>NC_141552.1:62858000-63162000 GCF_021556685.1 Rattus norvegicus | reverse complement strand
ACAGAACATGGTGCGCTTTTGTCCCTGGTCCAGGCCTGTGGTAAAGTCAGCCTTCCTGCCTTTGTACCTCAGAATGGAGGCTGGTGTCAGCCTTGACTTGATGAGGACAAGGAGCTGGTTTAGCTCCTTCTCCAGCATAGCTCTCCCTGCTCCAAGCCGGGCTGCCCTGCTACAGCTCTGTCTAGGTGTAGAATCTTTCTCAAGGCAGCTGGTGACCCACAATAGTGGGAAGAGTTGGATTGAGTCTGCCCGACACAGTAAATCAGCTTTCCTCAACGTGTGAGCTTCATCCCCTTTGGCAAACCTCTATCTCCAAAAATATTTACATTACGAATCATAACAGTAGCAAAATTACAGTTATGAAGTAGCAATGAAAACAGTTGTATGGTTGTGGGGGTGGGAGTGGGGTCCCCACAACAGGAGGAACTGTATTAAAGCGTCACAGCATCAGGAAGGTTGAGGACACTGTTGTAGATGCTCGCCCACTCCGGGCCAGCATAGAGGCAAGGCCCATGTTCACCTGGGGGCTTCCCAACCAGAACAGCAGGTATGTGGACCATTCATCCCCTGCCTGTGACAGCCAGGTCCCTGAGGGTCTGCCCTGTCACCTCAGGTGCCCACAGGTGGGAAGTAGAAAGTCAGGAATCCAAGGGACAAGCCCATGGCAGAGGCCACCTTGTCACACAACATCCACTGATGTAGCCACATTCACAAAGCCACCTTCTCCAGGTGTCCAGAGAGCACTGTCCCCACGGAACTGGGTCAGCTTGACTGAGGTGGGCAGCCCCTCCCCAGCCGACCTGCCTAGGTCCCCTACTGAGCAATGGCAGCTATATGGCACATCCTGTCCCCTGGAGCCTGTGATCACCCTCCTCTGATGCACTGGGTTCCAAGATACCACCGGAGCTGCTGGCTTAAGGAAAAGGCGTTGTCTTCTCTCCTTGTTGTTGTGAAGGTCACAGGCCTGGGCGGAGAGGTGTGAACACACTCAGGCTCTTCAGAGAACTGCCCAACAGGCCTCCTCTCGGCTTCTAGAGACGACCACAGTCCTCAGCGTACCTTGGCTTGTGACCACATCTAAACCCCACTACTGTTGCATGGTATTTTCTGTGTGTCTGTGTCCGCATCTCTCTCTTACAAACACCCCAGTCACTGTGAGGATGGCTTTAACTTGAACACACCTGCAAGGCGCCCCGGCTCCAAATGAAGCCCCAATCTATGTCCTCTTACATGGTGGGTCAATGAAAGAGTTGAGTTGAGTCACATGACCACCGCAGCCTTGGCTGTAAACATGCCTGTTCACACGCCAAGCCTGTTCACACCCTGAGCCTGTTCACACCCTGAGCCTGTTGTTCACACCCCGAGCCTGTTCACACCCCGAGCCTGTTGTTCACACCCCAAGCCTGTTCACACCCTGAGCCTGTTGTTCACACCCCGAGCCTGTTCACACCCCGAGCCTGTTGTTCACACCCCGAGCCTGTTGTTCACACCCCGAGCCTGTTGTTCACACCCCGAGCCTGTTCACACCCTGAGCCTGTTGTTCACACCCGGAGCCTGTTCACACCCCGAGCCTGTTCACACCCTGAGCCGCGTATCCCAGCCCATCACACAGCACTGGCCTGTAGCTTCCTGCACAGCTCGGCTCAGGTTTGAGTCACTGTCCCCTACGCCCTGCCCAGCAGGTTCTGACTGTGAGGAGACCTCTCTGCTCCGAAGGAGCATAGGCTCTCTCTCTATTTCTTAACCCTTGTCCCTCAGCGCAGATATGTAGTGGGTTGGTCTGATGCTGCTTGTATGCTAATGCTAAACACTGCTTCCTCGAGAGGTGGTTGTCCCTGCCGGGCAGATCCCCAAGTATTCAAATGATGTCGCGTGAACCTTCTCCCCACTTTAACTGGTCAATAAAAAAACTCTAGAGGCTGTGTGTGGGCAGTGGAGGGAGAAAGGCAGGATGGGAGGTTCGGGTGGGACAAGATGCAGGTAGAGATAGTGAGGGGAGAGGAAGATGGATGAGGAGGAAGCGACCATGAACCAGAACTGTGTGGCCAGGAGAAACAGCAAGTAACAAGGTACAGCCTTACATCTGCCCAATCTGAGGTGTACAGCATGAAAATGGATGGATTACGTGCCTTTTATATGGGTGTATTAGGATTATAAATTCATACTACACACATACATAGCAAGTTCCTATCTCTTTCGACTGTAGTTTTAAAAGGTTCAAATTTTTAAAAATCACCGTTTGAATTGCCAGCTTGAGTTTTATTTTTAAAAAAAATAATAATTTTTGGTTTTGTTTTGTTAAGACAAGCTTTCCCTGTGTAACCCTGGCTGTCCTGGAACTTGCTCTGTAGACCGACCGGGCTGGCCTCAAACTCCCAGAGATCTGCCTGCCTCTGCCTCCTGAGCACTGGTGTTCAAGGCGTGCGCCACCGCTCTGCAGCTCAAAAACACAATAATAATAGTTTAATGTAGAAGGACTCTGCACTTGAGCTTACGACAGAAGTTTCTGAAACGGCACTAAATGCGCTTTTGTCGCTGTGCGCTCTGAATTACCCAAAGGTGACGTGAGACTGTGGGTCAGTCTGAAGAACGTTACTAATTTCTGTGCATCGGGGATCCAGCCAAGACTTAATGCTTTATACAAAACAAACACGTCCATCTCGTGAGTATGCAAATCTGCCTTAATCTCCAATGGTTAAAAAAAATATGTGATATGTATATATGTATATATGTATATATGTATGTATGTGTGTATGATATATATGCATGTATATATGGTAATGTATATATATCAAAGAATTGTTTTAATTTCCAGTTTATTTATTATCAGTGTCCTGTAATGGGAGCGGGTTGTAGCCACAGTCAGAGGACCACTCTGTGGATTGAGTCCTCCCCTTCCACTTTTATGTGGGTTCCAGGGACTGGACCCAGGTCGCGAGTCTTGCACAGCAAATACCCTACCTACTGAGCCACCCTGCTGCTCCATATAAAAACTTGGTTTAAACAGCGGGTGAGGTAGCTCTGCGCATTAAGAGCACTGGCTGCTCTTCCATAGGACCCAGGTTCGATTCCCAGCAACCACGTGGTAGTTCACCACTGTCTGTAACTCCAGCTCCAGGGATCGGACACCCTCACACAGACAGACGGGCCGGCACAGCACCAATACACATAACATAAATAGGCAGATAATTTAAAAAACGTTTCAGGGGTTGGGGATTTAGCTCAGTGGTAGAGCGCTTGCCTAGGAAGCGCAAGGCCCTGGGTTCGGTCCCCAGCTCCGAAAAAAAGAACCAAAAAAAAAAAAAAAGTTTCAAAATTATTTTATGATTTTTTTGCCAGTGTATTTTATTTTGTATCTGTAATATATACCCTTCTATGAATTTTTTTTTAAATGCGTGAGGGCAGGAAAGATGACTCACCGGGTAAAAGAGCTGCAGACGTAGCTATGCAAGCCTGGTGACCTACGTTTGACCCCCAAATCCCTCACATCTATAACCCAGAACTCCTATGGAAAGATGGGAGGTAGAGACTGGGGAACCAGCCAGAAGCTAGTTTGGAGTAGGCAGTGTGGTAACAGACACCAGAGAGACACCCCCAACACACCCCCACTGCACCACCAAGGTGTCCTTTGACCTCCACAGGAGCACTGTGCTGTACACACACACACACACACACACACACACACACACACACACGTACACGTACACACACACACACACACACACACACACACACAAAGAAAAAGTTTTGACACAAAAGCACCTCACATGTGCAGAGCTTAAGGAGGCCTTTGCCAAGGTGCCTACTGGATGCAAATGTTTGGAGAGACTCCTGAGTGCACGTGATAAAGACAATAAGGACTGTCTGGAAGGAAACAGTGGGACAGACAGAATGAGACACACCAGCTCTAAGAGGGGAGTGAGGGAATGTCAGGGGAGGAGCATGGGATGGCAGGAGCAGGCCTTGAGGGGAACAGTCTATGGATAGAGCATGAGATACCCATGGCACCTCAGAAGCTGGAAAAGGGCCCCTGGGCCCCCGGGAGCCAGCCAGGACACACCCAGACCTTCCCAGCTGAAACAGAGCTGACTTCTGACCTCTGGGACTAAGGCAGTAAGTTTATACTGTTCAAAGCAACTTAGATGGCAGTCATTTGTTATAGCAACCACAGGGAACTCATACAGACCCAGGGCTAGCTGTGTCTGTGAGAGGGTGGCCGAGAGGCCGCAGACTGGGGCCACAGGCTCCACAGGAAACCGCCATAAATCAGCCCACAGTACTGCCAGCAGTTTCTGGGCAGAGCCTCGAAAGGGCAAGGTAGCCAGAGGCTCCCAGACCACACACCACTAGGCGTGGCCCCAGTCATCTGGCTTCGGAACCGGTACCTATTCAAGCCTCTTTACCAGAAATGCGATTACCCTACTTATTTTTCTAGCCATCAATTAACACATCCCAGATGGACAATCTGGCCAGTGGCCAGTCTCAGACTGCCAGGTATGGGCAGCCCACACAGGAGACTTGGGGATGACCAGAGAGGCTGTGAATGCCTTCAATAGCCCCACAGGACTCAAGGGTGGCAGAGGCCACGGATAGCAGGCACTGAAGTGTCCCCTTTGAGTCCTTTGCTGTCTTCCCAGAAGGACATTTATATGACTCTAAACGATCAACACTCTGCCAATGCTGTCTGAGGCGACTATGAAGTGCCCTATCCTTGGTGCCACAGATGAGAATCAGGGCTCACTCATGCCACCCAAGAAGCCACAGACATGGCGTGTGTGTGTGTGTGTGTGTGTGTGTGTGTGTGTGAATGTGTGTATGTATGATATGTAGGTGTGTGTTGTATGTATATGTGCATGTGTGTGTGGTATGTGTAGGTGTGTGTGTGTTTGTATGGTGTATATAGGTATGTGTGTGTTGTATGTGTATGTATAAATGCATGTGTGTGTGTGTGGTAAGTGTAATGTGTGTAGGTGTGTGTGCTTGTATGGTGTATAAATGTGCGTGTGTGTTGTATGTGTATGTATATATGCATTTGTGTGTGTGTGTGTGGTAAGTGTAGTGTGTGTAGGTGTGTGTAGGTATGTTGGTATGGTGTGTAGATGTGTGTATGGTGTATGTAGGTGTGTGTGGGAGCGGGGTGCACACCCATACTTGTGCACTTGGAGGCCAAGGTGATGTTGGAGCATCTTCCTCTATTCCTCACTGACTTTTTAAAGACAGGGTTGGTCCCTCAATAAAGCTGGAGTCCATTCTTCAGTGAGGCTGGTGGGCCGGCGGGCCCCCAGGACCCATCTGTCTCTGCTCCCTTAGTCCTGTAGTCATGGACGCCCTGGACAATGCCAGCTGCTACGTGGATACTGGGGGTCAGGAGTAAGGTCTGAGGACCTGGGAAGCAAGTCCTGTCTCCAAGTGTCACTCTGCACACTGAGCCACCTCGTACTCCTGCCATTGGTATGATGTCACAGCCCTCAGCAGTTAGTCCCCAAGATGCTCTGCTCTGCTCTGTACGTGACAGCCAGTCAGCGTCTATGTCACCTTGACACAAGCTGAAGTCATCTGAGCAGAGGGAATCTCAATTAAGAAAATAACTCCGTAAGATAGGGCTTTGGCAAGACTGTGAGGAATTTGTTGTTGTTGTTGTTATTGTTATTGTTGTTGTTTTGAGACAGTTTTTCTATGTAGCCATAGCTGTCCTGGGTCCCACTCTGTAGACCAGGCTGGCCTCTAACTCACAAAGATCCGCCTACCTTTCAAGTGAAGGATTAAAGGCACACCCCACGACCTCCTGACTGGAATTTTCTTAGTGATTGATGAGGGAGGGTCCAGCTCATTGTGGATGATACCATCCCTGGGCTACTGGTCCCGGGTTCTATAAGCAAGCAGGCTGAGCAAGCCATGGGGAGCAAGCCAGTAAGCAGCACCCCTCCATGGCTCCTTGTCTTAGTTTGGGTCTTATTGCTGTGAAGAGACACCATGACCACAGCAACCCTTATAAAGAAAACATTTAATTATAAGTGACTAATAATGTCAGAGGCTTAGTCCATTATCACTAAGATGGGAAGCATCACGCAGACACCTGAGAAGCCAAGACTTCTTCATCTTGATCCACAGGCAGCAGGAGACTGTGGCCACACTGGGCATAGCTTGACCATTGTAGACTTCAAAGCCCACCCCCCTCCAACAGTGATACATTTCCTCCAACAGGGCCACACTTCCTAATAGTGCCACCCGCTACAGGCCAAGCCGTCAAACACATGAATCTATGGGGTTCACAGCAGTCAAACCACCACACCCTGCATCAGCTCCTGTCTCCAAGTGTCTGCTGGTCAGCTGGAGCTGAGAAACTAGGGAAAAGGCCAGCATCACTGAAGTGAAATCATCCGGGAAGTGATTCCTGAGAGCACACAGCAGCTGTGTTACGAAGGTAGCCACAGTTACACCTCTCACTGGAAGCAGAATTTGGTGAAGTGTTAAGAGTCAGCCAGGTCATGGGAAACAGCTGAGATCTGGCTGAGATCTGGCTGAGATCTGGCTGAGATCTGGCACTGTGAGACGCCAGGAAAGGCCATTGGTGAAGGTGCAGCCTTGGTGGACAGTTAAAGGGCCAGAATTGAAAGAGTCATGCAGGGAAGTTGAGGCTTGGCACCTGGAAGAGAGCCGATTGGTGGCCATGCAGCCCAGTTACAGCAGGAGACTCCAACGTTTTGGAGGAAGCCGCAGAGGGCAGAGCCAGAGAAGTGACCCGAGATCTTTCAAGGGACCCAGAAGATTTCGAGTGAATCCCCTGTAACTGACATTGAGTTATTTATACTATTGGAGTTTAGTTTTGCTTTGTTCAGATTATGAGTGGTTCTTCCCTCTTTTTTTTTTATTTAAAAGATTTATTTATTTATTTTATATACGTGAGCACACTGTCATTGTCTTCAGACACACAGAAGAGGGCATCATCGGCTCCCATTACACATGGTTGTGAGCCACTATGTGGTTGCTGGGATTTGAACTCAGGACCTCTGGAAGAGCAGCCAGTGCTCTTAACCGCTGAGCCATCTCTCCAGCCCATGGTTCTTCCCTCTTGAACAAGGCATTTAATTTTGCTTTTGATGGGAGACCACAGCTGAAAAACCTTTGACCTTTCAAAAGAGATTTCGGCTTTTTTAAAAAGAGATTGGACTTTTAATGTGTTTGAATTTATAAAGACTGTAGGACTTTAAAAGTCTAAAGACGGGGTTGGGGACTTAGCTCAGTGGTAGAGCGCTTGCCTAGGAAGCGCAAGGCCCTGGGTTCGGTCCCCAGCTCCGAAAAAAAGAACCAAAAAAAAAAAAAAAAAAAAAAAAAAGTCTAAAGACGTTTGAAGACTAAATAAAGAGTTAGATTTTTAAATGTGAAGTCTTGGAAAGCACTTCCAAGAAAGAATGGGAAAGGAAGGTGCAGGTTTAATGGTGATGTGTTCATGTCAGGTTGACAAGGTCAGTTGGGCTGGATAAGTTTATGTCAGCTTGACACAAGCTAAAGTCATTTGAGAGGAGGGAGCCATAATTAGGAAAATGACTCTGTAAGATCAGGCTGTAGGCAAGTCTGTATGGCATTGTCTTAATCAGTGATTAATAGGTGAGAACCCAGCCCATTGAGTTTGAGCCATCCCTGCACTGATGGTCATGGTTCTATAAGAAAGCAGGCCAAGCAAGCCATGGGGAGCAAGCAGCACCCCTCCATGGCCTCTGCTTCAGTTTGGGCCTCCAGATTCCTGCCCTGACTTTCTCTAGTGGTGAGCAGGGCTCAGCCTTCAGCAGCGGGCCTGGGAAGTGCTTGCTAGAGAAAGCGGTAGCAAGCCGGAAGTGTCTGCACTGTAAACACTCAGCTCCAGAGATGGCCTATCAGGGAGAGGGAAGGCTGCGTCCTGTGACCCAGGATTGACTAATGGCCCCTCCGATGACTCAGAGCAGGAAAAGACATCCTGCTTCCACCCTGTTTTCTGTGATGCCTACAGGTTGATCCAGATGTGCGTCTGTCTGTTTATCGATAGTAAACACAGAGAGGGCGGTAGGGAGGCAGTCTGTGAAGCGCTTTCCACACAAACACGAGGGCCCAATGTCAGTCTCTAGAAGCAAAGAGCTGGGGTCTGGTGGAGCAGGTAGACTCTGGGTCCCTCAACCTAACCGGAAGCTCCAGGCCAGAGGCCTTGTCTCAAAAACAGGAGCAGGTACTTGATGAGTGACACCGGAAGCTCACGCATTGCTCAGTGGATAAAGCCTTTGCCTTCAAGTGTGAAGGCCGCAATTTGGATCCCTAGAAGCCACATAAAGGCCAAAAGGTGTACTGGAGACCTACAACTCCAGTCCTCAGGGAAGAGACAGGAAATCCTCTGGGGCAGCTGGCAGGCTGGATTACAAAGGTGGGACACGTACACACTCACGCACGAACCCCACATTTACACACCAAGCAAAAAATGCGGATTTTTTTTGAAGGTTTATTATATATATTATATATAAGTACACTGTCGCTGTCTTCAGACACACCAGAAGAGGGCATCAGATCCCATTACAGATGGCTGTGAGCCACCATGTGGTTGCTGGGATTTGAACTCAGGACCTCTAGAAAGAGCAGTCAGTGCCCTTAACCGCTGAGCCATCTCTCCAGCCCCATGCAGATCTTACTGTAAACCGTGAAGCTACTTATAAGAGGCTGAGTGGACTGGTGTGACTTTATTCCCAACATTTGGGAGGTGGGGGAAGGGTGGTCTCCTGTCTGCTATGATAGGAGTGTCAGGAGGCAGTTGCCAGAGCCCAACCTTCTCAGAAGCAGCACCGCCATTCTTGCTCGCAGGGACAAACAAAGCCTACCCTGCTTCTCCCGGTGTTTCTTAATGATAAAGTATGTGGATTGGGAGATGGCGGTTACACAATTGTAAAACGTATGACTGATTACCTGTCACGTCTCAATCAGCTCCCTGCAGCCGGTCCATTCCTCTGTTCCTGTATCGCCCTCAACTTCTGACCAAGTGTTTAGAAAGATGAGTCTGGGACCTGAAACCAGGAGCCCCAGATTACACTCAGCCACCAACCGATACTCCCTTACTCAACCCTTTAAAAGTGTCAGAGAATTTGCAGACAATCCCATAGCCTACCCTATGGCCCACTCTTTGGCTGTCTCCCCATGCATACAGGAAATAAAGCCTTTGTTTAAGCTTCTCCTGGGTCTCCCTTCTCCCCAGTCATTGGCCATGGGCCCCAGGAAGACAAAGGAAGAAGAACTGACCAACAGATGGCCCGTGGGTACAAGTGGTAACAGCGACACTCCCGACACTCCGGGATCAGCTTCGAACTTTATTCAGGTGAATCAAGGGTTGTATGGTTTGGGGGAAGAGGGGTAGGAACACCCAGGGTGGGGAAGGTCCTTGGCTGAAGGCTAAGGTACTGAGATGTGTATGAGGTGGGCTGTGTGTATGTGTATGTGTATGTGTGTGTGTATATGGGGTGTGTGTATGTGTGTGAGTGAGTGTATGAGGTCGGCTGTGTGTGTATGGGCTATGTGTGTATGGGGTGTGTGTGTGTATATGGGGTGTGTGTATGTGTGTGAGTGAGTGTGTATGGTGTGTGTGTGTATGAGGTGGGCTGTGTGTGTATGTGAATGTGTGTATATGGGGTGTGTGCGTGAGTGTGTATCTGTGTGTGCATGTGTGTATGGGGTAGGGTGTGTGTGTATGGTGTGGGGGGGGCTGTGTGTGTGTATGTGTATGTGTGTGTATGGGGTATGTATGTGAGTATGGTGTGTGTGTGTGCATGTGTGTATAAGGTGGGGTGTTTGTGTGAGTGTGTATGGTGTGTGTGTGTGTCTGTGCATGTGTGTATGGGGTGGGGGTGGGGTGTGTGTATGGTGTGTGTGTGTGTGTGTGTGCATGTGTGTATAAGGTGGGGTGTTTGTGTATAGGCTATGTTTGTATGGGCTGTGTGTGTGCATGTGAGTGTGTATGAGTGTGTGTGTGAGTGTGTGTGTATGGGGTGTGTGTGTATATGTGAGTGAGTGTGTGTGTATGAGTGTGTGAGTGTGTGTATGAGTGTGTGAGTGTGTGCGTGTGTGTGTGTTCTCCAGACAAGCACGGAAAACGAGAAGCCCTGCTGACAAAAGAGAGTCTGCCATTTTGTGTCAAGCTCAGAAGGCTCTCTGGACAGTGGTAGATTTCCACCTTAATTAGCAGAGCAACGGTTTCTGTCTTTGGACTGAGCTTTCCTGGCTTCTCTCCCTAGACCCAACAGGGGGAGACCTTTCCTGAAGAGAGGACTTTGGTCAAGGCTGCATGAGTCGCTGCACTCCCGCTAGAGCCTCTGAACCAACTCTCAAGAAAACAAAAGGACGTGACCTCCTCCCCTCATAGAATCGGCCATAAGATCTCAGCCAAGGAACCCGCTCCGTTGTTGGGGCTGGAGAGATGGCTCAGTGGTTAAGAGCACTGACTGCTCTTCCGAGGTCCTGAGTTCAATTCCCAGCACCCACATGGTGGCTCACAACCATCTGTGGTGGGGTTCGATGCCCTCTTCTGGTGTGTCTGAGGACAGCTACAGTGTACTCACAAATCTAAAATAGATAAATCTGGAGGAAAAAAAGGGCACATCCCGACACAGGCTGGGGGTGGGGTGTGTACCGCGTATGGAATATTAAGGAATACAGAGAGCGCAGGCACAGCAGACGGGCATGCTGCTTCACCCCAAGAGCTCATGCTGCTTCACCCCAAGAGCTCATTCAGCAAGTCTTCGTACATCGTGAAAACCCACAGGCACACGGCAGAGCTCTGTGGGCAACACCCGCATTGCTCTTCAGGACTTACTAAACAGGTTAGGCAAAACCGGAAGAGAGCAGCACGGAATCACGGCACAGAGTTGAACATATGAAGGAAGGAGGAACACCACGCAAAGGCTGAACAAACTCGAGGTGAAGCAGGAGATGAGTGGATGAGTGGCCCGTGCCCCCCACTCCCCCGTGTCAGAACGGGGGTATCTGCATGAACACGTGTGACTGTGGGAGGGATGAGAGACAGGTGCATGTAGGTAGGGAATTGTGACACAGGAAGGAGGGGAAACATGAGAGAGAGAGAGAGAGAGAGAGAGAGAGAGAGAGAGAGAGAGAGAGAGAGAGCAGGGAGTCCTGAAAAGGGGGTGGAGGGTTGCTAGGAGAGGCTAGCAGTAGCCAGAGGTTTTCCTCTGCCCTGTCAGGCACTGGAAAGCTGTGTGACAGACAGCAAGACAGGGCAGACTGTCCACACTGCGGCAGCCTAAGAGCTGTGTGCTCTTAGGAGAGGCACGGCACAGGGAGACAAAATGTCACCTCCCTGGGAGTTGTCAGGAGGGACTGCACAGGCTGACCATCACTGCTCGAGCCTCTACATGGAGGAAGGCTGTGACAGTCACTGTGGCTTGAGCAGGTGGGGTGGGGGGGTTCCTGATGCAGCAGCTAGAACTTACACCTCCTGCCAGCGCTGGGAAAGGGCTGTGAGTCAGAGTCAGGCCTGCAGTCACAGGGTTCCCACGGGCAGGAGGGAGCCAGCACTCTGGGAATGGGGATGGCAGCTCAGAGAGAGCTCAGGCTTCCCAGAACTCTTAACCAAAACAGAATGCGCCAACCTCGTGAATTCTGAGGGAAAGGACCCTTCACCAGCATTTCTTACACCACCAAAGCCCCTGAGGCTCAGCAGCTCCCAGGCATCCCTGGGCTCAGTAGCTCCCAGGCATTCCTGGGGTCAGTGTTTGCTGAAGCAGAGGCTCCAGTGAAGTTGGCCTGGGTTGAATCCCCACTGAGCATCCTGCTGCCTTTGCCTTCTCTTGGCGTCCTCTCCTGCTCTGTAAATGAAGGCAGTAAACACACACACACACACACACACACACACACACACACACACACACACACACACACACACACACACACACCAGCTTTGGGCCCCTACCATGGAGGGGACGTGTGAGGTGCTGAGTCCACAGTTGGCAGTCATTTAAACTACAGCTCCTGGCGTTCTGGAGACAGGTGCGGCTCATAGAGAAGATTCTAATGGCAGTAATGGGTTCATTAACACAGAGATCCGCAACTAGATCTCAGGGTGCAGAGAATAAGACACTGGAGTGCTAACCCGGACATCTGTGTCACAGACCCTCCCTAGCGTCTTGAAGCTTTGCAGAAGAGGGGCCAGAGGGAGCATTAAGAGCCACAGGCTGTGGATGACTGTCAGGAAATTGTCATCCCTGTGGAGCAGGGCAGCTGCACACATGAAGTCACAGCAGTCGTGACAGCATGCACGAGGCCTTTGCAAGTTCAGGCCTCTCAGTCCTCCCCTGAGCAAAGATTGCTGGGAGAGGTGAAGCCAGTTAAGTCCACTCACACTCCTGTGGGTGGCCGCACACCCAAGAATAAATGGATGGTGCAGACTGGCCTTGCTGGGCGGGAGTGTGGTGGACACAAGTTTGGGCGGGAAACCAAGGGGTGTGGAGGGGGTGGATCAAGAAAGAGTTGGGGGTTGGGGACTTAGCTCAGTGGTAGAGCGCTTGCCTAGAAAGCACAAGGCCCTGGGTTCGGTCCCCAGCTCAGAAAAAAAGAAAAGGAAAAAAAAGAAAAGAAAAGAAAGAGTTTTAGGAGGGGGTGACTATATGATCAAAACATATTACACAAGATTCTCGGGGCTGGGGATTTAGCTCAGTGGTAGAGCGCTTACCTAGGAAGCACAAGGCCCTGGGTTCGGTCCCCAGCTCCGAAAAAAAAAGAACCAAAAAAAAAAAAAAAGATTCTCAGAGGACTATTAAAATATTTAACAGGTACTTATAGGAAAAAAATGACGGCTGGAGAGATGGCTCAGTGGTTAAGAGCACTGACAGCTCTTCCAAAGGTCCTGAGTTCGAATCCCAGCAACCACATGGTGGCTCACAACCATCTGTAATGAGATCTGATGCCCTCTTCTGGTGTGTTTGATCTGAGACAGTGACAGTGTACTCATATATAATTAATAAATCTTAAAAAAAAAAAAAACGAGAGAGAGAGAGAGACAGAGAGAGAGAGAGAGAGAGAGAGAGACAGAGAGAGAAATGAAACGAAATAAAAATCCAGGTCCCTGGCTGTGTGCCTGACCCAAGCCACCCACCCACTAGAGCTCTGGTGACCGAGGTCCCCAACTCTCCTACTGACAGAGTCACTGGCCAACAGAGCGTTCCAGAGACCCTGATGTATGGAGGAGGGACCTGCTTGGCAGGAGACACAGCACATTCAAGACCTCCAGATCCCAGACTTTCTTACTTTCTGTGGTGGTTTGTATATGCTTGGCCCAGGGAGTGACACTATTAGAAAGTGTGACCCTGTTGGGGTGGGTGTGTCACTGTGGGCTATAAGCCCCTCATCCTTGCTGGAAGAGAATGCGGGTTCCCTTCCCTGTTTGCACATGACAGTTCCATAGGATCTGATGCCCTCTTCTGGCCTCAGAGGGCACCGGGCACACAGTTGGTGCACAGACACATTTGCAGGCCACACATCCATACTTGTAAGTAAAAATGTGTGAAGGGATAATTGCGAACAGCTGTGCCCAACATGGGCCGTGATGGTTCGTCTTGACGGTCAACTTGATGGCGTACAGAATCACCACAGAAACACCTCTGGGATTGTCTGTGCGGGACCAGGTTAACAGAGGAGGGAAGACTCACCTTGAACGTGAGCTGAGCACCAGCATCTATCTCTCTCTGCTTCATGGCCAGCTGCTTCATCCTCCTGCTGCCGTGCCTTTCCTGACATGACGGACTGCCAACCTGTGAACCAAAATCAACCCCTTCTTCCTTAAGATGCTTTAGTCAGGATGTCTTAAGGTACTGAAGAGGCAGCATGACCACAGCAACTCTTAAAAAGGAAAACCTTTAATTGGGGCTGGCTTACAGGTTCAGAGGTTTAGTCCATTAGGAAGCGTGTGGGCAGACACAGTGGGAGGGGCTGAGAGTTCCACGTCTGGATGGGCAAGCAGCAGGGCCACACTGGGCATACCCTGATCATCTAAGACCTCAAAGCCCTCCTCCAGAGATCAGTTCTTCCAACAAGGCTGCACCTGTGCCAGCACTGCCGAATCTAATAGTGCCACTCGAAATTGGGGGCCATTTTCTTTCAAACCACCACACAGAAGTTTGGTCATAACAATCAGATTAAGTAACGAAGGCAGAAATTGGTACCAAGAAGTGGGGTCATTGCTGTGATACACCCATCCAGGTGGCTCCAGCGTCTTGGGAGGAGTTTGCAAGAGCTTGTAGCTGTATGCCAGAGAAGTCAGTCCAAGAATGCTGGGGGCAGGCCTTAACTGTCCTTTCTGATGAGAGCTTGAACCATAAGGTGACATTCCTCCCAGTCCTAGGCCACTGCTTTCCCACTAGCTGTGAGCTTTTCCAAACATCAGGTAGGGCGTGATGGCTCAGGTCATCATTCTGGTTATTTGGGAGACGACTGAGGATCTCAAGTTCAAAATCACCATGTTTGCAGGGTGGATTTAAGGCACTCCTGGGCTACTTAACAAGACCGTATCTAAAAAAAATAAATAAATAAAAATAAAAAAATGGGGGGTTGGGGGGGAAGGAGAGCTGGGGCTGGAGAGATGGTGCAGTGGTTAACAGCACTGACACTAACCACTCTCCAGGTCCTGAGTTCAATTCCCAGCAACCACCTGATATATATATATATATATATATATATATATATATATATATATATATATATATATGTATGTATATATATACTTAATATATAATATATATATAATCTTAAAAAGAGAAAAAGAAAAAAATAGAAAAAGGTCTGGTGGCACTACTCAGTGGTACTGTGCTTCACTCACCTGCCAAGGCTCTGGTTTCAATCCTCAGTACTAGAAAAAAAAAGGGGGTGAGGGAAGAAGAGGAAGAGGAGAAGGGGAGAAAGAGGAGGACAGGGAAGAGGAAGAGAAAGAAGGGGGAGGAAGAGGAAGAAGTGTAGTCAAAAAGTCACCTCCTGAGTTTCCTTGCAGCTATAAGGGAAAAGAGTCCATGTTTGATGACTGAATAAACGAACTCACTTGAAGACAAGTTGCCACCTGACTCTGATATCAGATTTGGGGCAGCTGTTTCTGAAAGCTCAAGTGTGTGTGTGCTGGGGCCTGCCAGACGGACCACGGGGGCCTACCAGTCAACTCATACCACTTTGGGCTTTCAGGGAAGCTACCTGTTCAGTCAGTCAATCATAATAATAGCGTGATGACCCCCCCAACAGCTAGGTTTATTAAAAACCAACTAGGACTCAGGCTGGGTCCATGGAGGATTAAGAAATATGTTTTCAGACACTTTTTCTAAATGTTTGATGAAATCCCAAGACAGCATTCCCAAGCAAACTTCCCCTGAAGTTTGAAACCCACAAGTATTTAAGGGGGAACTTAATCCTCAGAGTTAGGATCTGTTTGTGCTTAGGTCACCCAAACGGAATGGCACTCGGCGCCCAAGACGTCTCTGTGCCCTGTGCTGTAGACGTGGAACTCGATCTTTGTGTCTGACGGGCACAAGACTGCCATGCTAACTTTCAAACCAGAAGTTAGTGCTTGCCTTTCAAGAAGAGGGCACACACTTGGCCTGTGTACTCCCTAGCTAACTCTCCTGGGTTTACGGCACAGTGAAACCTCAGGCCTTGGAGAAGGGCGACTGGTCTCCCTCAATGAGGAGAATGAACGAGAGGCTATACCAGTGACCCTGAGCATGGAAATTAAAGAGACCAACTTTGCCTACCAAAAGGGGGAAAATGGCTAGGTATGGTGGCACATGCCCAGAACTTGGAAAACAGAGGAAGCCAAGGTCATCCTTAGCTTTGTCCAAGTTCAAAGCCAGCCTGGGTTACTTGTAACCCTGTCTCAAAACCATTAGCAAGAAGTGCCCATGTGGAAAACCCACAGCATAGACACTGAGGGAAACAGACATCTTGGCTTGGCTCAAGGTGAAATTCATTTTCGTTCCTTGCACTCTGAGGTGGTTCTGGAGGGGCCAAGCATGAGACTGAAAGGAAGGGTGTGTCTCTGTGGCATGCCACCTCCTGGCCCTCCTGGTAAAATTTACAGGACACAGAGAGAGGGGCTGGGTGGCCCAAGCCAGAGGGAGGCCCAGCAGGAGTCAGCAGCCCCAGGCCAATGCACCTCTGCCCACAACGACCTTCACTGCAGAGGCACCAGGGGTGTCTGCTCTTATAGACCAGGCCGCTCAGCAGAAGTGAATCAAGGGAAGCAGTGGTGACATACCGAGATGGGCCAGGGACAGTGACTTAAATCACCCTCTGCTGTTGATGCCTGCTCCTTTGCTGTGCAGGCTCAGCCTGGCACCAGAGGGCTAGGTGACTGTCAGCGGGTGGCAGCCAGGACGAAGGGACAACACAGTTCAGAATCAAGAGATACTGCTACGAGATTGGCAGGCTTGGGATCTGTTTGTGCCCAGGAGCTATGGGGCCTAATGGTCGAGCTAAACAAACACGTGTGGGTTGCCCTCCCCTGCAGCAGGCTCCAACTCCAGGTTCCTTACTGCAAATGTACCCTGGAGGAGGTAAAGAATGCTAGACACGGGGCAGTGACTCCTGCCTGAGGCTGCGAGCCACTGACCCTGTGGGTCCACTCCTGAGCCTGCAGAAGTACTAGAGGACCACAAAGGGAACATCCAGAGGAGACTTCGCTGGCAGAAAATCCATCCGTGCACAGAGGCACACAGATATGTGGGAACATTCCTCGGCAGTGTAGAGGGACCCGATGAATGTGCAAGGAACCGTGAGTGTGCAGATTGATGGAAACACAGTTCCAAATCCGTCCGTGGCTAACCCAGGGAAAGGAAGCCCTGAGGATAGCTGGCAACCTCTGGAAACATTTTTCTTTTCTTTTTTTTTTTTTTTTTTTTTTTTCGGAGCTGGGGACCGAACCCAGGGCCTTGCGCTTGCTAGGCAAGTGCTCTACCGCTGAGCTAAATCCCCAACCCCCTCTGGAAACATTTTTAACAGTGACCCTGAAAGATGTGGGGGACGCTGTGGTATGTATATGCTTCAGGCCGTGGATGCTAACAGACACACGAGAGCACGCCTAAAGCCAACAGCACCTAGACTGAGAGCCTGGAGATGGGGCAGCCAGACCTCTCGGGTGACCTTGCAACCTGTTGGGACACCTGAGCCAAAGGATCGCATTTACTACATGAAATAAAAGAGTCAGCATGGTGGTTCGAATATGCTTGGCCCAGTGTATGGCACTAATAGGAGATGTGGCCTTGTTGGAGGAAGTGTGTCACAGTGGGTGTGGCCTTTAAGACCCTTGTCCTAGCTCTCTGGAAGCTCCTGTTTGCCTTCGGAACAAGGTGTAGAACTCTCAGCTCCTCCTGCGCCATGCCTGCCTGGATGCTGCCATGTTCCTGCCCTGACGATAACGGATTGAACCTCAGAGCCTGTAAGCCAGCCACAATGAAATGCTGTCCTCATAAGAGTTGCCTTGGGCATGGTGTCTGCTCACAGCAGTAAAACCCTAACTAAGACAGTCGGGCTCTGGGATTCCAAGGCAACCAGGAACACGACCTCGAAGTCAGGCTGGCTGCTCTCATCTTCTTCACGGCATTTTCTAATCCACTGCCTTGTAGCCTGCAGGTGTACTCCGTCCCCTGGCAACAAACCTTCCAGAGTGCGACCTTACCCACCAAAAAGGCACCAGCCCCCGGCCTCAGCCAATGGCTGCTCAGGGGCATTGGGCTGGTTAATGCTCGAAGACCACGTAGGTCATCTGCTTGGTGGGCCATTAGGCCAGCCATGTCCATGGCTTATGCCTACCTTAAGCCATTCTGTACAGCTCAGGGCAAAATGGGTAACATGAGGCCCTGGAGAGATCTGGCAATAAATTCCAGGAAGAGTTAAATTTAGCTTTCTACCCAAGTAGGGACAAGTATCCATCCACCTATTTTGTGGTTTCTAGTAGGACCTGTTTCCTCCTTGGGTGGCATTATAAATCATCCCCTTAGAACCAAGATCAAGAGCCAGGTATGGTATGATAGCCTGAACTGGCACTGAACTGACAGAGGCTGAGGCAGGAGGATCATGAGTTCAAGGGCCATCCTGGGCTATACAAAGAGGTACACAGGAGTGCTGGGACAGGCCTAGTTCCAGAAGAGAGGTCAGAAGAAGAAGCAAGAAGTCAGCAGGGCAACCAGTCTCTGAGCCTGGGCTACATTAATAGACATTGCCCAGGATGTGACAGTGCTACCAGCAGGGGCCGCCAGCAGGCTCAGGGCACACCCAACACCTCTGGGATCCTGATACAGAGACAGCACCAACTCAAGACCAAACTGTGAATTACAGAAAGGAGGTAGTGAATGGTATGGCCCACAGAGGTCAGCTTCAGTGGCCAATGGTGACCACAAGTGGCTCTGGGGTGCACTTGGCTGTAGGAGCACTGAAGTATTAACACTGGGCCAGAAAGAAGGTACTTAATACTCTGTCTGGCTTTCTCCCTCCACTTCCTGGCTGTTTCCCACCTTCCTTCTCACGAACCTTGCTGCCTGCTTTTCTTGCCTCATTCCCTGCTCTGTCCCCTTACCTGGTGTTAAGGTTCGTGTTTGCTCGGCATCTATACAGTGGCCCTATAGATGGTTGGGCCTGTTGGAGTGGGCGTGGCCTTGTTGGAGTGGGTGTGGTCTTGTTGGAGTAGGTGTGGCCTTTTTGGACTGGGTGTGTCACCATGGGTGTGGGCTTTAAGACCCTCATCCTAGCTGCCTGGAAGCCAGCATTCTGCCAGCAGCCTTCAGATGCAGATGCTCCTCCTGCACCATGCCTGCCTGGATGCTGCCACGTTCCTGCTCTGATGATAACAGATTGAACTTCTGATCCTGGAAGCTGGCCCATATTAAATGTCCTTATAAGAGTTGCCTTGGTCACGGTGTCTGCTCACAGCAGTAAAACCCTAATGAAGACACTTGACCTCTGGGAAGAATTAGTATTTTCCTGCTGTATCTGGAAATGAGTGAGCCCTCCTCTGCCGGGCTGTTAACATGGTCAAGTAGAAGCAACCTCTGCTGCTGAGTCTGGTCTCAGAATGGACACAGTCTCTACCTAGGTTATTTTTGTGCCCCAGAAACTTTTTAGAAAGCTCATGGTATAGCTACAAAGGAGTAATTAATACATCATCGTCATCATCATCATCATCACCACCATCACCATCATCATCACCACCATCACCATCATCATCACCATCACTACCACCATCATCACCATCATCATCACGTAAACAGGGCCCGAGCAGCTGGCTCATATCTGGGCATTGAAAGATTGGAAGGGTAGAGGTCCAGTCTCTCAGGGCTACCACATAGCAATCACCCTGGACTTCCTTGGTGCGGCTGTCCAGGACCCAGACCCCTCACACTGTTTCTCAGTAGCAGCCAGGAATGTAGCTCAATGGTAGAACATTTGCCTAGCACCTAGGTTCCTTGAAAAGCACCCAGCAGCCAAAGTTTATCTCCCTGGCCTTGGAGCAGCTCCCTGAACTACATGAGCTTCATGAAGCACCCAGAACTGACAGGGTGACACCAACAGAAGAGGGGATAGGCCAACAGATTAGCGATTGGGCAAGAAGGCAGGGCTTTGAAACCCTGTTGCAGAGGCCGATTGGAAAGATTGCTGCAGGTTACAGAGACTTTTTTTGGAAGGAAAGAAGGAAGGAAGGAAGGAAGGAAGGAAGGAAGGAAGGAAGGAAGGAAGGAAGGAAGGAAGGAAGGGCCAGTTGCCAGCGGTGGTTCCTGAGCCGCAGGCCTGGGAATGCATTTACCGTGGGCCTGTTGACTGATTCCCCTGCAACCTTCCGGAATGGCCCCAGGGGAACAGCATGGTCATCTTGTGACCCAGCTGCTGAGTGTGGGCTGCTTAAGCCTCAGTGCACCACGGGGGCTGAAATGGTCTCTGGCCTCACCTAGGATTTGTATTTGTCATGCTGGCTCCTTCTTGTCTCACAGGCCTGTGCTCTAACATAGGAGTAAGCAGTGTCTAACTTGCAGGGGGGAGCTCAGGAGGCTGGCCGTGCGGGCTCTGCCCGTCTTCAGTCACTGTTGTATGTGGGAACATTACAGCTCTGGCGATTTCTTCTCATGTCCCCATTTCTCATCTACAGCCACCAGCCTCTCAACAAACATCTCACTCGTGGTGGTCAGTCAGCAGCTCCCTCAACAGGCTGAGGTATGGAGCACTCATCCTCAGCACAGCAGGAATGGCCGGCACAGGCTCCCAGGCAGGCTAGTGCCATGTCCCTCCCTAAGTGCTCACACACCAGGGCATGCGACCTGCAGTGCCCTTAGAGCATCAGGTCTGCAGAGCTCACAAGCCTGAGGCGAGCTTGGAGGAAGAATCACAGAGCTTTCTTCAGCCTGGGACGCAGAGGGAGGCAGGAAAGCTGGAGGGTAGGACCACGCTGCTAGGTGAGAGGAGGCCGCCCACGGTGCGCTGTGACCCAGCCCACCAACCTCACAGGGTACCGCCTACAATTGCAGCACGGGTCAGAAAGTTACTGGCGAGCTGGGAGGTGCCATCTCTTGAGATTGCAATAAACTACATATAAAATGTAAGCCTAGAATGTGGAAGTCTCACAGCAGCAGTCGCACAGAGAAATAAATGCTTGCCCGCAGTCCAGAAGTGCTCCCTGGGGAGAGAATCCCAGCACTCAGAAACATGTCTCATGCATTTTACTTTAGCAAAAAACAAAAAACATTTAGAAAGAAAATATCAAAATATTAAGGGTAAAGTATGAAAGCCTGTTTTATTTGATGGCTAGGAGGAAGCTGGAGGGCTGCCTCAGCTCAGGCACGCTGGCCACTCTTGTAGGTTTGATTCCTAGAACCTACATAGCAGTTCACAGCCATCTGTAGAAGTCCCAGGCATCTGATGCCCTCTTGGCCCTGTGGGTAGCAGACGTGTATGTGGTACACAGACACACACAGTCAAAACATCCACACAAGGTCAGATGTAGAGCGACCCTGCTCTGGGACCTCAGGGAGCATCCTGGATCCCCACTGCCCCACCCAACACTGTAAACCAACACACTCCAGATGGGCTTTGAGGTTTCCAATCCTGAATGCCCATCCTGGAGATACATGGCTGATGTCACCTTAGCATTCACCTTGACTTGAAGACATCCACACCCTGAACACTCAGTTAGGAAAACTAGCTACTTTGAAAGCCCTAATAGAAAAGTCGTAGGGAAGTTCTGGGTATGCAGGAGCCGAACACTGTGGTAGGATTAGACTCCAGAGTAAACGTCACAGGAGGCCTGTGCCTCGGAGAGACCGCTGACAATCCTTGGTTCTGGGCTAGCGTGTCTCATCCACCCCAGCTCTACTCACCTGTCTGCGCCAGTGTACTGACACAGCCCAGACAACACGGAACTGAGATGAGATGCTATCAAAAATCGTCTCGGGGCTGGAGAGACGGCTCGGTAAGGAGACTTTACTTCTTGTACAGGGTCTGGGTTCAGTTCCCAGCATCCACACGGTAGCTTATATCTATCTGTCACTCCAGTTCCAGGGGATCTGATTAGGTCTTCTGAAATACACTCTTCCCAGGTATGAATGTGGTATAAATTTTAAGCATTGATAGGCATAAAAATGTAAAGACTCGGGGCTGGGGATTTGGCTCAGTGGTTAGAGCGCTTACCTAGGAAGCGCAAGGCCCTGGGTTCGGTCCCCAGCTCCGGAAAAAAAAAAAAAAAAGTAAAGACTCTTGCGTTAAGCCACACAGAGTCCACTGTCTATGCTCATCTCTCTCCAGTGAGGTGCAACATAACCTTAAATCCCAGGAAGCTAAATTGGGTCCCAGAGGAGCCATTAGGGTTAAGCTAATGGCTAAAGGAGGGTCTAAAAGGAATGTGCGGCCTTGTAAGAGAAAACTAAAGTTCATACTGCCTCAGGAGGGTAACTCCCCAGCACACAGGATCTCTTGTCTAAACAGTATCTGAGCCCAATCAGGAAAGGGTAAATTAAGCACTCTGCCCTCCAATGCCACAGGAAAAGGAGCAGTATCCTGTGCTGGCGGCAAAGTGGCCAAAGTCAAAAGTCCAGGCACACCACGTAAAGGACAGCCATAGAGGAGCAGCAAATGCCGCTAGCTGACAGTGCCGGTGTACGGCACTGGACTCCATTCAGGGCTGTTCACAGGTCTTCAGAAGGAGCTCCAGCATTGCCATCATTTCTCAGGAGAACACAGACTACAACGGTACCTGGGGGAGACACCCCTGCACACAAACAGGACGCTCACTTGGAAGGCATGCGTTGGCCTCTTGTGATGGCTTTCGGGGCGTACTGCAGACTGGGTGAGCCCCAGTTGTGGGATGGGTGTGCTTTGGTTCATTCCAGCCACATCACATGGAAACGAGGCCGGAGTCCCCTCTGGCTGTCAACTGGTTTCCAGAAAGCACAGAAGTTTCCAGAAATCTTGAAGGGAGGCTGGGCAGGGCTTCGGTAGAACACAGCCCCTTCACGAAAGGAAGGAGCTTGGGAGTAGGTTTCATCCCACTGTGAGCCCTGCCCTGAGGAGCCCCTCACACAGCAGAGGCCTCTTCATCTTTGCCAGGAGCTGAGGCGGCATCAGGACACTCAGGTAAGACTTGGCCCTCACCTGAGCCGCAAGATCAGAGGAAGCAACACTCAGGGACAGGCCCTCCCCAGCTCAGCAACAGCCATACTGACCCAGCACGGCCAGAGTCCCGGCTGAGCTGAGGCTGACCCAGCAAGAGACACAGCTTTAAACCAACTTTGTGATCTTTATTGACGGGTGACAACTTTATACTCCGAGGAAGCACTACACTGTGTATAACAGGGACATGGCATCAGAGGTGTGGCAGACTCCACAGCAGACACCGGCAAGTGTCCGTCCCTCTGCCCACTGTTCATGTGCACACAGAACATGAATGCGATTTGAAATCTGTTCACGGTGATAAAGTTACAATCCGCCAGCCACCTCTGCAGCCTGACGTCTACCCACATGTCTGACCCGCGATGTCTATGTCAGCAGTTTCCCTCTTGCAATCATTTAAAATTCGTTTCCTGTTAGGAACCAGCAACATATTTTTTTTTATATTTATCTCCTTTTGAAGTAAGAGCTATCTCATCTCTGATAACTGGCTCATTTTTGTCATTTATCAAAAACTAAAGGGTAAAGGAAGAAAGTGTGATGAATTAAAAAAATTATTTTTTTAAGGAAAGATAAAATTCATTTTCACAAATTTACAAGAGCTGCTGGTGCGGGACTTATTCCACTACGCATCAAACTGGGACCCAGTGCGAGCCACCTCCCCAGGGGCTCAGGAACCAGCGGCTCTTCAGAAGCGGCGGCTCGTGTGTGTCTCCTCACTCAAGCCACAGTCCAGTCTGAAGTCAGAGTCAGCATGAGCTGCGCTGTGCAGACCCCCCAGACATCTTCCATCCAAGCCCCCTGGCGCAGAGGGAGAGCCTCTCTCCACAGAGCCACTGGAGAGGCGGGCGGTTAGTGAGCTGGGAGATATGGGAGACAGCGTCGGACACACGGGCAGAGCTACAGCAGGTCCACACGGCGGTAATACAGGAGGTAGGCGGTGCGGTCAGCACTTGGTCTCACCACCTGGTACTGGTTGATAACCTTGACCGTCTGGTCATCAATTCGCAGCCAGCCGTTAAGCCCAATCTGGAAGACGTCCGTGGTGTAGTGGCCACCTGTAGCACTGTTGCCATGATGGTAGACCACTGGAAGACAGCACCAAGCGGGCAGCCCGTGAGAACAGCCCCTCACCCCACTGCCTCAGACCCCCACCCTCACACCCTCCTCACCGACCCCCACCCAACTGTTCCAAAGGGAGGTGGCACCACAGGAGCCTGCAGGCCACTGACTCAGGCGGATGCTCACAGACAGCAACACTCTCTCCTGTCAGCCACGACTCAAGGCAAAAACGGGCACAAATGCTTTACAGACAACTGAGCTCTCCTTGGACCCTGTCTGTGGTGTGTGTTCCAGGGCATTTTTGCCTGGTACCTTAGACTCTCTGTTCACTGTGGTTTTGAGGGAGAAGAGGGCAAACACACTCACCTGCGAACAGCCTATAGGTTCTGTGGCATTTAAAGTTTTTATTTTTGACGCCTGGAGAAAGCAGTTCTGAAAAACAAAATAACAACACTTCAACAAAGTCTTCACAGCACAGCAGCACTGGTTGGTGACAGGGCCCTTAAAAACACCCATCCCACTTCGAGGGTCAGCAGGCATGGCCCAGAGCGGTGTGAGAAGTGAACCCGAAGGTTCTCACAGCCACAGGAGACAGGAACCGGGGTATGCAGGGCTGGGACAGGAGGAACAGACCCAAGAGGATCTCTCTCCAAGATCAGAGCAAGACACCGCTGTCTTTTTCTTTCCCAGATCTCTGTGTTCTGTAGACTGCCTGGCCTTGCCACACTCCGGCGTACAATCTAAGATGTTCACCCACATGGTGGAGAGAGAGAACCTACTCCTACAAGGTGCCATCTGATTTCCACATGAAGGCCAGGACATAATTAAAGGTGAGCTCTGACCTCCTAAGCCAACAACACACATGTGCTGTGGCATGCACGCCTACCTGTACATACAAATCACACATACCGTAAAACAAACCTTAAAACAAACAAAAAAACAGGTTTCCTTCAACCTGTCTCTTAGGGCTCTTCAGAACAGGCTGTCAGAGCTAGTGAGACAGACGCCTCAGTGGCTGGAGCACTGGCTGCCCCTGCAGGCACCAGGCAGGTATGTGGTCTCCCTCTGACACGACACAGAAGCCACAGAAAGCAGTAGCCAGCACATTTCTGCACAGGCACCATGTCGCTGTGGGGGAGGGCATCCCCAGCCAGCCCCGGCTGCTCTCCTGCTTTTCTGATCCAGTCACATTACATCTCCTTCCTGTATTTGCACCAGGCAAATCGCTGTAATAAGAGTGCATGGCCAGCCTGGTCTATATAGAGAGCTCCAGGCCAGCCAGCACTTCATACCGAGACCCTGCCTTAAAACAAAAACAAAATATAATGGCTCAGTGGTTAGGAGCACTGGCTACTCTTTCAGAGAACTTGGGTTTGAGCCCAGCACCAACACAGTAGCTGGCAGCCACCTGTAAGGCCAACGCCCCTTTGGGCCTCTGTAGTCCGCCAAGCACACAGTGCACACTCCATACCGGCAAACCATCCCTAAGTCAAAGTTAAAACTAAGGAAGCCACCTTGGCGAGCATTCAGTATAGAGACCCACAAATGTCAATAAAGCTAAAACAAAGAGTCCTAACTGGTGACCAGGCGGTGACAGGCTGTGGGGACTGCAGCAGGCACAGGCCGGCATTACCTCTGCTGATCTCCAAGTCCACAGGGTACTCGATGTTCTTGACGAGCTTCTGGCATCCGCCCGTCTTCTCATAGACGAAGCGCTTCAGGTGGAGCACAAGGACAGGGGGAAGCTTCTCCAGAGTCACTCTACGGCTGACTTCAACCTGGGACAAAGTAGCCTGGGTCACAGGCCCGCCTGGCTGCAGCAGCCCCCCTGTGGGCTTCCACAGCAACTCCCAACAGCTCCCCAGCCATGCCTGTACCCCCATGGACCCCTGTAAGGAGCCCATCTGTGGCCTCCAAGCGAAGTCTTTGGCTATGTGGCGACACAATGGCCGGAAAGACAAGCTGAGTGCAGAACGGCTGGAGCTGGCATGACCAGCCTGCGTCCCTTTAGTGCTTTCAAGGCTCCTGAATCTTTTAAAACATCCTAAAGCAGCACCAACAATGAAACTTAATGCAGTGTAAGTCGGAAGATTGCGGACGGCCCTGCTGCAGGATGAGTCTCTCTGCCCACCTGCAACTGTTCCCGGCTACGCCTGGTGTTAGGGTTTCTTTTGGTTTTCTCCACCAAATGTATCTTCAGTTGCTCACTCCTTACTTGACCCTGTAGCCTCTGCACTCCACTGTTCACAGCTTTCCAGTACCACGAACTCTTCAGAAAAGCGCCACCCTAACTACCCAGCATTCATCCTGCCTTGTGACCTCAATGCCAGTCTGCAAAAGACCTGAGAGACAAGACGGCCTCCCCGCAGAGCAGAAGAGCAGGCCACTGAGAGCCAGACAACAGCCTCTCCACAACAACAAGGCCAGCTCCTAACTGTCCAGGACGGGACACTCAAGACTTTATCCTCGTCATCACACTGAATAGTCGCCTGACTGTCCCTAATGATCAATGCTTTTGCAACACAGACGTGCCTGGAACTCCCTTCACATCCTAACTCTTCTGCTGGAGGTAGGCTGGCTGCAGACACCAGGTGGACTGAGGAAAGGAGACACGGAGCAGGGTCAAGGGCAGAAGGGAGATAATTCCCTCAGTCACGAGAGCCAGAGCTGCAGAGCAGCTGGGGGGCCATATGGTTCAACCGCTCCTTCCTGACAACCCGGGGCTTCTCAGTAAAGCAACTGCGTGAGAGGCGGACTCAAGTCAGCGTCCAAGCATCTAGAAGGCTCCTGGTCAGCTGTGCGGGAGCATACCTCCTGCTTGGTCTTGGTGGTGTAGCCCTGGACAGACTCTCTTGCCACCAAGCTTTCCAAGGCATCCTGGACTGTGCGAATCTTGTCGGACTGGATGTCCAACTGCAGTGTGAAAAATGGCTGCAGCGTGGCAGATTCTTTGGAACTCTGCTGGTAAACCACAGACCTAAAAATGCAACGGAAAACACAGAAGAGTAAGAGGCCACTGTCTGTCATTTTCCCTTAAGATTAACTGACAGAGAAGGAATCAATACTCAAGTACGTTTACTCAGTATCACAGGACCAGGGACAACAGAACAGCCAAAACCACCCTGAATTTAAAAATAACTCCGCTGACTACCAGACCCTGTGATTAGCAATTGATCTGCACATTCTCCCGGCTTGGCTGAGGGGCTTCGACTTCCAAACTCTTCACTTGCACAGCAGAGCACAGCACGCACCAGCTAACAAACTCAAGCAGAGTGGGATGGGGAGTGTTTAACTAAGTGTCACAGCCTGTTCTAGTGAAATGGGGACGTGGGGGGATCCCCAGGGGAGCAGGACTTTTAAGGCTGCTCTCCTGCTATAAAAACATCAGGAGGAGGAAGGGTAACAAGCTAAGGATAAAAACCACGTTAGCGATCCGGGAAGAGAGGTGAGCAGCCTCGCAGCTAAGGCACTCAACCTTGTTTTCTTACTTTTTTTAATTCATCTTTCTTTTCCTCAGTTCTGAATAAAAACCATAAGTATGTCTCATCTCTCACTTAACCTCATCCAGGGAACGTTCTGAGACTCAACAAAGCAGCCTGAGTCCTAGTTTATGAGCAAAGCAGAGCTGTGGGAGGAAACTCCAACTTAAAGGGACAGATAGGCACCCAGCCGAGACCCTTTCAGAGTCCAATGCCCCAGCCTTCCTCCAGAGTGCCAGGCAATGACTGACACTCCTAGGGTTCCCAAAAGGAAGTTGAACAGCATCAATGAAATTAAAGCAGGGTGGGGTGGCGCACTCCTCCGATCCCAGCCCTGGGGCAGTAGAGGCGGACAGATCTCTGAGTTCAAGGTCAGCCTTGTCTACAGAGTGAGTTCCAGGACAACCAGAGCTACACAGAGGAACCATCTTAAAAAAAAAAAAAAAAAAAAGTAAGTGCAGAAATCAAGACCCTCTTGACTCCAAAACCTTTCATTCATCAGAAAAGGACCACCCCCTCCCCCCAAAAAAGGGTCTCTCTAGGGAAACTAAAAACTGCAGAAAGACAGTGACTTGGGGCCGTCCCTGGTCAGAATGAAGACTCTAATTCTGTCTGAAATGCAGTTCAAGTCATCAGGTCATCCGAAGTCCTCATTAGCTGGGTGCTCAGAAGGCTGAAGCAGGAGGACTGCCATGAGTTTAGGCCAACACGGGCAGTAGAGACCTTGCCTTAGATAAACAAAACAAAACTGGAAAGAACTCCTTGCCTAGGCCCAGGGTGCTGCTGGGATGGACCGTGCTTGCTGGTGCCCATGATGCTGGGTTCTAACCTCAGCACCTCATAAGCTAGGGTAGGCTGCATGCCCCTGTAATCCCAGCACTTGGGAGGTGGGAGAGCAAGGATGACTAAAATTCTCAAAATCATCCTTGGCTGTGGCCACACCTACCGTTGAGTGTAAGGACAGTCTGGCATACATGAGACCCTGAATAAAATGAAAATAATAATTTCTTATCTCTGCTTTTGTTCTTTGAAAAAACCATGAAGTTGACCAGAAAAACCTCACGGAAGCTACTGAAGCCAGGGCCAGCACAGAGGCTGAGGTGAGAAGGGCAGCCTGGCTTCTTCTCTGCTGTCACCCTTAGGGAAACAGCCCATGTTGCCCCTTAGTGCAGTGTGCTGTGGCAGCCTGTAGTCTGCTGTCCCTCACTGCCCTGACTCCTAACTCGGGGCTGGATGGCAAGAGCAGCAGAGGGTAGCTTCGTTCCTCTGTTGCTCACCGACCTGCCTATTTATTCCTCCACCGTGGCTCGACTCAGGGGGGCTGTGTCTGCCAAGATGAGTCACAGTGGCGACGTGTAGGCAGGGATTCCTAGACCATACCAGATCCATTAGCCCCATGAAGAACACCAGAGGAAAAGGGGGCCTGTGCCATGTCAGCGTGGCTCAGCTGGGTCCTCAGCCCTCCCCATGGGGGCCACAGAAGCAAAGAGAAGCTTCTGAGGCAGGGAGTGCAGACTCTGCTGAAAGGAGCTCAGTCTGCTACTGAGTGGACTCACTCATTTGGCACTGGATGCCTGAGAAGAGACTGGTTTCCAATACAGCATCCAGGAGATCGCACCCATTGAAGCCCACTGACTCATCTTTAGACGATAACTCGGGGCTTCTGAAGTAACTCTAAAGTCTTTCAGAAGGATGTCATGAACGAGCAGAAAGCTGTCTGAAGGACCCCAGGTCACATGTCCTCCTGGGCCAGTGTCTCCCTCCGATCCTGTCACATTCTAGCTCATGAGGCTCTGGCCTCTATTCCGTCTCACCCATTCAGTTATTTCCTAGATAAACAGTCTATGTGTCCATCAAAAAGCACATGGATAAAGCCACTTAGGTGGGAATATGTAACGGAATATTACTCAGTCTTGGAAGAGGAGATCCTAACATTCGTCAGAACAGGGATGGACTTGGAAGACATCATACTAAATGAACAGAGCTGGACACAGGACAGCCATGTGTGCTCACGCTGCTATAGATTTAAAAGCAAAGTCACCACAGTGATGTGGGGGAAGAAAACAGGAGGTCCAGGACACAGGGCACAAAGCATCAGCCCTCGGGGTACGCGGGTATACGGAGGTGGGGGGAGGGGCAGAGCACGGCTGCTTTCATCTGACAGGGAGAGGGGCACCATGGAAGCGGGGTTTCTGTGCTGACCAGTTTTCCATGGCCAACACTCCACTACCTGTGTGCATAACATCCTTCTATAGACTTTAACACATGCACTTAATAAAAAGTACAGTGATACAATGCCTCCAGTCGGACAGGAGTCTCTGTTACCAGAACAATCAAGTCAGTTTGGCTTCCTGACTTCAAGTGATGGGCCAGCACCCTTGGGGGCACTGAGGCACACAGCCCCTGAGAGCCAGGCCTGAGGAAGAGCGAATGAAAGCCAGGCAAAGCAGATGGCAGGAGGAAGGATACAGACACTCACACTCTCTCTCTCTCTCTCACACACACACACACACACACACACACACACACACACACACACACACACACCTTGAGAACATGGAAAAGCACAAACCTGATGTGTCCACCGAAAATGCCAGTGATAGGCGTCTGAACGAAATCCGCCTGCCGGGTGACAGACGTCTTGTTCTTGGGACCCACTTGCTCCCACTCGTCCTCACTGCCCTCGCCTGTGTCTTCCAGCTCCTCATCCTCTATCAAGTGGCTTCCGGGCCCATTAGAAACAGAGTGCTCTGAAAAGAAGAGGATCTGCTGAGTCAGCTTTCCTCAGAAACAAAATATCCAAGCAAGTGCAATTCTGTGAGAACTGGCTAAACAGATTCATGAGGATCCGCTGAGAGGCTCAGCCGGCGAAGCCATGCTCTCCAGACCTGACAGGTGAGTTTGATTCCTGGGACCACATGAAGAAGAGAACTGACTCCTCCTACAAACTGTCCTGACCTTGTCACCCTCTCCAGTATACGTACGTATACATACATACGTGTACACACATACGTGTACACACACACACACACACACACACACACACACACTCTAAAAGAACCAAAATAACAACAACAAAAATGCAAAAAGCAAACAAACACCCCAAAACCAAAACAGGTTGTCAAGCAGTGGTGGCCCATACCTTTAATCCTAGCACTTGGGAGGCAGAGGCTGGCAGATCTGTGAGTTCAAGGCCAGCCTGGTCTACAGAGTGAGTTCCAGGACAACCAGGGCTAGAGAGAAACCCTGTCTAGAAAACCACACACATAAAAAGATCTAGTTATGCTCTACACTTAAAGTCACGGTAAGCAATTAAAGCAGCCAGCCACTCTGGACACTGGGCTGCAGTGAGCACTGTGTGGTAGCCATGCTCAGACACCAAGCTCTGGAAATGCCAAGTGCGGCAGGGCACAGAGAGTTCTGGGCCAGCCAGAGCATCAGAGAAAGACCTTGTTTCAAAAACCAGAGGCATTCACATTCTTTGGACAACTGGAAAAATTTGAAGACACTCTGTAGTAAAAGTGACACGGGGTGAGACGCTTCATCCTCAGAGGACGCTCTCAGCACAGGACAAAATCTCAACTGCTTCCTCCAACTTCCCACCCCTAAGACAAGCGGGTACCCCGGAGTGAGCCTGTGCCCACAGGGCCTCCAGCCCTGTGTTGTGTTTTCCTGTGTCGCCGCTGGCATTTGAATGTGAAATGACCAAGGGCTCTGGAGCTCAACACTTGGTGGCACTGTCTAGGAAGGAAGGATATGGAGCCTTTAGTAGTAGAGGCTGGGGAAGTACATTACAGGGGGCTTGGTTCTGAGGGCTTAGGGCCTGGCTCTATTCTCTGTCCCCCCTCTGCTCCCCGTGTGTGGGTGAAATGTGGTCATTTAGCTTGCCACAATGCCATCCACTGCAAGGGGTGCTACCCCTCCGGAACCCAAGCCAGAGCAAACCCTTCCACGGCCTCAACCTCTCTCTCAAGTAAAAACTGGAGCAAAGCTGCACGAGGGGATACAGCTCAGGAATCCGAGCCTCTTTCTCACTACTGTGCTGGGTAACGGGAAGTAGCTGCTTATCTACGTAGCTAAGTGCTATCGGTGTATGCGTGTGTGTGTGTGCGCGCATGCCTGTGCACGGGTGTGAGTGTGTGCGCGCGCCCGTGTAGCATGGACACGCGACCTTTAAGCCGCTCTCAGGCAAACAGTCTCACACAGAAGAACCTACTTTCGTGCGTGGGTGAGAGAAGCTTCTTCAGGCTCAGCATCTCCTCGTGGAGTCCATTGAGGATGAAGCCTAGGTACTCCTCGGCGTCCTCCTGTCGGCCCTGAGGACAGACATGGTCACATTAATTCCAAATGGCTGGAGTGAGGCCCGTAGAAGCCCCAGAACCTACACCTCTGACGAACGTTCCAGACCAGCGCATGCAAAAATGTTCTGTCCTTTATTTTTGTAGCTGAATTCCTAAGCATAGAAATTACTTTAGTTTTAAAAAAAAAAAAGGCCAGGCACAGTTGTTCTCAGCATTTGGGAAGCAGAGGCAGAGGAATCTCTGTGAGTTCCAGGTCAGCCTGGGCTACATAGTTAGTTCTAGCCCAGTCAGGGCTGCAAAGTGAGACACTGTCTCAGGATGGATGGATGGATGGATGGATGGATGGATGGATGGATGGATGGATGGATGGATAGATGGGTGATTTTTTAAATGCTTTAAAAATACACCATAAATAAGACATTGAAGGCCACTTCCCAACACAACCTGAGTCACCATCCGCACTCACACTGTCATCCCTCACAGCATTCACACTCTGGGCAGGAACCACGGGAGAGGACCCAAGCCCTGAGTACAGGGCTCCAAGTACTCAGCTGACCTAGACACTCTCTCCACCCGCAAAGCCATCTGGGGCATTGTAAGGCCTCCTGGCTCGCCTGCTGACCTGCCCTTAATAACTTGTATTTTAGGAAAAAACAAGAGGCAATAGCCAAGCTGACGGAATCGTCTCTGTGGCCTGAGCGTGACTAAGGTGAAGGCTGACTCCAGGACTGGGAATCTCCCCCCTGCCCAAGAGCAGCACAGCATTGAGGAACAGACTGAGAAGCCAGGCTCTGCTCACTAGTGGTGGATTCACAGGCTGGCAGAGCTGGTGAAACTCAATCCTTGGTACTCAATGCCATTAAATGTAGGCAATCAGAGCACACTAAGCCACCCAGTGACTCCACCTAGTCCTTACACCAACAAGTTACAGCACGGAGCACACGCAAACAACGGTGCCTCAGGCTCATCTGCAACTTGCTCTGTAGCCCAGGCTGGGCTTGAATTCAGAGATCCTCTTGCCTTAGCCCCCTATGCTCCAGAACTCCCAGCATGTGCCCTCTCCCAGATCTGGGAGCAGTTTCTATCGCTACCACAGAGCACCCCAGACCTTTTCAGACAGGCTCGACTTGATGACTGTCAGGAGTCGATAAATGTATGTGGGTTCAAAGGCAGCTCCTGGGCGGATATCTCTCACGATTTTATCCCCAAGAGCTGCAAGAAAAACAGAATATTTGGTAACTAAAAAGACAGCATAAGGGAGAACAAAGCCACCCAAACTCCCAGCACACGGGGAAAACACCTAGATTTAAATAGACACTTTCTTTCCAATGAAGACCCGGGTTCCTCCACCCACGCTCCCACTGACAAGGTGTCCCAGCTGTGCACGCCCACTCACCTTGGCGGGGTTTGGGAGGTACTGGCATATTAGTAAACTCGTTCATGAGCCGAACACTAAGTGGAGAAAGAGTGAAGCAGAGCACACGTTAGAGGCGGGCCTGGGCACGGCAGCACATTAACCAGCCAATGTAACAGCACCCAGGGGCTCTTATATTAAAGTCTACACATATTATTTCCAATGGCATTTTAAGTTGCTAAATGGTACAAGGAAGGTTTCCTACTGAATCTGAAGGATAGAGAAGCACACTCTCCAGTTACAGCCCAGTTTAACTTCCATAGAAAATCCCAACAGCATCTTCCTTTAAAGGAGAATTCCAGAGGCTGGAGGAGTGGCTTGGTGGTTCAGAGCACTCACTGCTCTTGCGAGGGGCTAGGGTTCAGTTCTCAACACCCAGCGGCAGCTCACAACTAGCTGTAACTCCAGGTCCAGGAGATCCAAAGTCTTCTGACCGCCATGGGCACTGCACACGTGCGGGGCACTTACATATATGCAGGCACAACACTCATACACATCCACTTAAAAGCAGGGCGGGCAGATATTCGAGCAGTCATCTGTAGCAAGTCAGGAACTGAGAGCTGGGCTCAGCCCCGGGAGCACGTACTTGGCCAAGCTGCTCCAGTTCCCATCACCACAGGCAAAGCCCCCAACCACCGACACATGTGAGCACCTTACTTACAAGCTATCTATCATGGGCGTGGACGTGCACGGCCTTTGCACTTTTGAGTACAGAGGAATGAACTTCATCAGGTGATACATCGGAGGGCAAGCCACCAATGCCTGCAGGGTCTAAATGTCGCAGTAAGGAAGTGTAAAGGAAATGAAACAGACACAGCAAACTTTTCTAAAGGCACATAAACGAGATAAGCCAAGGACACCCGACTACTTGGATATGTAAACACAAAGAGGATAAACCAAATAAGACAGCTGCTCACTAATAAACTAACGGCCATGTAAGGTTCCTGTCGGCCGGCATGACGTTCATGAACTTAGCTGAGCAAAATGCTCCCATGAGTTAGAGCAGAGCCCCCAGTTCTCCGTGGTCATTCTGTCCTACTGTCTACGACCACTCCAATGAGAACAGAACATGCCCAATTCTGTCCCTCACAAGTCAACAGATCAATCCTCGGACAGGGGGCGGAGGGGCTCCAGAGTACCACCGACTATGAGGTAGGCAGACCAAGTCATGGCCCAGTCTCCGTGTTCAGAGTCCAGGCCAGCAGCCCTATGGACACTGCAGTAGGTCAAATACACCCGGAGAGGAGAGCTTGTGTGGTGACCGGGCAGGGGTAGGCAGCCAGGAAGGATACGGCATTAATGTAGCACCAGTTTCCTTTATTGATCAGCCCACGGGGTTGCAATGACACTGGCTTATGTACTAGGGTTACAGTCTCCAATAACTCTGTAAGAGTGAAGAAGAAGCAAACGAAGACATTAGCAACACTGCGGCCAGCAGCACCAGAATCCATGAGACTCCTTCAGGAGAGCGCGTCCTCCGAAGCCCTTCACTTGGCTCAGCACCAGCTTTGAGACTAAACGGATTGTCTTTTCTAGATACATTTTCCTCTGAATGTTTACTTATCTTCTCAGCTTGCTAGGAAACTCCAGGACAGAAACACTGACACAACCGCTAGCAGAGAGCAGATGTGGAAGACACTGGCTTCCCCACCAAGACTGACAGCATGCCCCACCAGCAGCAAATCTCCCGGGTACCAGTTTCAAAGAACCGTGGACATGAGTGTGCCTCCCGGGCTCACAGGAGACCCAGCAGATCACAGTAGGCGCTCGATGGCCATATAGTAAGTGACAGTGGCTCCTGCTGGTCACGGTTCCCACTGGAGGTGAGAGCCCATCAAAGGTGAGATTGGCGATTCATTTGTTCTGCACACTAACTCCACATTCCATTCAGAAGCGGGGTCTCTCTCCTAACACTCACCCCTGAAACCACTCTTTCCAGTTTTAAGAAAACCATGAGCTGTGGAAGCACAGTGAGTGATTTTATAAGGCTCGTCCTTTGAGAAAATAAACCATTTTAGGCTCCAGAACGCATCCAGTGAGAGTAGTGTCAAGCTTGCTATCCTCTAAGTAAAAGGCATATAGATCATCCTCCACCAATCCTGGAGCTGCCTGTTATCATTCAACTCCATAGTAACTTTGCCAAAAAGGCGCCCATATTACAGATGAGAAAACTTAGTCCCAGCCCTGGGCCAGATGCAGCTGTGGATCCCTGGCTGGCTCTTTCCTCTCCACTGCGCAGTGGGCTCTAATGCAACTTCTCGTCACAGACTACTGAGGTGGCTATGCAGTTCCGGGCACTTGCTGCCAGACCTGATGATCTGACTTACAGCCCCTAGTGGTGGAAACAGGACCAACTTTCAGTATCTGACCTGACAAGCACAACACATTCATACACACAAACATGCTTGCAAGCACAGAGGGAACAAATAAATCCAAGGAAGCAATGTTCTTAAATATCTTTTCTGTAAGGAGGCGCTCGCTTCCCCCCTCCCACTTGTTCTTGGGCTACACACAGATCCACAGTACAGCCATGATCCCAGTGACCTCCAAACACACGCACGCACGCACGCACGCACGCACACCCTCAGAACAATGCCACAGGTCACAGCGGCAATCAATTGTAAGCTATTACATGATTAGAAGCTTGGTCTTCCAGCCATAGCTGACCTCTGGATGAACAGCTAATGTGCCCTGTGTGTACAGAAGGCTACAACTAGCCCTGCCCTAGGCCAGCTCACAGACAAGTAACAAAGGGCTCACTGTCCCAGCTGACAGCGCCCACCACACACTGCAAGTTCAGTTGAAGAGGGTCTGGGGAGTGTGCTTCACGCAGTCGAGGTCTGCAGACATACCGAGAGAGCAGCTACAGATGGGACAAAGTACACACGTCAGAAGACAGGCAGTGAGGGGAAGGTCTGTCTGCCAGGAGGAACAGACAGGATTGCATGAACACTGTGAATCCTGACTTACACATAGGCTTCGGCATACCACATTCCTAATACCCCCACGGTCATGGTGCCCTGTGTACAGAGTGCAAAGTACACACTAATGTTATCGATATGAAGCCAGGGGTCTGGGTTAAGAGTGGAAGCTAGTGCACACTGCTCAGTGGGAGGCCTGGCCCAGAACTTAGGGCCACATGGGGGTTGGGGGTGGGGGGATTCTGTCTTCCTGCTGGTGTGAGAGGCAAAGCCTTCTTGGGTTGGCTGAAGGTGGAAGGAATGGGATGCCATGACATTCACACCTGCTTTGGCACAGGCACTGGAGGAAGTGGGAAAAACCAACAGGGGACAGGCATAGAGATCCACCTGAACCTTCCCTCCTCTTATACCCACTGTTCTGAGCAGCCTCAACTATGAACAGCGCGCGGGGGGTGGGGTGGGGGGGCGGCAAAGAAGAGGGCGCAAACCCAGAGGCCTGAGTTCAAATCCCCACGTCAGAAAAGTGAACCAGGGGGTTGGGGGTTTAGCTCAGTGGTAGAGCGCTTGCCTAGCAAGCACAAGGCCCTGGGTTTGGTCCCCAGCTCCGAAAAAGAAAAAAAAAGTGAACCAGGAAATCCACATTTTTAAAGAGCGGGAGAAGCACGTGATGATGCTCGCCTGTAATCCCAGCGCTGGGGAGGCAGAGGCCAGTGGGTATCAGGAGTTCATGATCACTACACGGCAAGTTAGTTCCAGGGCTACAGAGAGAGAGCCTGCTTCAAACAAATCCCAGCATTCCTATGGAGACCACAGGCTGAGATGAGCATTTCCCCAGACCCGTGGGCACCTGACCTGGGCAGAGTGTGTAGTGAAGCAGCAGACATGAAAGACACTGCGTTAAAAACAAAATAGGTCCAGCTCCCCAAAACCTGACCTCTGACCCCACCAGATAGGTGCCTCTAGCAAGCATGCACACAACCCGTCCACACATACACTAAAGAAAACACGCCATATGACTCGTGTTCTCTGTGTACCGCATCAGTGTAAAGAACCCGGCGCCACGTATGACAGAGCTAATTCCTTTTCAAGAAGGGACCTGGGTAAGCTGGCTGTGCTAAGCCCTAGAACAAGCTTCTGTGGACCAGAGCGACCTCAGCAGCCTGGGGGTTCCTACAGTCGGCAGAGCCCTGCAGACCTGAGACTGCAATCCATCTGAACCAACTACGATCGTTCCTTTCCAATGAAGAAACCGCATGTTAAGAGCTGGTTTCTACATGGTCCTTCCCTGGAAGAGTCAGCAGGTCAAAAAGCAGTTCCCATTTTCCTCCCAAGATAGCAAGCCTGTCTCTTAGCGCCACCCAGTGGTTTGTCCAACACCTGCAGGCAAGCAGACCTGGACTACAGGACAATGCGTGCAGCAGACAGTGCTCAGGGGCAGGGTAAGTCTTTAAAAAGACAGGCATAGAAGAGATACTTCGATTTTTTCTTCTTCCCTAAAGATTATCCTATTCTCTTGGGGCTAGGGAAATGGCTCAGCACCTTAGGGCCTCATGTTCTAAGTTCTTTGAAAACAAGACCCTAACGCTGGTACTTCAAGAGGACTCTCCATGCCTTTGTCTGGGGCCCCAGTCCTGCTGGCTGCCTGTGGGGGTCCCCACAGCAGTCAGTCTTGAGCATCCTGCAAGCTCATTTACTCTGAGGGTGATGTGCGTTCCTCTCCAGCCAGCAGATACCAGTTCCACGACTCTTGTGTTCCCTTCCACTGTCCTCCTGACTCAGTTGCCCCACTATGGCCAGTATAGGTGGGCAGCAGTGGGCACGCCTTCAGTCCAGCACACGACAGACGGAGGCAGAGGCAGGAGGATCTCTGAATTTGAGGCCAGCCTGGTCTATAGAGAGTTCCAGGACAGCTAAGGCCACACAAAGAAACACTGTCTTGAGTCCATCACCCCCAAAAGGCCAATACGTCTTTTGCTGTTAGGAATTCCCTGGCTGGCACAGACGTCAGAGAAAGCCACCTCTAGATTAGGTTGCCTCCCAGCATCTCCCAGAATGTCCTTGTCTCTGACCCTAATGACAGCTACAGGTCACAGCTTGTTGACATGTATGATGGAGATTCAAACTCAGATCCTCTGGCTTGCAAAACAAGTGCTCTCGCATACTGAGCCATCTCCCAGTCCTGCAACAAATATATTCTAGAAGAAATATATCCCATATCTATTCAAGAAATCAGACAGGGGATGGAGCAACCAGCACTGGGGAGGCTAGCAGGAAAACTTTACAATTGTGAAAAGCAGGAGACAAAGTAAAACTGAAAAAAAAAAAAAAAGTGGGCTGGAGAGATGGCTCAGAGGCTAAGTGCACTTGTTGCTCTTGTAGATGTGGGTTCAATTCCCAGCACCCACATGGCGCACATGCAGGCAAAACACACATAAAATAAAATAAGTTTTTAATTAAAATTAAAAAAAAGAAGAAAAAAAAAGTGCTGGGGTGGGGTGTGCAGAAGGAGATCGTTTCCTCGAAAGCTACAATCCTCAGCAGGTGACACCGCCAGCTACCACCCCAGAGCCGGTGAGACTTCCAACACCCACAGGGTTTACAACAGACTGCAACTCTAGTGTGAGGGGATTTCTTCTGGTATCTGCTGGAACAAGCGCACAGTGTTGCCTAGACATACATGAAGGCAAAAGACCCATATACATAAAAAGTTAAAATAATAAATAATGTTCTCCACAGAGCGAGTTCAGTGGTGCACCTGGTGATCCCAGCACTCAGGAGGTAGAGCAGGGAAGAAGCCGCTCTGAAGGTAGCTTGGGCTAAAACAAGTACAAGACCAGCCTGGGCTGCTTTGACAAGATGCTGTACCAACTACAAACACGGCATACAGAGAAGCCCAAAATAATAAAAATAAAAATTTCATCAACTTTCTCATTCGAAGGGACCCCAGAACACTAAAATACTCAGAACAGTATCATCGCACATACAGAATAAAGTGCTGCCACCTCTGTTTCGGCTTCTTTGAGACAGCACTGCTACTGAAGCCGGCTTGGCTTCAAACTGCCACTCCCTGCCTCAGCCTCCCGAGAGGCGCAATCACACGTCCTGTGTCTCCGACGTGATTAAAAGCCTCTATTTGTCAACCCCAACCATCACGAGGATCTGCCCCTTACATCTGCGGGAGCGCTGAGCACTCCAAGGGCTCACTGCAGCCGTCTCAGGAGCTGGGACCCGAGGACCCGCTTCTGCACCCGCATCCAGTGCCTGCCTGACTCCTACCCTTACTTTGGTGCTATAATTCTGACATAATTACGATAATATATGATATGATGTAATAAATAATGTACAATATTGAATGATGAAACCCATCACTGAACCCACAATCACTAAGGGAGATAAAGAGGGGGCGGCATATTTCTAGAGCACCTTTTTCTGTAGATACACAGTGAGTGGAAGAACTGAGGAGGCTCATCAGACCTGAGGGACAGCCTGGCTACAGCACAGGGCAGGTTTGTCACACATGACCACACTATAGCACTAACATGGACATGAAGTCTGTCTGTCAACAAAGTCGTAAGAGACATGGGCTTTCCCTGCTTACATAAAGGCATGGCCTCTCCTCCATCTTCCTCCCTACACCTGCTATTTGACTACTGGGCAACGTTGTTAGCACACACAAGTCCTTCACTGCTTGTTTCCATACAGGTCGGCTACTACCCGCTGGCACCAACAGACTGCTCCCCTGCCCACTCAGCCTGTCAGTTAACTGTACCTGCAATCTTTATGGCTACGGGGTCCTCTGACACGGGAACAAGCCCTTCTTTGACTTCCATCTGTTTTTCAGAGGCCAGGGGGGACGGGACAGGGGGGGAACACTTAGTTTCCACATACGCCACGGGTGAGGAGGAAGAAGGCTTAGAATCATGAAAGAGGCTAGCCCAGGACTTTGCAGGTTGGCTAATGGAAATGGCGCCAGAGACAGAGAGCGCACTTTCGGCAGGAGGTGACTGGCTCTCAGGCTTCGCAGGGTCCAAGTCTGCACTCTCATCAGTGTGCAGCTCTACCCCATTGGCAGCAGCAGTGCCCTCGCCCAAGGATTCAAGTATTTTTCCATTAGCAACTGCGAGGTTCTCAGTAGTGTCGGCGCCAGCGTTGGGCTGCGTCACAGCTGTCCTTAGCAGGTTGTCTGTAGGGAGGCAGGGCTGCTCAAAGTCAGTTTCACGGCAGCCCTCAGGCAGTCCTGCAGTCCTGGCATCACCACCTAGTGTCCTGGGGAAAGGACTATCAGGGACAGGGTCACTGATTAAGTCCATGGGGTTCTGAGGGCTGTCACAAGTCCTGGGCATGACTGAAGGAAGCATGTCCACCATGAACTCAGGATCCTCCACACCCTCGCTGTTCGTGCCCACTGACGTGGCATGGCCGTTGACAAGGGCGGCCGGGGAAGCACCCTCTTCACTACCATCTTTCAGATAACTGTAGTACCCAGGGGGCCGCTTCTTCTTCTTCTTCCGCTCCCTCTGACCAAGACCACCAGCGCCACTGTCATTCTCCAAGGTCTCGGCCTCTGCGTTAGAGCTGCTTTCCAGAGCCAAGGCTGAGGCCGGGTACTGATCAATGGAGCTGTAGGTCTCGTCTTTTTCTATGTCATCAGGGGTCTTCTTGGAAGTTGGACAACCAAGGATAAATTCAGGTGCCTGAGGGTTCAAGGTGCTTGAAATACTGTAGCTAGGGGCTCTCTGCAGACCATCACTGGGTTCGATGACTTCGTCTACACCAAACTCAATCCTCTGATGTTCTTGTCCTGCTGAGAAGAGATGATCAGTCAGTGCCTGTCCAAGCTACATAGTATCCAAACCATGGTCCCTTTGGGAGGTGATACTTGGTTTTATTGTCTAACAGGGCTATGACAGGCTTTAGCCTAATTTGTTGAAAACCACATGTATAAAACAAGACCGCATTGGGTGTATAAAAATAGAAGCCTATCCTTATCCTTGGAGATCTGGGTAACTAAGAAAGAGTTTAAAAAACAGAGGGTAGAAATTAAATTAAAAATTACTGGGGCATGTTGTTCCAGGCCTGGAGTGGCGGAGGTAGAATTAGGAATTCAAGGTCACCCTCTATTCCATGGTGGCCTCTGGCAGCTTCGCTGCACAAAATCAACACATAAGCATTCAGTGGCTTAGAAATGTTCCTCAGACACTAGCTCAGCGCAGACAGCACACTTGTCTGGAGTCACTTGCATCTTGATTTGTTTGTTTGTTTAAGTAAGAAGAGACAGGCAGCCAAAGGGGGAGAGGGAGGGAGGGAGGGAGAGAGGGAGAGAGGGAGAGAGGGAGAGAGGCAGAGATAGATGATAAATGATAGATAGATGGATGGATGGATGGATGGATGGATAGATAGATGCTGGCCCACACCTATAATCCCAGCATGCAAAGCTGAGGTATAAGAAGCCCAAGTCCCAGCCTGGACTACATAGGAGATCTCGCCCCTCCTCGAAATCCTCATGCCCCTCTATGCCTGGGCAGAGGAAATGTGGGCTCTGATGGGAGGCAGACAAGAAGAAGGTTCTTAGTCATTCAGATACATGATGAAGGGCCACAGCATTCTAAATAGACATCAGGCAGTGACAGACATTCAGAAATGGATGTGGTCCCTGTCAATCACTTCTGGGCCGTCTCAAGGGAGGCAGACTATGGAAGCCGCTAGAGCAGTGGTTCAACCTTCCTGATGCTGTGACCTTCAATACAGTTCCTCATACTGGGTTTATCCCCAAATGTAAAATTATTTTGGTGCAACTTCATAACTGCAATTTTGTTACTGTTTTAAATCACAGTGTAAATAGCTGGTGTGACCTGTGCGGTTGTCACTCAACCCCATACAGGGCCCCGACCCACAGGTTGAGAACTACTGCTCTAAAGAGAGAAAACAAAAACTACAGATTTTAGAAGAAAAGAGACTTTAAGTGGTTGTGCCAACTAACTGTGCAAACGGGCACTAAGAGCCTGGATGTCTCACCACAGGGGAATGACTGACCACCACAGGATGAGCATAGACATGCACAAGGCACACACATGCCCAGGGACCCACATGTGGAGTTGGACAGCAGCAGATTAAAGAGCAGTTCCCTTCGACAACTGTGTTCACTTTGTTAACTGTACCAAGCGTGCCCCGTCCCTTCAGATGTCCCATCACAGTCAACTGCACGCTGCTAGCATTCATTCCCTCTCACTTTCGGAGATGGTGGCTGCCTTAGTCTTTTCTAGTTCATACACCAGCCTGAGCTATAATTAAGTCCCTATCACAGGTCTGACATGCTAGCTCAGCATGGAATCTAATCCCTGGTTCTTTAAAACAAAACAAACCTTTTTTTCTTGAAAGCCAAGAAGCTGAAACAATCCTAACTATCATTTGGGCCTGCGATGACTGCATAGCTGAGAAGTGTGAAACCCACCTCAGCAACAAACACTGCTGCACCGTGATAAACACCAACTGCCCTCTGCCATCAGTCAAACAGGGCTCACGCCAGAGACCAGGCAGTGGAACAGACATGAACACCAACTGCTACAACAGCTCCACAGGCCCTGGACCTGGCACAGCCATGTAGAGAGCGACACCCACACCAGGGCCTGCTGAACTACAGACTGGAGCACCTCTCTCCTGACCACAACTCACCATGCCCAGGGTTCAGGAGCATGGCACAAAGTTGAAAGCACACTGTTGGGGCTGGAGAGATGGCTCAGCGGTTAAGAGCACTGACTGCTCTTCCAAAGGACCTGAGTTCAATTCCCAGCAACCACATGGTGGCTCACAACCATCTGTAATGGGATCCGATGCCCTCTTCTGGTCTGTTCAAAGACAGTGACAGTGCACTCACATACATGGAATAAATAAATAAATCTTTAAAAAAAAAAAAAAAAGCAAGCAAGCACGCACTGTCGATCTGAGTGTCTGGGTGGTTGGCATGAATACACTTGGCCCACAGGGCAGGGCCCTGTGGAGTAGGTGCAGCCTTGGTAGAGGAAGTCTGTCACGGCAGATGTGGGCTTTTGAGGCCTCCTAGCTGCTTGCACAACAGTCTTGTCCTGCCTGCTTCAGAACAACTACAGAACTCTCAGCTTCCCAGCGCCGTGCCTGCCTGGACGCTGCCCTGCTTCCCACCATGATGATTACGGACTGAACCCCAGAACCTGTTCTGTAAGCCTGCCCCAATTAAATGTTGTCCTTATAAGAGCTGCCTTGGTCATGGTGTCTCTTTCCGAAATGGAAACTCTACGACAGTAGTTAGGTGAGCAGAAGCTTCAAGCTCCAGTGAAATGCTGACTGCAGCTTGATATTGTGGTTCCAGGGAGGCTGAGCTAAGATCACCAACCTAAGCTGCTAAGCTACAGAGAAGATGGGACACGGCATGGACAGATCAGGGAAACAGCTCAGCTGTCCAACGACCTCAGTCCAATCCCCACCTCTGACCTCCACATACAAAGGACACACTAATATCCTCGCACATCATAGTCTTCCCCCAAATAAATGAATTAATAAAAGGTTAGGTTAAAAAAAGGTGACCCAATGGAGGCCATGCTGACAGCCTCCCTGCCCACCCAGTACATGTGGCCCGGCTCACCGTCCAGAAGTTCCTCTTCAGCCTGAATGCCACACTGAGTCCCACTGTATGGAGGGAGCTGCAAAGAGAAACCAGAAGACAAATCTGAACAAATAACAGAGTCCACAGCATCAACTCGACACGTCCTTTACGCCCATGACAGCAACGTCTATGGCATCCCTTTCCCAGAAACACACAGGTTCTCTAAAGTCGGAATCAGGCAGTGCAGGAACGCTTCAATTATTTGCTGCAAATACCTAGTGTGTGATCCGCCAGGCTGCCGTGAAACCCTTCCTGCCCTTGGCTGTCTTCTTTTTTTTTTTTTTTTTTCCGGTGCTGGGGACCGAACCCAGGGCCTTGCGCTTGCTAGGCAAGTGCTCTACCGCTGAGCTAAATCCCCAACCCTTGGCTGTCTTCTTACTACAGTGTCCCAAGCAAATGAGTTAATGGTTTAAAGTCACCTTCCTTGTTAGGAAAGAAGGAAGGAAGGGAGGGAGGGAGGAAACATAGGTCTGGCCACTTTGTGAAAACCTGGAAAGTATTGAGCCTCTCAAATACGTCTTCCTACAATTTCACTTAATTCCATATTTATTTAGGTTTTAGGGTTGTCTGAGAAGTGAGTCAGCTGACAGAACAAAGCCCCGAACACCACCGTGCTGCAGCATCTGTCTGGTCACTGAAGTCCAGGACAAAGTACACCAGCTTCAGGTGGCTCTAGCTGGTGCCCATGACAACCACTGTGACTGTGGCCTCCTAGGCTCATGTCTCCAATGAACCCTACCCAACGGATACAGCAGTCATAGCGAGGTAAGTCTACTTCCCCAAGATAAAGTGCTAGGATCTCTCCCCAGATGGCAACAGCAAACAGCAGGAAAAGACACAGGCACAGTGGCTGGAAGGAGCCCAACCACTCAGGACCTGGCAGCCCAGGACTTAGCACCTTGACACACAGAGAAACTCTTCCCCACGCCATCGCTGACAGCACACTGAAGCAGTGTGGTGCAGCAACATCAACCAAGTCCTGTCTCTAGGTCACAAAAGAAGGGGAAGACACCCTTACAGAGAGAATGTCTGCTCTGCAAATGAAACTAGGGAGGCCACTGAGAAATGTATATAATCCGGATGCCTAAAAAGGTGTTATAAATCAAATCCATTCACACAAGCGAGCATCACCATAACTGGGAAAGAAACCTTCTGATTGCAGAAGGGACAGCCTAGGTGGACGAACAATGGTGCCCACACCCACTGGGAAGGTAAAGCACCCAGGAATCCACACTGCCTCACTGTCAAAGTTTCACATCAGTGTGGTTAACATCTTCACTTGTAATGTGCAGAGATGGCTCTCTGCGAAGTAGAAAAGGCAGACAGGTTCAGGACAGAGACAGAGAGGATAATCCCCTGGGACCTCAGTGGAAGGTCAGATCAACACAAGCCACCAAGACCCCCCACCATCAGACTTTGTAAAGCAAGCGGCTAAGCAGCTCTTCTCAAAACTGCCAGCCAGCCTCCAGCAAAACATGTTAATGGCACCAGCCACGTACACAACTGGCCAAGGGCTCCTAACACTCCTGGTCAAGACCTCAGGAAGGGGTTCCTGAGACAGCAGAGTAGGAAGTCAGGCTAAATGTTCTCATCACTGGGGCAATATGACAATTTCATTTAAGTGTCTTTTACATTTTCATTTAACCACTACTTGGGGTTTGAGGGTCAGATCTCTCATGACACCATGTGGGTCCTGAAGACTGAAGTTCTCAGAGCCATCTCTCCCGCCTTACGACCATTTTCAGTGAGGATATTTAAGGCATTTTACTTTGGGGTCTGGTGAGATGGCTCAGCAGATAAAAAGGTTACTGAACAAGTCTAGCAACCCGAGTTTAGTCCCTGCAACTGACTTCACAAAGTAGTCCTGTTTGGTCTCCACAAGTGGACTCCCATCACGCCCGCCCTCGTGCACACAGACATTCACCTGCATCTGCTTGGGACAAAAGTGTGTACCTGTACCACCAGCCCAGCACACACTGGTTTATTTACTTTAGACTGGCTAGATGGCTACCATCCCTGGCACTCACACAGCAGAAGAAAGCCAGCAAGTTGCCTTCTATGTCCACACACACTCAGACACACACACACATAATTAAAATTAAATGTTACAGCTGGTTGTAGTGGTGCACTTTAATCCCAGCATTTGGGAGGCAGAGGCAGGTGGCTCTCTATGAGTTCAAGGCCAACCTGATCTACTTAAGTTCCTAGTCACAGTGACCTTCATAAACAAGGTGGGAGAGGGATCTGTGGGGTAGAAGGCCATAGATGTGAGACACCACAACAGACTCCCTCAGAAACCCATTAAGCCAACCAGGATGACCCTAGAAATAAACACACACAAATACACTGTCGCAAACATGTGTGTGTGATAGACTGTGCTATGCAGTGAAAGTCAGAAGATGGGCCAGAGAGCGGCTCGGCACTCACTGCTCTTACAGAGGCCCGAGTTTAGTTCCCAGCACTCACAACACTGGCTCACAAGCACCCCTAACTCTAGTTCCAGGGTCTGCTGTCTCTTGCAACCTCTATGGACACCAGGCATGCAAGTTACATACATAACAGGCACAGTTCTCTTACACATAAAACAAATAGTCTTTAAAGTAATTAACAAATAATAACAAAAACAAAGAATGTCCGAGCATAAGCGCGGAGAACACACGGGCTGCACAGCACTCAACACGCCCAGTGGACAGAACGCTGTCCACCCATCCACCCAGCAGTGCTACCGCTGGGGAAGCGGCAGGAACAGAGAGGGGTCGTGTGTGTGTGTGTGTGTGTGTGTGTGTGTGTGTGTGTGTGTGTGTGTGTATGAGAGAGTGTGTGTGAGTAAATCTGTTGTGTGTGAGAGAGAATGTGAGAGAGAGAGAGTGTGTGTGTGTGTGAGTGTGTGTGTGAGAGAGAGTGAGAGTGAGAGTGAGAGAGAGAGAGAGAGAGAGAGAGTATACTTACTTCTTTGAAGTCTAAAGCAAATAAATACAAGAGCCAGCGAGCCGGCCCAGCACACTCCTGGTGTAATCTATACTCATCTATGAGTAAGAACTCTTAACTAAAATAAAAATGAACTGTCAATCACCTCTACAAATACGTTCATGACAATTTTTCTTACCTCGACTGAAGAGCGGGGAGTCACAAAAAACTGATTGAATTCATCAGGGCTGAAATCGCCAAAAATATACTGAAAACAATAAGAACACTTGATTACATATAATATACACATGACTTATCTTTTTAAAGCCACATATTTTATAGTGTTTGTCTTCAAAAACATTTATACTAGAATTTTTCACATCCTTTTCAAGTAAGAGACACAGGGCTTTTCCTCTGTAAGCGAAGGTTCCCAGGGCAGGCGGTATTTTCCCATGACATACAAGAAAAACTTCAACCAGCTTTTTCTGTAAATTGTCCAAGAACAAGGTTGAAAAACCTTTTGAAGCGAGCCAAGTGTGGTCCCTGAGCATGTAGGTTCCTGCCTTTGGGGAACTTCCTGGTTCACCTTCTCACCTCCCTTTAGCTTCCTGCAGAGTCAGGTTACCGACTACTTCCATTTCTTTTTTCCCCACCAAAGGATAGGAAAATTCACGGGGAAATGTCGGCAACCCTAACATTAGGAGACAATGTGTCGTTTATTATAACCACAGACCAGAACAGGACTCAGACACCGTCTTCTAGCTTCATAGTGCTGGATGTGACTTCACTCACAGATCTAGTACAGCACAGGTGACTCCTCATGGCTGCCAGCTCTGAGGAGTTTCCAAGAAGTCTGCCACTAACAAGTGTCACTATGAAATGTCCACAGCATTCATTTGTTCATTCATTCATTCATTCATTCATTCAGTCACTCACTCACTCATGTTAGTCAGTCAGTCAGTCCATTGGCAGCCGGCAGGCAGGCAGCCAGCCAGCAACATACATGTTAAGACTCAGGACTGGGTCCTGAAGACAAGCAGAGCTGTAACTTCAGTTCTATTGCAGCTTAAAATCTAGCTCAAAGTGGCTTTGACTTGCAGGAAGTTTACAATCTTGCCTTGTATAACTAAGTAGGTAGATATTATTCTTACTATGCAAAAAGCACTTTTGGGAAGAGTAACAAGGAGACCACCCTGAGCTACTGAGCTGCGTCTACTAAAACCACAGCAAACCCTGAGGACAAAACTGTCCCCTCATGTAGTGCACACATATCCTGGACCAAGTCTACAAGAAGACAGTGGACTGCTGTCATGGTGGAAACACTGAGATTCCACATGGTTTAGTTTTCTCATGAAATGCTTTAGAACAGCCTCTTACCCACTGCAACATTAGCCAACTGCTCACAGCATGAGAAAGCTTACATTAATATCACTCACAGCACAGTATGTGAAAATGAAACAGAAGAACCACAGTAAGAACTATTTTCTCAGAGAACAGAATGAATGGTGTGAAAACCAGACTAAATTCAAATTAATTGTTAAAAATCTCAACTGGTGTTTAGTGGCAAGCAGGCGGTTTTGAAAATTCAAGAAAAAATGCTAAGCTCTTATTTCCACCGAATTGCATCCCATCAATTTTTTACTCAAATGTACAAAGTATACTTAACATTCTTGAGGGCCATGGATGCAGTGGATAGTTGTAAAGCGCACACAAGTCTGGGTTGAATGTCATCATTGGTTAGGACATCCTGACATCTATGTGAAGTTTGTAAATCCCATTAAATGAACTATGGTGACAGACAGGGATGGATACAGAAGTAGAAGTCCATGAACCTCAGACACTAAAGAGACCACAATTCAATCTCAAGGGGAGCAACTCTCAGAAAGCCATCCCACGCCCACCTCCCCATGGATCCTCAGGAGTAGGGAGGACTATAGACTCACAATGGACGAAAGGTATGTATGGATGAGAATCAAATCAATGTGACGTGTTCAAGCTATGGGTGTCTAAGTTGCCTGATGTGGTGCTGGGAGCTAAGCCCAGAACAGTGGCAAGAGCGCTAACCACTGAACCACCTCTCTAGCTCAGAAACGTTCATTTAAACTACACTTAGAAACACATTTTCTAATTTGTTCACATACAGTCAACTTTTTTAAAGGGCTGGTTAATTCGGTAAGGGCTAAATCTTGGGAAATGTGCAAACAGAGAAGGAGGAACCAGGTTCACGTGCCTTCCAGTCTGGATCGCAGAATTCGGGCTCCTTCCTGGAGGAAGGACTGGGTGGAGAACCCAGTGAGAATCTCTCCTGGTACTTACACTTAGTTCACTATTTGTCCTGGGCCACTTGAAAAAGTCTGCTAGAGTGTTTTTCTTACAAATTTATTTGCCTTTAATCCAGGCCTGTTAAAGACAGACAAGAAGACAGCCACGTAAAGCTGAACAAAGAAGCCCCACCCACCCACACCCACACCCACGTGATGAGAAATAAAAATGCACACAGAGTTTAGAAACTCTGGACCCATAACTTATCCAGGTCTGACCGAGATCTATAGAGGGGGACAGCTGGAGGGGAGTGTTATCAGGGTGTATTATTTTAAATCATGTTCTATTCAACAAACTGACTAGGAGCTGGAGAGATGGTTCCGCGGCTAAGACCGGCTACTCCTGAAGAGAACCTAGGTTCAATTCCCAATGTCTGCATGATGTCCCACGACTGTCTGTCTCCAGTTTCATTACATTCTTCTGGCCTCCATGGGCACCAGGCATGCACAGACATACATGCAGGCAAAATAGAAACTAATTATAAGATGTCAGTATAGGGCTGAGAAGCAGAGGCAGGTGGATCTCTAGGAGTTTGAGGTCAGCCTACAGTCACTACAGAGTGACTTCTAGTACAGCCAAGGATGTGTGGAGACCACATCTCAAAAATCAAAATACAAAGAAAAAAAAATATGGTATAAAGAACAGATTTCAGGGGGCTGGGGATTTAGCTCAGTGGTAGAGCGCTTACCTAGGAAGCACAAGGCCCTGGGTTCGGTCCCCAGCTCCGAAAAAAAGAACAAAAAAAAAAAAAAAAAAAAAAAAAAAAGAACAGATTTCAGGCTGGAGAGATGGCTCAGTGGTGAAGAGCACTGACTGCTCTTCCAGAGGTCCTGAGTTCAAATCCCAGCAACCACATGGCCGCTCACAACCATCTGTAGTGGGATCCGATGCCCTCTTCTGGCCTGCAGGCATATATGCTATATACATAATAAATAAATCTTTAAAAAAAAAAAAAGGGCTGGGGATTTAGCTCAGTGGTAGAGCGCTTACCTAGGAAGCGCAAGGCCCTGGGTTCGGTCCCCAGCTCCGAAAAAAAGAACCAAAAAAAAAAAAAAAAGAAAAGAAAGAAAAGAAAAGAAAGAAAAGAAAAGAACGGGAAGAAAGACAAAGACAAGGCATCCTGCTCAAAAGCGGTCTCTTCCCATGGAAGGTGGGAAAATGGCCTAGGCTCACCTGCAGGAGTGCAGACCAGTATTGCAGGACTGAGGACTGCCACTGCTGCGTGACACTAGGGGGCGCTGGAGCACAGCATTCTCAGACCCTAAGCTTCCAAAGATTTCATCTCTAGAAATCCAACTGAATATGTCTGCTACCCTAAATGAATGCTCCTTACCTTTTGAAAAGGCTCCTGGTGATATGAGAAGCGGCTCTGAAATAAGTAGTCAGCTAATGCTTTGCTCTGTTCAGTAATTCTCATTTCAAGGGAGATAGGTAAGCACTTAGTCTCCCACTGCAGTGCACATCTATGGGAGCAGGCTGAAGGACCTTGTCACAGCCAACACAGGAGACAAATGCCACCAGCCTTTCTACCTAGGAGGTCTGGGCCATCCTTTGAAGCAACAGATGCTATGAGGGAGCAAAACCTTCCTTCTCTCTGCAGAGGATGAGCTCACTCACAAAGCTCCAGACTCCTCAGCAACCACAAGAGCTCCTGGGTCTGACTAGGTGGGACTGGGGTGGTTTGCCTGGCATTTGTGAGACTCTATCCTGTGCCAAGCATGGCAAACACAAAACAACACAAGCAAAACCAAGAAAGGAGGGAAGCATGGACCTGGACGCATCACACCAATACCTAGCTGCTCAACACTAAAGTGTAAGAGAAGCCAGCATTGAAAAGGGGAAGTAAACCGGGCACAGAGACACACCCAGCACTGGGAGACAGAGGTAGACAGGTCTGAGATGCCTGCCTGGTGTACAAAGAGAAACCTTGTCTCAAAACAAACAGATAAATGAGGGAGGTTGGAGAGATGATTCAACTGTTAAAAGCATTGATTCTTCCAAAGGACCCAGGTTCAATTCCCAGCATCCACATGGCAGCTCACACGTGTCTATAGTAACTCCAGTTCCAGGGCTTCTGACACCCTCACACAGATATACATGCAGACGAAAACCAATGAACATAATAAAAATTATAAAAGTTATATTAAAAAAGTCAGCTGGGGGCTGGGGAGATGGCTCGGCGGTTGGGGGCGCTGGCTGCTCTTCCGGGGGTCCTGAGTTCGGGTCCCAGCAGCCACGTGGTGGCTCACAACCACCTGTGGTGGGATCTGGTGCCCTCTTCTGGCACACAGCCACATATGCAGGCAGAATACTGTATACATAATGGATAGATCTTTAAAAAAAAAAAAAAAAAAAAAAGTCAGCTGGACAACAGAGTGGCTCACACTCAGGAGGCAGAAGGTGGATCTGAGTTTGAGGCCAGTCTGGTTTACAGAGGAAACTCCAGGACAAACCAGGGCTAGACAGGAAAAAGCCTCTTAGAGAAGAGGAAGAAGATGCTAAGCCCCACCCTAACCAAGCAGCCATTTGCCAACAGATACCCACTGGGGAAGGGGAAGTCACTTTCTCCATGGAGTGTCATTGTGTCTGTCAACTACAGTCCATCTTCAGGCCTGTGCCCAGGCAGACTTGGCCACCATAGAACAAGCTCTGACTGTTTGGTTGATTGTGTTTTTGTCTTACTAGCTTTTTGTTTGGGGGTGGGAGAAAAGGAGAGAACATGATGTAGGGTAGGTAGAGGATTGGGGAGATTCTGGGAGGAGAAAAACATCAAAATAGACTGTATGAGAAAAATAAAAACTAAACCTGAAGAAGTCAGACAGTAAGTAAGGCTACTGCCTGAAGCTCCACTCTCATGGCGTGTGGGAATAGGCAGGCAGGCTTCTCCGGGGAAGGAAGGGAGTAGCACAGAGAAAACTGTAGGCTTCTAGGGGACAGCGGACTGTTCAGAATTGAGCATGGTGGTGGCTGTATGTATTCCTTAGGAAGAGTGTCATACCACTGTCCCACACAGTGCTGTGGTAATGAGCCCCAGACTGAGGTGTAAAGCATTGGTTGCTACAGTTCAAGGTCGATGCTAACTGACTTCAATAACAGTCACACTACACAAACCACACTCTGCAGAGTGGTGTGATGGCTTGGGGATACCTGAAGGTGACACTACTCAGGCCATGCAAACCAGGAGTCTCACTGATATCACAGTATTCACACCGTTATATCATACAGCTCCTCATGATGAACTGTGTGAGACTGAGGATACTTGATACTGAAGACTCAGGACATCACAACCCTCAATGGCTGTGCAATGTCATTTCCCTGACTGAGCTGCAGTAATCCTGCTTTGCTTCCCTGGGAAGAGCTCAGGGCACCAGAGAACAAAGCCATTAGCATTACAGAGCCTCTCGGAAAGTGGTGTTTCAGTTCGTTGTCTACTTTACTTTGTCTGCATATTTTATTCCTACTAAAGTCTTGTCAGGCTTTCAGCAGGCTGGCTACTTTCATTGAAAATTTGAGCTAAGTTGTTGCTACAGATGCAATCTCAGAATTAGAAGCCATGATTCATTTAACAAAAGCTCACTGTTAGCAGTCCTGTCTGCGGCACAGCAATGGATGCTCGCTCATAAAGTACACTCATCAGCCTAGAACTGCTAACAAACGCAACTGGACAGAGCAGGAAGCAAGTCCCACCTACTTTCCTATTGCCAAAGACACCTTAGGCCAGTCTTTAGAGAAAGGGGGAATGAGACACATGTATAAAAGGACAGCAGGTGCAGTCCCAGGACAGGGCTGAAGCTGCGCACTCACCAGCAGATGCTACTTGCCTCGGACAGTGGGAGCTCTGGGACAGAAAGTATTCTCTAACTCTTGAGAGTTACGGGCACATGTACGATACAGGACTATAGCTCACACAGGGCTGTCTGCCACTTCACTGTAACGGCCTGCTCTCCTTGAAATCCCTACAGCCCTAGGCCAAGACCTCACCAACTAACTACTGTTTTAATTCTGCACAAGCAGAAGCTTGCAGGTGGCCTACAGGAATCCCCATTGATGGAACTGCTAGAACCAAACCAACAAAGCCTCAACAGTTGAAGGTCAACAGCCAGGAAGGACGTCCCATCAATAAACCTGCAGGCCACTGGCTTCCCCAAAGGTTGGTTTAAACACTCCCAAGAATCTAGAACAGCTGATTAAGAAGCACACACATCTTCCCACCTTAAGAAGGCCAGTATAGAATCTCCCCAGTAGGTAGGGCTGGCAAAGGCTTCAGCAGGTAAGGTGCTTACTGCCAAGCCAGACAACCTGAGTTCAATCTTAACTTTCTAATGAGGGAAAGAGCCGGCTCTCAACGTTGTCCTTTGACCACCCTGCTACAAAATAAGTAACTGTTTAAAAAAGAGAGAGAAAGAAAAAATTTTACACTATACAGAAAGAAACCCTGTCTCAAAAACAAAAATGAAGTTTCTAGGAGCTTCAGAAATGGCTAAGTAGTTAAGATCACTGGCTATTCTTCCTCCAAAAACCCAGGTTCAATTCCTACCACCCACATGTGTCTCCCAAGACAACCACCTGTAACTCCATTCCAGGGAACTGGATTGCCCTCTTCTGACCTCAGAGAGTACAAAGCACACATAAGTTTCTTATTTGTTTTGTTTCTGTAGAAAATGTAACCTGAAGCCTCAGGAAGTCTCTGGAGGGAGTACATGAGGTGAGGATCCATGAAGCTAAAACAAATCCAATGGCCCTCAGTGCTGTCTCCTGCACAGAGAGGCAGGAAACCGGCCCCTTAGACTTGGAGCACACAGGCCAGGTCTGTATCAACTCCATCAGTGCCTGGAGTGAATGGAGTCCAGCCCTCATTCCAGCTTTTAGACACACTGAGCTGATTGATTGGTTCTAACTTACTTGGGTTCAGAATCTCTCAATGGGGGTAATCCCAGGGCCTGAGTGGAACCTATACTACTGTCAGCCCAGACTGAGAAGAGTGGGGAAGACTAAAGGGAAACAGAGGTAAGAACTACTTCTCTGTGGAGTTATCTGGCCCACTTATTCAATGGATGGTTGGACGACAGAGTCTTGAGCCCTCTTGACCATTAGCAAAGGTAGGAGAAAAGGACGAGCTAAGGAGACAGAAGGCTGGTGCTGAGGACACAGCACAGTAGAGTGCTTGCATAGCATGCAGGAAGTCCTGGGTTCCATCCTTAGCACCACAGAGCAGGGCAGCACTGCCTACACAACCTGAATCCCAGCACTACAGAAGTGGAGGAAAATCAAAAGCTCAGTCACTCACTCTCAGGTACAGCTCTGAGCCACCTGGGCTACAAGAGTCCCTACCTCAAACAACACCACACAATCTGGAACAGAGACAAGGACAGTAAAGACGTGTACACACAATGGCCATCCTTCAGCCACCAGGAGAACAAAGCTGTCATTTGCAGACAGACGACTCTGCTGGAGATCATATAAAGCAGCCTCAGAATGACGACAAAACATGATTTAAAGACCAAACCTGGGGGGCTGGAGAGATGGCTCGGCAGTTAAGAGAACTTTGCTCTTCCAGAGGTCCTGAGTTCAATTCCCAGCAACCACATGGTGGCTCACAACCATCTGTAATAGGATCTGATGCACTCTTCTGTCATGCAGGCATACAGGCAAATAGCATTCATGTGTATGGATAAATCTTTAAAAACAAACCTGGGAGAGATGGCTGTTCTAAGATAGCACTTGCTGCTTTTGCACAGGACCTGGGTTCAATTTCCACCACTCACATGGTGGCTCATAACTTTTCATAATTCCAGTTCCAGGGAATCTGAAGCCCTCCGTGGGAGTGGGGCTCATGCACACATGTGGGCAAAACATCCACACATCTAAAAGGAAGCCTTCAAAACAGAGGCTCATCAGCCCATCAAGGCAAGAACCAGCCCACTCACCTACCATGCTCCCTTCACTCGCACACACCATCCCCTGGGAAGGCCAGGTCTCCCCAGTGAGCTCAACAATGGACTCAACCCCCCAGGGAAGGGTCTAGCCAAGTCTGGAGACAATAGTTAAGATTCAAAATGGCTCTGCAATTAGCAGGCACAGATGCTGGGGATATAAACCATAATAGGCTGCAACAAGAGGAACCACTCAGGAAGTAGAGGAACCCAAAGCGCCAGCCTGTGAGAGCCCGGAGACATCCTGAGGAGGCTCATCCAGTGCCAGGAGCTACCCAGGCCCTACTGCTATCACCCAGAGCTGTGTCCAATTCTGGGGATTCCAGTCCAGTGGCTTCAAATTCAAGCAGTGCTCAGGTAACAGTATGAGCCTGAGGGCCTAACTCGGGATCCGAGGCAGCCCCTAGCCACTGTCTGGGGGACACCTATAGCCACAACAAATGAGCCCCAACAAAAGCAAGAGACAGAACACAAAGCTGAGTAAATGTTTGCTGAAAGGTATCAGTTACATAATGACCCACAAATAAAACTGATTCCACACTGAGGACCCAGCACACAGACCTTCACAGTGGCAAGACCGCAGGCTCCTCAGGGCCGGTTCTGCCTACTGCAAAGTGGACAGCAGCTCTGAGAGAGCAAGGCTGTGTTTTGTTGACTTCACATCACAGACAGGGGCATTAAAGCACACTTCGTGGCAGGGCATGGTGGTACTTGCCTTATACCTGGCACGTGAGACAAAGCAGGTGCATCTGTCAAGTTTTAGGGTTTTGATTTTTTTTCTTTTCCAGACAGGGTTTCTGTCCTGGAACTTACTCTGGCTGGCCTGGAATTCAAAAATCCACCTGCCTCTGCCTCTACTGTGCTAGGACTAAAACCATGCACTTCTATTGAGTTAGTGACTCTGAATCTCTGTGAGTTTGAGGCCAGCCTGATCTACATGGTGAGTTCTAGGACAGCCAGAGCTGCAAAGGGGAGGGGAGGGGGAGACACAGGGACTAATATAGAAACCTTCCTTTGCATTGTATTAGGATCAGAAGTAAATGTGCCAGTCTGGAAAAGTTAAGAGTTAAAAGGGTGAAGAGATGGCTCAGTAGTTAAGAGCGCTGACTGTGCGTCCAGAGGTCCTGAGTTCAAATCCCAGAAACCACATAGTGGCTCACAACCATCTGTGATGGGATCTGATGTCCTCTTCTGGTGTGTCTGAAGACAGCTAAGTGTACTCACATACATAAAATAAACAAATAAATCTTTAAAAAAGATTAACTCTAGAGAAGACAGAAACACTTCTGGTTAAGGGCTACAGAGCTGGTTCAGCAGTTAAGTGCACTGACTGCTTTTCCAGTGTACCAGGGTTCAATCCCCAGCCCACAAGGTGGATCACAACCCTGTAACTCAGCCCCATGGTATCACCTCCTCTGGCCTCTACTAGCAAGGTATGCACGTGATACACACATACATGCAAGGCAAACAGCCACACATATAAAGAAAAAAAGGGGGGGGATGTTTAAAAAGAAAAAAAGAAATGTTTCATGTTAATTAGCAGACTCTTCTCTAGCCACTCAGGCAGATGACTCACCACTCTCCCCAAACCATGTAGGGTCTGTCCTTTAGGGCACTATAGAAGAGGTAACAGACCAACAAGAACTTAACTGAGAAGTGCCTCTTGTACAGTATAAAGTGAAACACAGGACTACAGTGGAATATGTAGTTGGAGAAGTGGCTTAGCTGTTAAGAGCACTGGCTACTTTTCCAGAAGACCCAGCTTCAATTTCCAGCATGCACAAGGTTTTGTCCCCCAACTGTTTGTAACTCCAGTTTCATAGGATCCAATGCCCTCTCTTTTCTCTATGGGAACTAGGCATACAAAATCCATACACACAAAATAAAAATTTTTACTGAATTTCAGAATATTTTAGAATAGTTTCAAAATTATTTGTTCCAAATACAGGACACACTATAATCCTAAAGTGTGACGCCTGATGGGGAGGTGAGGTTAGGAGGAGCCTGTCATCAAAACACATACAACATATAGACCCAGACACACACACAGTGAGAGCCAGCTTCAGTCCCTAACCCCAGTGTTTGGGCAACAAAGCGCATTCTAAATCCAGTGTGCTGTCCAGGTTACCAACTCAGAGAACCTGTCACCTGTCTCTAAATCAAACCAAAGCAAAAAGGTCTAACCATACAGATGACAAACTGAAGATGAAAGATTAGTGAAAAAACCTTTATTGTTATTTTAAATTCCCCATCTCCTTTGCAGGGAATAAATGGCTCACAAAATAGCATGTCTTTGTTTTATAAGTAAAAATAAAATCAGAAAGGACTGGACTGTTAGCACATTACTACTGCACAGTAACTCCTGCACGCACACGTGTACGCCCACCTTTATCTCACCCCTTCTCTCTACCTCTCATTTGAGAATCACTGTAAGAGTCCCTCAGTGATCATCAGGTCCTGGCCTAGTGTCTATAAAGGCAATTCTACAAAGTAGAAAAACTCAAACTAGGAAGCCAAAGGCCTGCTTTTAAGTCCCTCACACTGACTTATCAGCCTCTTGACCTGGAGGGCCTGCCTCTTCTGTGGTGTGTGTGGAGCAGTGATAACAGTATGTGACAGCTGACACAGGCTACACAGAGCACAGTGCCCAGTCACTACAATGTCCTTCAAAGTCAATATACTCCTTCCTGTCCACTGTTCACCCACCTAGGAAGCCTAGTTTGGGTCTTAAAGAATGACGGCCTCAGCACCTCTCTAAAGGAAGTTGTTACTTAAAATACCAAAAGGTTATATGGGAGATATCTTCTCAGTTTTGATGTGATCCTTAAACTAAACTACTCTTTAAAAAAAAGTCTGCCAAGGGGTTGGGATTTAGCTCAGTGGTAGAGCACTTACCTAGGAAGCGCAAGGCCCTGGGTTCGGTCCCCAGCTCCGAAAAAAAGAACCAAAAAAAAAAAAAAAAGTCTGCCAAGTGTGGTGGCACAGGCCTTTAGTCCCATTACTTGGGAAGCAGAAGCAGAAGGATCTGAGTTTGAGGTCAGCCTGACCTATAGAGCAAATTCCAGGACAGCCAAGGCTACACAGAAAAACCCTATATGCAGAAGAGGGGAGGTGTTAAAAAATTTAAATATATCAAGATATGGGCTAGGGTTGTAGCTCTGGGGTACTCACTTGCTTCAGTGCAGAAAGAAATGCCATTTACATTGTGTTTTAAAGGGGATATGGCTCAGTGGTTAAAGGCACTGGCTGCTCTGGCAAAGGACCCAGGTTCCCAGCATCCTCAATGGTGGCTCACAGACATCTCTATCTAACTCCAGTTCCAGGGAAGCCAATACAGTGTTTGGGTCACAAACACATGCAGGCAAACACTCACACTCATGAGGGACAGGGGGGTTAGAATGGGCAGATGTCACAGAACCTAGAATGAAGCTACCTTTCCAACTCTTTTCCCTACCACACAGCTTTGATGGGTTCACTGTAAAGAAAAGATGTTGCACCCTGGCCTTGTGGCTACAATTAGTGGACACTAAAGAGGTCAGAAGCATGTATTTTAATGTTAAGTCCTGGACCAGGAAGACAGCTCAGCTATGCAGCTGCTGTATAGCCAAGATCTGGGCTCACTTCTGTAATTCACATACTAATTTCATCTCTGGAGCCCACAGAAGTGGAAGGAGCCAGGCAGTGGAGGCACATACCTTTAATCCCAGCATTCCAGAGGCAGGTGCATCTCAAGTAGGGCCTGTTCTACACAGTGAGTTCCAGGACAGGACAACCAGAGGTACAGAGAAACCTACTGAAAACAACTAACCCCAGAGTCAACCTCTAGCTTACACACACACAACCAAACATTCCTCACGGTCCCTGGATTTACTTCCCTGAGACAAGCTGCCCAATACAGGCGAGATGCAAGAGACAGAAATACTAGAAAGCTTCTTGGCAGCTGCGAGGATACCAATAAATCCATGAACTAATGGGTCCCAACCATTAGCTCAGGAAAAGCGGTGGAGTCAAGGTGGACACCTTCTGTCCTAGCAAGGGCACCAGCGTGGGAGTGTGAGAGCTCAGTAGTGCAGCCCCAGATGCTCATCCAAAGGTGACTGCCGGATTCTAATGGAGCATTAAATGCTCTTTGGCAGCCTAGGTGACAAGGTCCACGTCTTGCAAAATGTAATCCATATATTACCTCAGCCTTACTCTGTGTATTTTTTTTAATTTTTTTAAGACTTTATTACAGATGGTTGTGAGCCACCATGTGGTTGCTGGGATTTGAACTCAGGACCTCTGGAAGAGCAGTAAGTGCTCTTAACCACTGAGCCATCTCTCCAGCCCCACTCTGTGTATTTTTTAAGATCAATTTTGCAGGGTGCACACCTCTAATCACAGCATTCAGGAGACTGGGACGTGACTGCTACAAGTTCCTGGCCAGCAGCTGTGACACAGCAAGACTTCACTCAGCCTTCCAAATTCTGTCTCTGTGAACAGAGCTGTACCAACTATGTCCCACCCAGCCAAAAGACCCGATTAAGCACTCAGGGTGCCAATCTTCGTCAGCAGCTTCTTCCCTCAAGCCTGGCTACCCACTGAAACCAGCGTACAGTACAGCTATTGCAGCTTAGTATTTTCCTGAGTCTAACTCTCATGGAGCATGTAGATGCCAAGTGACATACACAGAAAGCTCTGGGCTGTAGCCACGGAATCACATAAACCAGCACGGTGGCACATTACTGTGATCTCAGCACTGGGGAGGAGGTAGAAGCAAGAGGTTCGTAAGTCATCCTTGGCTATGTGGCTAAATAGCAAGTTTGAAGGTAGCCTTAAGTCAGTCAGTCAGCCTTCCTCCCACCCCCACCGTCTCTCTCTCTCTCTCTCACACACACACAAATTTTGGTTTTGTTTTTTTGGGTTTTTTTTGTTGTTTTTTTTTTGTTTTTTTTTGTTTTTTTTTTTTGTTTTTTGAGAGAGAGAGGGCTTCTCTGTGTAGCCCTGGCTGACCTGGAACTCAAGAGATCTACCTGCCTCCGCCTCCTAAGTGCTAGGATTAAAAGACGGACCTCACCACTATCCAACAAAGTTTTTAAAAGAGCATTTTGAAGCCATGAAGGGGTGTGGGGAGGGGATAAAAACATTTCTTTTTAAAGAGCATCTCAAGCTAAGCTCACCAGCCAGGGCACTAAGGCAGAGAAGCACCCGAATGTTCTTCAGTTTCCACATGTACACGGTATGCACCTACACACAGGAGCAGCTCCATTCCTACAGTGTTCTCCACTCTCTGGCAAGCATGAAAGACAAGTTCCAGGAAGAGGTCCTTCCTTCCCCCATCTGTCCCCACAGCCTGCCTGCCTGCCCTGTTCCCAGGAGAGAAGAGCTGCTCCTTATTCCCCAGGTCTTCAGATGAAACACAGCATCAAGCTGAAGTTCCCCACTATCAAAATAACCAGCTACCATCTAAAGAGCTGCATTTATTTACTATAAACCACATTTTCTGATCTTTGAAACAAAATAAATAAACCTGCCACGTGGGCTACCCTTTTGTTCCAATTTATGTTCTTTTTTAAATTTCAGACAGTATCTTGCCATATAGCCCAGGCTGGCTCAAATTCCTACCCATGTTCAGCCTCCCATGTGCTGGGGTAACAGATGTGGGCCACCATGGTTGTCCCACACTTGTTCTTCTCTCTTCCAACCTTATGAATATGGGTGTTTTATTGATATGTGCATTCAGTGCCCCAAAAAAATGCCAGGGAAAGGTGCCAAATATTCTGGGAATGGAGTGACAGACAAGGATGTGAGCTGCCATGTGAGATCAAACCCAGGTCCTCTGCAAGAGCAGCAAGAGCCATCTCTCCAGCAGGCAGCTCTTAATCCAGCCTGCCCAGACAGGATGGTCACACAAGGCCTTTTGAAGCTCGCTTCCACAGACAGAAAAACTGCAGTCCAAGCACATGCAAGTCTTAGAAATGAACAGCGCCCTGCTGAAGTGGCACTAAAAGACAAATGACACTAATCCAACATCCCATGGCCAGCAAATTCCACCTCAGACGCATGTGTCTGGTCTGCAGCAGTGGCTCTTCATGTGTGCCAGTCAACTGCAGTGCACTGGCCTAATTACTAACTCAAAAGCAAGCTCTGCTAGCCACTTCCCAAACACACTGGTAAATTCTCAATGAGAAGTGTCTCCTAACCCCTTCCAGTGCATCCTGAAAGTTTGATCCATTGCTCAAAAGTGCTCACACAACTATAATGTGCAAAACTACAACGACTTGATAACACCTCATCCAAGTGAAGGACAGCTTTTCCCCGTTCTTGACAATCTAGTCTGCATGAGGCAGTCACCAAATTATGGCATCTTTCTCCTTTAATTTTCCTGTGTACACCACTGTTCAAATCATACTACCTCCACGTAACATAAATTGAAATACCTAGTATAATGTTAGCCCTAGAGAAGAATCCAGAATCGTATCTGTCCACTGACTTTCAGTGCTGAGTTCCCAACAAGGTGAGTTGAAAGGACAGGAGGGTAAGTCTCTAAACACAACTGAGGCATTCAGAGGACTGCAAGCTCCTGACTTCTCATAGCATATATAGTCTCAGGATTGACCTAAATGTTTTGCTGTTGTTACGTACAAAAAAAGTATCTTCAAATACCCCGTAACCACCTCAACACTGTTTAGTTCAGTTGCACAAGCCCTGTAAGATTCTCATCTGGTAGCAGAGGAAGGTAGCTCAGGAGACCGAAGTAGGAAGTGTGAGCTGCTGTATCAGTTCCACAAGCTACGTAATGAAACACTGTTTCAAAAAAAGTATCTTTAAGAATTACCCCAATCTAGTTATCAGTTACAAATGCACTTCCAAGTCAGTATAACACTCTGCCATGTGCTAGAAACTGTATCCAAGAACTCCCAGCATGTAAAATGTAAAATGTGGGGGTCTATGAATAACAGAAACCAACAGTGCACCACCCAACCTGTACAGAACCACACTGTGGACCCAACGCCAAGTTTTCAACTATAAAGTGAGCTGGGAGCTTCAGATTAATCTGCTCAGCTCACTGAGCCAGTTCTAACAGCAGGAATGCCAGATCCACTTCCACCTCAGGTGAGAGCTCCTTCTCTAAACTGGTTTAGCTGGTGGACAGGAACGCCCTGCAGAGTCTTCCAAGTTCACAGTTGCCCTTCAATCCACAAAACAGGGTTCAAGCAAACAATCCAAAACATGGAAATGAAATAGTTAACCTGTAACCTCTGAAAGTCCACTGAAAACTGACCCTTAACTGTAAACCTGCGGGCAGTTACTTCAACAAAACCCTAGAGCATTTAGGCTCCTCCCTAAAATCCCCATCCCTGAGAGGCTGAGGCAGGAAAACTCACTCTAAAGCTAACCTGGACTATATGGTAACCCTGTCTCCGAAAGCGATCAAAACAAAAGCTACGGACTGCATTCGTCATGGAGTCTGGCCGAAGGTAAACTGCTAATACCTCATGACTGAATTAACTAATTCATTGTTAAAATACTTAGAACTCAAAAGATTCAATAGTGAAATCCTATTTCTCCTCCTCCTCCCTCCTCTGGGGAGAGGGGGGAGGGCTGAAACTTGCAATGTAGCTTAGGGATGACCTTCGACTTCTGATCCTCCTGCCTCCACCTCTCCCAAGCAGGGATTACAAGTGTGCTCCACCTTCCATGGCTATTCCTCAACTAGTCCTTTTTTTTTTTCTCTTTTTCTTTTTTCAGAGCTGAGGACGGAACCCAGAACCTTATCCCCAACCCTCAACTAGTCCTTTAAAAACAAAACAGGTCCCCAGCTCCGAAAAAAACAAAACAAAACAAAACAAAACAGGACTCCAAGCTATCACCACCTCTTCTCCCTTCTTCCACTCGCTAGCTGACCCACGGCACTGCTAACGCTAGGCGATGCAATGCCAGGACAACAGACCCCAGTGAAATCACTTAAAAGGCATCACCTCTTCCACCAACTGGACACTGTTACTGGCACTTGAGAAAGCGAACCATGCTTAAGCATGCTTTCTTTCACCTCAAAACACAAACAAACACACACACACACACACAGACAGAGACAGAGATTGATTTACATTATACCTCAGTTCAGAATGAACTGTACAGACTAATTCCAACAATAAACCAAGGTAGTCAACTAGATTTTTTTTTTTTTTTTTGTTTGAGACAGGGTTTCTGTGTAGCCCTGGCTATTTTAGAACTCTGTAGACCAGGATGGCCTCAAACTCAGAGATCTGCTTGCCTCTGCTTCCCTAGTGCTGGGACTAAAGGTGTTTTTGAGTTGAGCAAGTCTATGAAGAGGGGCTGGACAGATGGCTCCAGAATTTAAGGCAGTTGCTCTAGCAGAAAACTGGGGCTCCATTCCCATCACAACTCGGAGGCTGACAACCATTCTAATTCCAGTTCCAGGAGATCTAACTTCTAACTCTTCTCACTTCAATGAGCACCAGGATGCAAGCAAAGCATTCATTCACATAAAATAAAAATAAATAAAAAGCTCTGGATAGAGTCAGATATGGTGGTGAATGCTCCCATGTATTAACCAGGGCTGCATAGTGAAGACCTGACTAAAACTTAAAAACTAATTAAAACTCGGGTTGATACATTTGTCAAAATATATTATTCAACGAATACAAACAGTCTGCCTATTGAAAAAAAAAAAAAAACCTACACCAAATACAAAAGCGCATTTACAAATGGAGGGGAAAGGTCAAACAGGCAAAGTTCAGATTTGATCTATGAAACCGAAGATCTTTAAGAAAACGTAAGTTTCTCCTAGGATCTAACCTTTTATTAAAAAGTTTCGAGGTTTAAATCCCATATTGCAACAGTTACTAAAATAACCTTTCGAAAGCACGTGGTGGCTCAAGCCTGCAACCCACCAGGCTGGGACAGGAAAAAAAAAAAAAATCTTTAATTAGAAGCAATCGTGGACTACAGAGAAAGACCCTGCTCGAAAATAAAAAGATGATCAGTCTTCAAAGGTGGCCTAACCAGATCGACCTCGCCTGCCTATACATACACCTATTATCCTCGGAAAGGCAATGATTTTCCTCATTAGTTTCCCGAGTCATTTTACTTCTCAACCTGGGAGAGGATTATAAAAAGACACAGCGATTTCGAGTGTAGGGGCTGAGACCTCAACAGACGCCGGCTCTAAAGCAGCCCGGAGAAGCGGCACCACGTGCTGACTTCTCACTCCTCCTAAGTGGGTCTCAGGAGAGGGTCGTCTGCAGGAGCAGCTCCAGCACAGAAAGCGCAGCAAGCGCTCCAGACTGCCGGGCCCCTACCTAGCCCAGGCTCGGACTCCGTGCAAAAGGTGTCAGTCCCGGGCGAGACAGAGTGTGCCGCCCCAGTGGTTCCCAGTTTTCCTTGCAACAGAATTCCTGAGGCGAGGGCCAGGTCCCCGCGGCGCCGCAGCACACCAGCCACCCGCGCCGCTGGGCCAGAGCGTCGCCCGGGACTCCCCGGCTGCTGGCCCGGCACGCGGAGGCCTTCCCTGCGGCCTCGGGCGTTCTCGGGGTGGCTCGGGCGTTCTCGGGGCGGCTCGGACGCTCTCGAGGCAGTTCGGGCGGCCTCGGACGCTGGGGAGCGCGGCGCTAAGGGGCGCGGCGCGGGCCTAGGCCGGCAGCGTGCCGGCGCCTCCCCCACCGCTCGCCCGCCGCGCACCTCGCGCCCGTCGCCCCTATGCCGTCCCGTGGCCCAGACCTCCCGCCCAGGACGCGGCCCGCGCTACCTGTGGGTTGTGGAGGGCCATGGCGGCCCGTCTCAATGAGGTTCGGAGCTCCTCCGGCTTTTCACGCCGCGTCCCCCGTCGCCGCCATCTTCTCGCCGCACAGACACACTCGCATCGGCCGCCGCGCCTGCGCACTGACTGCACCGCGGGAGAGCCAGGCGACGTTCTGCGCCTGCGCGCGACAGGTGGGCGTGCGCCCGGGCCGGCGACCCTTCCGCTCACAACGCGCGGAGGCTGGCCGCTCCGGGTGAGGGCGTGAGGATTGAACTGGCCACGCACCCCGGGGCTGCAAGGTGGAGTCCGGGAGTGGTAACTGCGCAGTGCCCGCCTGAGCTCCGCCCTGGGATCGCCACTGGAGATCCCCCACGGATCCTTTACCTTCTGGAGCGCGCTCTTCCGACCGTTCATTCATTCATTCCTTCACTCTTCATTCTCTTAACTAGCTTTGCCTGGCATTGGGAAAAAAATTTTTGTTTCTTTGTAAAACATAAAAAAAAAAACGTTGAGGAGCTAGTGAGATGACTCAGCGGGTAACGGAGCCTGCCTCCTGTACCCTTGAGGACCAAATGAGTTTCATCCTCGGGATCCACATGACGCAAAGGGAAAACCAATTACAAACTGTCTTCTGACATACAAAGGGCACACACAAAATAAACAATTTTAGAAAGAACTCGTTGATCCGGAATTGTTCTCATGTGATTTCAGTATATAGGCGGTAGAAGTAGAAAGGTCATCCATGAATTGCAGACCAATCTACATAGTAAGTTCCAGGCCACACAGAGCTGAGTAAGGAAGGTGGCTCTGAGTAAGGGAGGGGTAGATATTCGTGTTGCTGACTTAGCACATTCTGCAAAGGGTAAGGTAAATGTTACCTATTGCATACACGCAGGTGCATACACATAGGAAAGCTGTTGACCCAACCATATACGCAAAAATCCCTTGCTAAACCTCCTACTCCCAGCTCTGCAGACCAGGCTGGCTTTGAATTCCGAGATCTACCTACCTTTGCTTCCTCAGTCCTGGGATTAAAAGTGTGCACCACCACTGCCTGGCCAGGAAAGGATTTTATGACAAGCCCGCGTGGGGCAAAGTCGGCAAGTTTATTAAGTAGAGATGAAACAGAATACACGGGACGGACTGAGTTTAGGATTTAGAGACAAGGAGGAAAAGGATAGTGTTCCGAGTGTGGGCATGGTTGCTCCAGAGAGTTGCCCTTAGGTGTCTTGGGTTTCGCTTTTCCTTTTGCTTTGACACAACTCTCTCATGTTGCAAAGGTTGGCTTCAAACTTTATAGAGAGGGGTTGGGGATTTAGCTCAGTGGTAGAGTGCTTGCCTAGCAAGCATAAGGCCCTGTCTCGATCCCCAGCTCCGAAAAGAAAAAACAAACAAACAAACAAACAAACAAACTTTATAGAGAGCCAAGGATGAACTGAAACTCCCGAATGAGCTGGTTCGATGGTTTCTCCTAAGAAATTTCTTTTGGGCCGGCTTGGCTGCACACGCCAGTAATCTACAATGGATGAAGCAGAGGCAGGCAGGTCTCTGGTGAATTGCAAACCTGAATGGCTCAGAGAGCAAGACTTTGTCTCAGAAAACGATAATTTGCTTTTAATAATAATAAAATTTCAATAAAATAATAATTTAATAATAAATAATGGTTAATAACAGTAATCTATAAAATTGATTTTAAATATTATTTAATAATTGATAATATTATTTATTAATAATAAATTATTTATTAATATTTAATTTAATAATAATTTACAATGAAAGCAATTCGGGTGGTTTTATAAAGTTGGTAGCTTAGATGGAGATACTGGACTAGGTTGGTGGCACATGCCTTTAATTTCTGGAGATAGAGAGGCAGGCAGATCTCTTTGAGGCCACCCTGGTCTACAGAACAAGTTCCAAAGCAGCCAGGGTTACACAGAGGAGAAACCCTGTCTCAGAAAAACCAAGGGAAGGAGGGGTGGGGGGATGGGAGTGCTGATAAGGTTAAGCTCACGGTCACAAACATCATGGCTCAAACTAGGAATGTTTTATTGCATTTAGCATCACTGGTGTCCTGAGGAAAACCACCTTTAACCCTACAGGCAGCCTTGGCTTTATCAGTCTCAGTTTTGTGACTCTCAGCCAACAGGAAGTGCAGACTAGATCCCCAGGAGTCAGGTTTCTCACACCCCTACCATCTTAACTTTCTCATTTCTCCTGCCTCAGTAGGAGCCCACAGTGGCCCCACACAGTGCTTACTTAACAGCCTGCATGGAGTTTCAAACCAGTCTACTTGGTTGTTTAAACTTGGAGAGGCTCCCTAACCTTTCTGTAGATCTTCCATATCTGATGTGGTTAACCCCTTCCTAAAATCAGGAAGACAGCACAGCCGAGTCCCTACATAGCTGGAGCCGTCTCCTAGCCAATGAAACCCTTGCAGCTGGAATGATGGTGAGGGATGTGAACAGGGTCATTCCAAGTTGGTCCCAGGGTCTCTACAAGGAAATGTAGGCAAAGACAAGAGACCAACAGACAAGTGGAGGAAGACAGGGCTGAGTCTCCTTGTTAGAGCATTTGAGCAGCATTTATAAAGCACCACCTACGCTGGGCATGGTGGTGCCCACCCTGTGATCCCTATACTCCAGAGGTAGAGACAGAAGAATCAGGAGGAGTTCAAGGTTATACCGAGCTACAGAGTGAGCTAGAGGCCAGCCTGGGCTATGTGAGGTGAGGCCCTGTCTGGGAGGTCAGATGTGGAAGGTATGCAGCTAGCCTCTGAAGCCAGTTGGGCCACAAACCCTGTGGAAGATATAAAGCCCTGCCCATCTTCTATTCCGAAGAACAGTAAAGGGAATGATTTGTGTTTTTCTAAGCGAGTAAATTAAGTGCAATCCACCACAGCTGTGATAAAATAACTCGGAGCAATATGCCTACCCACAAATAATAGATGTTCCAGTGGAGTGTGGCCTCTGGTGTTTTTTTTTTAACCCCAACCCCACGAGACTTCCCAGAATCCCCTTGAGCTGATGTTTTCCAGAGGGCCACGAGGAACTACACTTCCTACTATGGATATGTGTGTAGCCTGGCACATGCCCAAGGGGACAGAGCATTTCTTCAGGCCTGCCTACTTAAGGAGATCATTTTTGGAACTCTGATCCATGTAGAGGTGTACCACAGTGGTGTGACCTTGAGTGGGTTTCTAAGTAATCTGGACCTCAGTCTTTCCAATCTGTAGAACGGGAACAATAATAACTCCCTAGGCTACAGTAAAGGTGAATGACAAAGTTTGGACAAATGTGTCAGTGGTTAAAAACACTGACTACTCTTGCAGAGGATTCAAGTTTAAGTCCTAGCACCTGTCACAACCCTCTGTAACTCCACTCTAATGCCCTCTTCCGACCTCCATGGGCACTAGGCAAGCACCCGGTGCACTGATATACATGCAGGCAAAATACCCATATATATGCAATTTAAATAAAACTAACAAAAAAATTTTCTAAGACAGGGTCTCCAGGAACTTGATCTGTAAATCAGACTGACTTTGAACTCACAGAGATCTACCTACCTTAAAGGCATGCGCCACCACCACCCAGCACACACACACACACACAGACACACACACACACACACACACACACACACACACACACACTAATGTTTTAAGTGAATAACAAGATAACATATGCAAAAGACTTAGCCTGGCCTACATTAGAATAGCAGTTCTCAGGTTGGGGATTTAGCTCAGCGGTAGAGCGCTTGCCTAGCAAACACAAGGCCCTGAATTCGGTCCCCAGCTCCGAAAAAAAGAAAAAAAAAAAAAAAAAAAAAAAAAGAATAGCAGTTCTCAACCTGTGGGTCTCCACCCCTTTGGGAGGTCAAAGGACCCTTTCATAGGGGTCAGATAACACGTGTCCTACATATCAGATATTTACATTGTGATTCATAACAGTAGCAAAATTAAAGTTATAAAATAGCAATGAGAATAACTTTATGGCTGGAAGTCACCACACCATGAGGAATCATATCAAAGGACCACAGCCTTAGGAAGGTTGAGAACCACTGACTTAGGAACTTAGTAATTGCTGAAAGTTATCATCGTTCCCAGAGTCCTTGGGCAGGAAGATAACATTTTCCCAGAAGGGGCTTGATGCCTTTGACTCTACTGTCAATGATAAAATTCAAGCTTTTGAAGTGAAACTGGAATCATGGGAAATGGGTGGCTACCAGGCTGGCCTGATAGCTTCCCAGTCCTTGAAGACTCTCTCTCTGGCCACAGTGGCAATAGAAGCGAATGTGACAAAATGAAAAATAGGGGAGGATGGAAAGTTTGACCACTTGGAAGGCACTGACATGACCAGTGCAGCAGTGTGTTCTACACAAGTCCATAAAACTGCAATCTTGGCCAGTGAGAGGGCTCAAAAGCCAAGGGTGCTTGCCACCAAGACTGATGACCAGAGTTTGATGACAATGTTTGGAGAAATGCATCAGTGGTTAAAAGCACTGGCTCTGTGAGTTCAAGGCCACCCTGGTCTACAGATGTAGTTCTAGGACAGCCAGGGCTATAGGAAGAAACCGTCTTGGAAAATGGCGGAAGGAAAGAAGTGACAGATTGACCAGTTGTCCTTTGACTTCCACACTCAAACTTTAGTGTGAGTATATAAATTTGATAAATATTAAATAAAGGTTCGTTTTGTTTTGTTTTTTAAGCCATGCACATGGTGTGGGTCTGTTGACATGGGCCTTTAATCCCAGTATTAGGAGGCAGAGGCAGAGGCAGAGGCAGAGGCAGAGGCAGAGGCAGAGGCAGAGGCAGAGGCAGAGGCAGAGGCAGAGGCAGAGGCAGAGGCAGAGGCAGAGGCAGAGGCAGAGGCGCAGAGGCAGAGGCAGAGGCAGAGGCAGAGGCAGAGGCAGAAGGATGTCTGTGAGCTCTAGGCCAGTAAAGAGTTACATAGGGAGGTCTTGTCTCGAAACACAAACAACCACAACAAATAAATAAATAATAGTGATACAAGACACACGCCTGGACGCCTAGTATTCAGGACATTGAGGCAGGAGAATCAGGAGGCATTCAAAGCCAGCTTAGTTACATACCGAGTTCGAGGCCAGTCTGGAATTGAGACTTTGCCTCCAAAAACAAACAAACAAACAAACAAACAAACAAAGGCAAAAGCCTCCAAAGTAAATAATTATCACAAGTCCGGTATTGGTAGTGGTGCACACCTTTAATTCCAACACTCTGGAAGCAGAGGTAGGAGGGACTCTGAGTTCGAGGCCAGCACTGGCTACATAGGGAGTTCCAGGACAGCCAGAGCTACAGAGAATGTTAAATGCAAGTGTATCGGAAAACTACTCTCAAGCCACGTTCATTGGCCCCAAGGACCCGGGTCAGGAAAGTCACCGTTGGAATTGTTGTGGGGGCAGGGCTCATGCATAGAGAGGAAAGAGAAGGAGAGACCAAAATGTTTGGATTAGTTAAGGAAGAACCTCTGGGAGAAGGGCAGCCCAACACCTGGGCTGGGAAGTTCAGGGTTGGGGGCAGTGTATGCCAGATAGGAACTGAGGGATGCTGGGAGAACCTGGAGACCAGGTCTGCTTTGCACCTCAGTCCGTTGTCCCAGGGTCTGAAATCAAACGCAGAACAAGTAAAGACATAAATATCACATTTTCTTTCTTCGAGCTCGCTACACATGTTAATGCCCTCGGAGTCCAGAAGAGAGCCAGAGGGTATTGGGTTCCCGGGAGCTGGGGCTACCCATGGTTATGAACCTCCTGAGTGGGTCCTGGGAATTCAACTCAGGTCCTCTGAAAGAGCAGCAAGCGCTCTTAACCGCTGAGCCCACTCTCCAGCCCCCTCTCCCCCAACAGTTTTCATTTTAATACCAAAAACAGAAGCGGATCTAGCTCACCAAACCAAAGCACTTCAGAGCTTGTCTATGTCATCTACGTGAGCGTGTCTATGTGTTTTTGTAGCGCTTACAGATGAGACTCAAACTCAAGGCCTCTGGCTACGCTACGCAAGCTTTTTCCCTATCAGCTCCATCTGCAGGCCTTCGGATCCAGTTTTGAGCACAGGAAGAGCCTTTAATCTCAACATTCCAGATGCAGGGACAAGTGGATCTCTGAGATTTGGAGGCCAGCCTTATCTGCATAGCCTAATCCAGGTCACATCCCTAGACGAGCCTAAGGCTATGTCGGGGGGGGGGGGTGTGGGGGGTGTCAGCGCTTATCCTACCCAAGGACTACAGGGTGGTGGCTGCGGCTCTCGGGTCCTTCCTATGGACTTTTTTTTTTTTTTTTTTTTTTGGAGCTGGGCAAGTGCTCTACCGCTGAGCTAAATCCCCAACCCCTGTGTGTGTGCATTTTACAAGTGGATTTTCTGCTCTTGCACTGGAGTCAAGCTCCCAGAAGCCAGCTACATAATCTCGTGTCCCAGATGTCCCCTGTGCCTAGGCCAGCTCAAGGTGCATGGGGGCTTCTCAGTGAACATTTGTTGAAAGAACAGACAACCTTACTGTGCTCCCACAAAACCGGGTGAAGTGGACGCTGCTGCTGTTTTCCACATGCTCTAGGGCATGCCGTGTGCTTCTTGGATTACAATTTTGAAAACCATTTGCTGGGCTTGCTGGACCGGGGAGCTAGCTCAGTGTGTTGACAGTGCTTCCTGTCTAAGCCCAATGACCTGAATTTGGATCCTCAGAATTCACGTGTAAGTGAGGTCCAATGAATGGCCCAGGTGTGTAATGCGAGCCCTCCTGTGACAAGATCAGAAGCAAAGACAGGAAAGTACCCTGTAATCTTGTTGGCTAGCTAGCCCAGGAGATTGGAAATAAGATAATAACAAATTCAAGAGACTAAGGAAAAAGACATTTCCTACACAGTTCAGCAGAAAGGGACATCAGCATACAGAAGAGGCAAAAATAGTTCCATGGTGACTTGGCCCAAGACAATGGTATTTAAAGATCTCTGCCACTTCCACCCCACCCCCACCCCTGCCCCAATCAGAATGGAAAGAAGGCTTCATGGTTAAAAGCACTGGCTGTTCTTGCAGAGGACCTGAGTTCAATTCTCAGCACCCAAAAGGTGACTCATAATCTCTAACTCCAGTCCCACCCTCTTCTGGCCTCTGTGGTAACTGAATGAATGCAGTACACAGATACACATGCCAACACTCATACACAATAAATAATTTAAAAAAAAAAATAAAGAAGGGCTGGAGAGATGGCTCAGCGGTTAAGAGTACTGACTGCTCTTCCAGAGGTCCCGAGTTCAATTCCCAGCAACCACATGGTGGCTCACAACCATCTGTAATGGGATCTGATGCCCTCTTCTGGTGTATCTGAAGACAGCTACAGTGTACTTATATATAATAAATGAATAAATCTTTTTAAAAAAATAAAAATAAAGACCCTTGATGAGGATAAATTACTGCCCTCTCCTTCTACAGGTGAGCATTTGTCTCCTCAAATTCTTCACCTCTTGGGTTTCAGACAGTCTTATCTAATGAATCGTTTAGGGCTTGAGGCTGCCCATTTTCTTACGGCTCAGTCACATAGAGGAAAAAAATTTTTTTTAGTTCCATTGAGACAAGGTATGGTGGTTTGAATAGATACAACTCCCATATACTCATGTATTTGAATGCTCGGCCCATAGGGAATGGCACTATCAGGAGATTTGGTCTTGTTAGAATAGGTGTGGTTGGGCTGGAGAGATGGGTCAGTGGTTGGGAGCACTGGTTGCTCTTCCAGAGGTCCTGAGTTCAGGTCCTGGTAACCACGTGGTGGCTCACAACCATCTGTAATGGGATCCGATGACCTCTTCTGGTGTGTCTGGGGACAGCTGCAGTGTATTTACAAATAATGGATGAATGGATCTTTGGAAAGAAAAAAAAAAGAATAGGTGTGGCCTTGTTAGAGGGAGTATGTCATGACAGAGGCAGGCTTTGAGGTCATATATGTTCAAGTTATGCCCAGTGTGGCAGACAGTCTCCTTCTGTTGCCTATGGATCAAGATGTAGAACCATGTCATGCTTCCTGATATGAGGATTATGGACTAAACTTCTAAAACTGTAAGCCAGTCCCAATTAAACGTTTCCCTTTATAAGAGTTGCTGTGGCCATGGTCTCTCTCCACAGCAGTGGAAACCCTACCTAAGACAGAAGTTGGTGCCAGGGGCTGGGATAGTGCTGTGCTCCGCTTGGTATGCTTTTGTTTGGAGGAACGTGGATTTTGGAACTTTGGGTTAGGAGATCGGTGGAATGCTGTAAGCACTGTTAATGGGCCAGCCTAGTAGAACCATGGAAGACAGTGGTGTTGAGGGTGATTGAACTGTGGGGGCCTGGCTCAAGAGGTCTTTCTTTCTTTCTTTTTAAAGATTTATTTATTATATGTAAGTATACTGTCGCTGTCTTCAGACACACCAGAAGAGGGCATCAGATCCCATTACAGATGGTTGTGAGCCACCATGTGGTTGCTTGGGATTGAACTCAGGACCTCAGGAAGAGCAGTCAGTGCTCTTAACCAGTGAGCCATCTCTCCAGCCCAAGAGGTTTCTAAGGAGAATTTTAGAATGTTGCCTAGAGATTGTTCTTGTGATATTTTTTTTTCTTTTTTCTTTTTTTCGGAGCTGGGGACTGAACCCAGGGCCTTGCGCTTGCTAGGCAAGCGCTCTACCACTGAGCTAAATCCCCAACCCCGTTCTTGTGATATTTTGGTGAAAACCGTGGTCACTTTTTGCCCTTGTCTCAACAGTCTGCCTGAGGCTAAGGTGAAGAAATTTAGGTTCATTGTATTGGCAAAGGCAGTCTCTAAACAGCCTAGCATGGACTCTGTCCTGTGGTTCAGTCTTATGAGGAGTGTTTGGATAAAACAGAGCAAGCTGAGCAAGGAAAAACTCTCAGAGTGTGGTTCAAGTATTAAAAGGGGAATGGAGGGAAAGTGGGATGGAGTTAAATCCTGTGTTTAAGGAGACAAACAGACAGAAGATATTAAATGGAATTAAGCCAGTGGTGACCCTAGGCAAGATCCCACTCAGCTAAGAGTCTACCTTGAGAAAAAGAGTCAAAGTCATGGTACACTCCTTTAATCCTAGCACTCTGAAGACAGAGTCATGCAGATCTCTGATTTCAAGGCCAATCTGGCCTATAGAGCAAGCTCCAGAACAGCTAAGCTTAGACGGTGAAGGAAACCATCAAAACCAGAAGATTGGTGAGGACGGAATTGAACACACGAGCGCCATGTTCCAACCCCAACAAGCCAGAACTTAGCTTCGACCATGTGGTTCTGACTTTGGAGTGAAGGGTAGAAGAAATGGGCTATGGGATATCCCTCTGTGACTCAAAAATGTTGCTATGGTCAAGGGTGTGTCAGGGGTGTCCCTGCATGGAGGCCCAGAGAGGCCATTGCATGAGGCTGTGAAGGTGATTGCCTTGGAGACCCCCAAGATGTTAGAGATGCCAGAGCTGTGGGATACCTGCTGAGGAAAGCTGCTAACAGGGATTAGGACCAGCCCAAGAGAAAGCAGTGTGTCGCAGTCAGCAAAGTTGAAAGGAATTGGAGATCTAGAGAACATTTTGCCGTGACATGTGGAGATCGTAGAATTTGGAGTTTGTCCAGTTGACTGTCCTTCTTGCTTTGGTCCAGCATTTCCTCACTATGATCCCTTATCTACATTTTGCAATGGTATTGTATATCCTTGCTCATTCTGTGTTGGAAGCATGTGATATGTTTTGCAGGAATCTCAGAAGAGACTTTGAACTTGGACTGTTAAACAATGTTGGGACTGTGATAGATTACGGGGACTTTTGAGATTGGACTAAATATATTTTGCATTATGCTATGGCTGCAAGCCTGTGGCAGCCACAGAGTAGAATGTGGTTTGAATAGATATACCCTACATAGACTCAGGTGTTTGAATGTTTGGCCCACAGGGAGTGGCACTATTAGGAGGTGTGGCCTTGTGAGGAAAAGCATGTCATTAGGGGTGGGCTTTGAGGTCATATGTGCCCCACAGACAGTCCCCTTCTCAGGTTGTTTTCCAGCACCAGGTCTGCCTGGATGCTGCCATGATAACGGACTGAACCTCTGAAACTGTAAGGCAGCCCCAGTTAAATGTTTTCTTTTATAAGAGCCACCATGGTCATGGTGTCTCTTCACAGCACTGGAAATCCGAAGACACAGGCTCTTATTATACAGCTCTGGCTGTCCTGGAACTCACTCTGTAGACCAGGCTGGCCTTGAGTTTACAGAGATCCACCTGTGTCTCTGCTTCCTCAGTGCTGGGATTGAAGGTGTGCCCCACCACTGCCTGGATTAGAGGAAAACTTAACCTTCCATCTCTCTCTTTTTTAAAGATTTATTTATTTATTATATATAAGTACACTGTCGCTGTCTTCAGCCACACCAGAAGAGGGCATCAGATCCCATTATAGATGGTTGTGAGCCACCACGTGGTTGCTGAGATTTGAACTCAGGACCTCTGGAAGAGCAGTCAGTGCTCTTAACCACTGAGCCATCTCTCCAGCCCCTTAACCTTCCAACTCTTTTTTTTTTTTTTTTGGTTCTTTTTTTCGGAGCTGGGGACCGAACCCAGGGCCTTGCGCTTCCTAGGTAAGCGCTCTACCACTGAGCTAAATCCCCAGCCCCTAACCTTCCAACTCTTAAGAGTCCTGAAACAAGCTGGCACTAGGAGAGAGGAGCCTAGTGTCTCTTGTTTATCTGTTACTGGTGAACTCCAAATGCATCCCATACTGAAAATGGACCGCAACAATCTCTCTCTCACAGTAGTGTGCAGCGACAATTCAGTCTGTCATAATTTTGGAGACGGAAGTACAAAACCCAGGACTACGCTCCCTCTAGAGGCTTTGAAGAACATCTGGTACACTCTCTGGTGTTACTAACGACACACCTAAGACAGATCTGGGGGATGAAGTCCAGGAGACAACTTCAGGTGTATCCTGAAGTCTCCTGGTGGCACCAGGAAGGGGCAGTGTGCCAGCTTGGGTCTCTCTTCCTCTTCCTAGAAACCAACCAGTTTCCAGACTTACCTCCAGATACCCTTGGCAGAGGAGTTGGGGACTGACTTCCCATCCCAAGAAAACGAGTCACACCAGATAGTAGCAACAGGCCCATGACTCATCTTTCTTTCAGTTTCCAGGTCATGTGCAATCCTTCCAAGGTCATGGCAGGCCTTGGTGTATCTTATCCTGTCACCCCAACCTCTGTGCCTGCTGCCCCATGACCTTTTCCTGTTTGGCTCTGAGTCTGTACCACTGAAGTGAACACAGAAGCATTTCCGATCCAAAGTGGAATCAAGTCGCAGGCTGCCGCCGATTTATCTGCTCAAACGTGTCTGTCATTTGAAATGTGTGCTGGTTTTTGTTTTTCTTTACTGAGAGGGTATCTCATTTGATCCTCCTGCCTCAGCTTCCTATAATATTTTGTCTTTAAGCATCAATGTTGAGCACAGCTCAGTAACCTGCCCTAGGAGGTATGAAAGGGACAGATGAAGGTGTTACCTTGTGTCCAGTGTCTGGATTGGGTGTTTCTTGGCATTTTATACAAAGGATTGAAGAAGCCCAGAGATTGCAAACTGTCAAGAGATTATCCAAAGGCAATCAGTAGGGATCAGATGCTGCAAGAGACCTTGAGGACGTGTACTCCAGTGTCTTGGTCATTGCTTGATCTAAATGTTTTTTTTTTAAAGATTTATTTATTATGTATACAGCGTTGCACCTGAATGTACATGTGCAGGCCAGAAGAGGTCACCAAATTTCATTATAGATGGTTGTGAGCCACCATGTGGTTGCTGGGAATTGAACTCAGGACCTGGATGAGCAGACAGTGCTCTTAACCGCTGAGCCATCTCTCCAGCCCCTAAATGTTTTAATATAATTATACTTCTAAAAAAATCAAGATGGGGGGTTGGGGATTTGGCTCAGTGGTAGAGCGCTTGCCTAGCAAGCGCAAGGCCCTGGGTTCGGTCCCCAGCTCCGAAAAAAAAAAAAAGAAAAGAAAAAAAAATCAAGATGGGAGTAAGGAGGGGCTGGATATGATTCACGGGTTATGGGCACTTGTTCTTGCAGAGGAACCCAATCCCAGCACCCACAGCTCACAACTGTCTCTCGCTCCAGTTCCAGGGCATCTGATGCCCTATTCGGGCACCAGGCATGCATGTGATGCAAAGACGTAGATGCAAGTAAAACACTTTACACATAAAATAATTCTAAAAAGCTATTTTAAATGTTTGTGATGTATGTGTGCATATGGTATATGTGTGTATATGTGTGTATGTGTGTGTGTGGTAATATATGGGTATGCATGTGTGTGTGGTATGTATGAAGTGTATATGTGTATATATGCATATGTGTGTATATGTGCATATGTGTATATGGATGTGTATGTGTGTAGTATGTATGTTGTGTGTATGTGTATGTATATGTGCATGTATGTATATGTTATATGTGTCTATATATGTGTGTAAATATATGTGCATGTGTGTATATGTGCATATGCATGTATGTATGTGCATGTGTGTATGTGCATGTGTATATGTGCAGGTGTGTGTATATGTGCATGTGTGTATGTGCATGTGGCGTGTATGTGTGGTGTGTGTGTAGTGTGTATGTGTGTGGTGGGTGGATGTGGTTTATAAGTGTGTATATGTGCATGCATGTATGTGCATGTGGGGGGTGTGTGTGTGAGTGTGTGTGTGTATGTGTGTGATGTAGGTGTGGTATATGTGTGTGGTGTATGTTTGTGTGTGTGTGTAGAAAGAACACATACATGAAAGTCAAAGGACAGGGGGAGGGGTTAGGGGGATGTTGGCCTGGAAACTGGGAAAGGGAATAACAATTGAAATGTAAATAAGAAACACCCAAGTTAATAAAGATGGAGAAAAAAAAAAGTCAAAGGACAGCTCATAGGAGTAGCTTTTCTCTTTCTCCATGCCCCTCTGGGGAATTGAACTCAGGTCATCAGGTTTGGCTGCGAGCACCTTTATTTGCTGAGCCATCTGCCAACTCTTGAGGTTTCCCTTTAGGGAGGCTTGGAGAAGTGTAAAGAAAGGCAAATGTTTAGTTTTCCATTTTATTTCTTTATTTTATGTATATGGATATTTTGCTGGTACGTAAGTGTACCGAGGATATGCCCACATATGTCAGAAGAGAGCATCAGACCCCTGGACCTGGAATGACACATGGCTGTGAGCCACTATGTGGGTGCTGGAAATTCAACCTATGAACTCTGTAGGAGCAGGCAGGTCTCACCCCCACCCCCCAAGACGCATATAATGGTCCATATCCAAAACAGAAGTGGCTTAAGTCAGCGAGGCCCAGCTATAGGTGAATGGGAGGTACCAGGCCCTGCTGGCACATGCCAATCCACCCCTACCTAGCTTAGAGTAGGAAATTATTAACAGTCAGGCTTGCCTAACGCAGATATGACAAGGTCATGAGCCTGGGAAGCTTAAAATGAAACAGGGTCTAAAAGGCAGGGATGAACCCATGCTTTGCTGAGAAATGGACAAGCTTAGGTGGTGTTGGCACGTAAGGCTCCATCCTTGATTACCCAGACGATGAAGAAAGGGGGGAGGGGCCTGCATTCCACCATAAAGACTATTTTCTGAGGGGGAAAGAGAAATGGCTCAGTGGCGTGTTTTTTTTTTTTTTTAAGATTTATTTATTTCATGTATATAAATACATTGTAGCTGCCTTCAGATGCACCAGAAAAGGGCATCAGATCCCTATTACAGATGGTTGTGAGCCACCATGTGGTTGCTGGGATTTGAACTCAGAACCTCTGGAAGGGTTGCCGGTGCTCTAAGCACTGAGCCATCTCTCCAGCCCTGGCTGCTCTTGCGGATGTTTCAGGTTGGGTTCCCCGCACCCTGGTGGTGCCTCACAACCGTTTGCTAACTCTAGTTTCAGGGGATCTAGTTCTGGCCTCTCTGGTGCATGAGGTTCCCTGACATAACATGCAGGCAAGACGCTCAAACATATCAGACAAGTAAATGTATAAATAAATAAATAAATAAATAAATAAATAAATAAATAACTTAATTAATTAGTTAATTAAAAAAAAAACAAAACACCTCTTTTCTGTCCTCACTCAACATGTCTGTCATTTGTCTGGGCTGGCATCTAGCATTGCAGGAGGGTAAAATCAACTGTCACAGCTTTAGGCTTGGAGTCCCTTGAATTTGTTATGAGTGGGGGCCTTGGCTCCTTCATGGGGGCTTCCTTTTATGCGTATCCAGAGGAGGAGTTGTTTACCAAGGGGTGTTGACCAGGAAGTTCTTTTTAGTTTGACAAGTGTGGATTATATAAGCTATTACCTAACTGGGCAGGTCCCTGCCTGCAATGCTCAGTCATGCATGGGCACAAGATGGTAAATTGGTTTTTTTTTCCCCCTAAAATTCACTCAGAGCATAAGAATACATGTTGAAGCAGCCAGTGAGATGGCTCTGTGGGTAAAGGATCCTGTCTCCGACTTCGATGACCTGAGTTGGTTCCCCAAGACCCACATGGTGGAAGGAAAAATGACTCAAGCAAGCGGTTCTTTGACCTCCACGTGTGTGCCACGGCATGCACCCAGCCCACCCCCACTTCACACACACCATCATCTGCATGCATATAATGAACAGGTTAACATGTATTTTTCTTTAATGACATGGTCTCATGTAGCCCAGGCTGGCCTTGAACTCGTGGTCCTCCCGTCTCCATGCCCTGAGTGCTGGGATAAAGGGAGGAGCACCCCAAACCTAGCACTGGGATTCCGGTTTGAACTCTGCGCCATTGGTTCAGTCTAAGGCCCTGGCAAAGTTGCTATTTTTCTATAACTTGATTGCCTAAGCAGTGAGGGAAGTCCAAACGTCCTGTCTGCTTCCTATGGTACGGATGGAGAGGAACCAACTGGTGAGCGAAACAATAGGGTTTAACTTGTAATTAATATGTAACGAGTGGCGTTATTGGCAGACACGGGGTCTCCCAGCCTGCCCTGGATGTGACACTGCAGTTTAGTGCTTTTTCGTTCTCTCTCTCTCTCTCTCTCTCTCTCTCTCTCTCTCTCTCTCTCTCTCTTTTCTTTTTCAGAGTGTGTCAGAGTGGGCAGGGTTTCTCTGGCTGTCCTGGAACCAGGCTGGCCTGGAACCTAGAGACCCAACTGTCCCCCGAGCGGTGGGATTAAAGGTGTGTGCTACCACTGCCTGGCACTTTCGTTGATCCAGTCACATCTACAACCCCTTTCCTTTCCCCACTCATAAAACATTTTCCATCGATTTTAATCTAACACAAGATTTCCTTTTCTGCCAGACAGACAGCCTCAGGGCAGAGGGGTGACGGATACTCTTAATCTTCTCTAGACAATGAAAATGAAAACAGTTTTCTTTTCCCAAGGAAAGATGGTTTATCAGTGGGGGTCTTGGAGAAAAACAGTAACAAAACAAGAATCCGTGTCTCAGGTACAACCGTTTCCTTTTTCTTTTTCTCTCTCAGACAGGATCTGGATTGGTAAAACAGGCTGGCCTCCACACCCACTCTTCTGCTGGAGCCTCCTAATGGCTGAGAGTAAACAAAGCAAATACCCCACCCCAGCCCCACCAAGGAAGAAGAAAGAAGAAACCTATCTCTTCTCCCAGTTTAATTGTGAGGAGCACATGCTGGGAGCAGTAATCCAAGCTTCCTCAACTCCAGGTCAGAGCGTGAAAAATGTCCCAGGAACCCAACCTTGCTGCTACACCCAGGACAATCCCTTATTTTTTATTCGAGACAGGGCTTACTGAATGGCCCAGTCAGACACTGGCATCCTCCTGCCTCAGCTTCCAGAGGGCTGGGATTACAGAGTGTATCTTTACATCGTCAAAGTGAAGGGCTTCAACAGGATGTTTTGTTTTGTTTTGGTCTGCTTTGCTTTGTCTTGAGACAGGATCTCTCTCTGTACTCCTGGCTGTCCTGGAACTTGCTATGTAGACCAGACTTGCCTTGAACTCAAAAGAGATCTGCCAGCCTCTACCACCGAAGTACCCGGATTAAAGGAGTATGTCACTATTACCCGGGATTTTCAAAATTGTGTGTTGCTGATTACAAGGCAGGGTCTCTTGTAATCTAGGGCCTCAAACTATGTGGCTGAGTACGACCTTGAACTTCTGATCCCGCTGCCTCCCAAGTACTGAATGACAGGCACGGTATTCCACCCGGCATCGTTAATGTTAACACTACTATAATTGAAGCTAATAGGACACTGAGAACTTTTCTCACTCTGTTTTTGGCCCAGAATGAAACCTTGTATAATTTCTGTCCCTTGGGTTTTCAGTAAACTCTTTAGACCAGCAGTCAACCTTACTCTCGGTAAAAGACCCCACTGTGCCTCTAGGAGGAGAAGGTGCAGCCTTCCAGAGTGAACCATCTCAGGTAGACGCTGCAGAGAGGCAGGAACTGGAGAGGACAGGAGGACACAGAGGTCATGGGACAGACGTGGTGTCAGAGAGGAAATGTGATCCTTGCAGTACAGTTCTGATTCGCTGGGCTAGGGGAGGAGGGTGACCTTAAAGGAACCCCTCAACTCTTTCCCCAGCTTCATCTTCCCGTGCCCTTGGACTGTCTGGGGAGGGAAAGAGGACACAAGAGGCAACCCTGACCATGGTCATGTCTGCAGGACAGGAGCCTCGTCTCTTCTGTTCCATTCCACATCCCTTCCAGCAAAGGAGCAGGGAAGGCTGTCACACAGTGGCTGGTGGCAGGTCCTCTGGCTTCTGTTAAATGTTCCTTCTGTGTGTGTGTGTGTGTGTGTGTGTGTGTGTGTGTGTGTGTGTGTGTTTAATGAATAATCCTGTGTATACGTGTGGGGGTGCCCATCCCTGTGAGAACATGGAGAGACTAGAAGGGAGAGCGTCATATAACCCTCTCTAGTGCCGCTGACATTCCTTAGAGACAAAGTCTCTTCCTGAATCTCGAATTCACATTTTCTCAGCTAGGCTGAAGCCCCAAACTCTCAAAGCTCTCCCTATCTCTCTCTGCCCGTCTCAGAGCTGGGGTTAAAGGTGGGCACGAGATACCTGGTTGCCATGTGGGAGCCAGGATCTAAGTGGGTGCAGGAAGGACATCTCTCCGTTTCTTTGCCTTTTTAATAAAGATTCTTTTTCTTTATTTTATGTATATGAGTCCCACTGAGCCATCGCTCCAGCCCCATTCCTTTGCTATAAAAAAAAATACATTGTTATTATTATTTTGAGACAGGATGTCTCTATATAGCCCTGACTGTCCTGAAGCTTACTATGCAGACAGGGCTGGCCGTGAGTTCACAGAGATCTGACTGCCTCTGCCTCCTGAGTGGAGTGTTAGAATTAAGGGCAGGGGCTTGGGGGAGCTGGAGAGTGGCTTAGGGCTTAAGAGCACATTCTGCTCTTCCAGAGGACCTGGGTTTGACTCCCACATTAGGCAGGTCACAGATTGTCTGTAACTCCAGCTCCAGGAGATCTGAACCCTCTGGCCTCTCTAGGCACAGTGCTGCTGTGTACACACTTACATATAGGTACACACATGGTGCTGTGTACATATCAACACACAGGTATAAACATAATTACACATGATAGTGACTAAGTCATTTTTTAAAGGCATACTTCACCACATCTAGTGCTTTTGTTTAAAGATTTATTTATTTGTTTTATGTATATGAGTACACAGTAGCTGTCCTCAGACACACCAGAAGAGGGCATCAGATCCCATTACAGATGGTTGTGAGCCACCATGTGGTTGCTGGGATTTGAACTCAGGACCTCTGGAAGAGCAGTCAATGCTCTTAACCACTGAGCCATCTCTCCAGTCCCACATTTTTTTTTCTTTTCTTTTTTTTCTGGAGCTGGGGACCAAACCCAGGGCCTTGCGCTTGCTAGGCAAGTGCCCTACCGCTGAGGTAAATCCCCAATCTCCAGCCCCACATTTTTTATAATGTTTTCTCACACTGGGCATTCAATCTCAGTTCCTGAAGCATGCTTGACAATTGTTTTGCCACTGGGCTACAGCCCCTCCTCAGTCTCCTTTTACTATTTTGATTTTTTTTTTTTTTTTTTTTCCGGAGCTGGGGACCGAACCCAGGGCCTTGCGCTTCCTAGGCAAGCGCTCTACCACTGAGCTAAATCCCCAACCCCTCCTTTTACTATTTTGAGACAGGGTCTCATTAAGTTCTCCAGGCTGACCTTGAACTCACCCTCCGGCCTCTACAACTGGAGATCTTCCTGCCTTGGGATGACAGGCTGTGGCACACCTCACCTGCAGCTTTGCGGTGCCAAGAAGACTGTCTGGCATGTTGAGGAGAACACTCATTGTGACAGCCAATGCATGGCATTTTCTGAGCTTCCCTGGTAGCTTGTGTGTGCTGAGAAGTTAATCAGAGGGGCCAGGACAATCTTTCTGGGGCCTCAGGACAGAGAAACATCTTTTTTCTTTTAAAGATTTATTTATTTATTATATATAAGTACACCGAGGCTGCCTTCAGACACACCAGAAGAGGGCATCAGATCCCATTACAGATGGTCGTGAACCAACGTGTGGGTGCTTGAAATTGAACTCAGGACCTCTGGAAGAGCAGTCAGTGCTCTTAACTGCTGGGCCAGCTCTCCAGCCCAGGCGAACATCTTTTAACTAACTGGTTTGTGACATGGATTGTTTCATGCCTATTTAAAATATGTCCTTTAATGAAAGTTTTAAAACATAATAAAGGCATAATTACCATTTGATGAGTCATCTTTGTGCTGTGCCTGGTCTGCAACTAAATAAAGGCAATTTGCATGCGATCTACTGGTGCTGTTGGCACCGTATGTTTGGTCATACAAAGGCTGAGATTCTGGGCAGATTTTTCCCTCGTGGGAGAGCAAACTCCTGCTGCCTGTCAGTTGACCTGCTGTTGACCAGCTCGATGAGGTAGGGCATTGGCACTCCATCTTACCGAAAAAAAGAATCTAGTTTCATTGAGTTCGTTTTTGGTGGTGTTATCTTGACACAAAGTAGTCCAGACTAACATGAAACTGGTTATGTGGACCAGGCTGGCTTTGTACTTACAGAGATCCACCTGCCCCTTCCTCCTAGGTGCTAGGATTCCAGCCACCAAGCTGGGCTTCTTCACTTCAGGGTGCTTATGAATATTAATGAGCATCTTCCGGCCCTGGCCTCCTCCAGAGACAAATGGAGCCATGTGCTTTGCTCTGTGCTGAGGACTGTGGCATCAGCAGGATGGGAGTGGAGCACATCAAAGGCTCCTGAGCCTCTCTCAACCTCCTTTCCTGCTACTTGGCAACTCTGTGCCTACTGAGCTGCCTCTGGGGCACCCAGGACAGTGGCGGGCTAGCATCCATGGGCAAGCATTTCTCTATGCTAGACACAAGTCACCAGGGGACACAGGGACACTGCTCCTGCCCACAGATAGAAGCCAATTCCCAGGCCTCCTCTCTCTCTCTCTTCAGGGTCGAAGCTTAACTTCCTCTGGCCCTAACCATCAAGCCAATGGGCACATATGTAAAATCACAGTCACACAAATCATACCCACCATCCACGATCCCAGAGGGCATCTAAAATCTCCAAGAGGCACCAAGCCCTACACATGCTTTGATTTTGCCCTCATAAGAGACTATGAAGCGGTCTAATTGATAAACTAGGCGTGGGAAAACCGTCAATGACAGTAATGAATAGTGAAGTAGGAAAATTATAAAATACACTAGAAGTTTCTTGAAACTTTGCAAAGACGGGTGTGGTGGTGCTGTGGCCCAGCCAAGTGGACCCACCAAATAAACTCTCACAGAAGCATCAAGCCAAACAGGAAGCGAAATCTGCAAAATCGAAAGCTTGACCTTGAAAGTGGGAAGGTCTGAAGCAGGTATTGATTCTAAGCAGTCAGCTGACCATTCGTCTTCAGTCTGTGGCAGCTTTCTAGGTGACAACGACTGGGTCTTAGACACACACACACACACACACACACAGAGAGAGAGAGAGAGAGAGAGAGACAGACAGACAGACAGACAGACAGACATTAGGTAATGTGTCTGACTGTGGCCATGAATGCAGTGCCTACAGTGGCCAGAAGAGGGCGTCAGATGATTTTTTTTTTTTTTTTTTTTTTTTTTTTTTAAAACCCGCTAGAACTGGAGGTAGCAGCCGGAGTCTCCTGGCTTCCGGTATTACTGATGGGATGAAATACTAGTTCCTGGTATTAAAGAATGGAAAGAGGAGGGTTGTGGTGGGACCCAGGGCCAAAAGAGCATGACAAATCTCAATAAAGCCAGGCATGGGGGCTGGAGAGTTGGCTCAGAGGCTAAGAGCACTTGTGGCAAAGGGCCAGGGCTTGGCTCTTAGCACCACTCAAGCGCTAGCACCTGTGTACAGGCGCACATGAATGCAAACATTTGTACACTTAAGATAATAAAAATAGGGGTTGGCGAGATGGCTCAGTGGTTAAAAGCACTAAACTGCTCTTCCAGAGGTCCTGAGTTCAAATCCCAGCAACCACATGGTGGCTCCCATCCATCTGTAATGGGACCTGGCGCCCTCTTCTGGTGTGACTGAAGACAGCAATGGCATACTCATATACATAAAATAAGTTCTTAAAAAAAAAGATAATAAAAATAAACCTTAAAAAAACCCAGGCTGGGGACTGGAGAGATGGCTCAGTGGTTAAGAGCACCAACTGCTCTTCCAGAGGTCCTGAGTTCAAATTTCAGCAACCACATGGTGGCTCACAGCCGTCTGTAATGGGATCCAATGCCCTCTTCTGGTGTGTCTGAAGACAGCTGCAGTGTACTTATATATAATAAATAAATAAATCTTTTTTGGTGCCAGAGAGATGGTTCAGTGGTTAGCCATTGTCGCTCTTCTGAAAGACATGTCCAGGCTCTCAGTACCTACTCCAGGGGAATTCGATGCCCTCTTCTGGCCTCTGTAGATACTGCACTCAATGCACACAATCATAGAAACACACAATAAATAAATAAATAAATAAATAAATAAATAAATAAATAAATAAATAAATAAATGAATGAATGAATGAATAGCTTAAAGCTGGGCAGTGGTGGCACACACCCTTAATCCAAGCAATCAGAGACAGTGGTAGTTGGATCTCTGAGTTCCAGGACAGCCAGGGCTACACAGAGCAGTTAAGAGCACTGACTGGGGGTTGGGGATTTAGCTCAGTGGTAGAGTGCTTGCCTAGCAAGCGCAAGGCCCTGGGTTCGGTCCCCAGCTCAAAAACAAACAAAAAACAAACAAACAAACAAAAAACCCAAAAACAACAACAACAACAAAAACAAAAACAAAAAAAGAGCACTGACTGCTGCTCTCCCAGAGATCCTGAGTTCAAATCCCAGCAACCACATGGGTGGCTCACAACCATCTATAATGGGATCCAATGCTTTTTTTCTGGTGTGTCTGAAGACAGCTATAGTGTACTCACATATATAAAATAAGTAAATTAAAAAAAAACGAATGAATGAATCAAAAATGTATGGTAGTCCACACCGGTAATCTCAGCACTTGGGAGGCTGAGGCAGGACTACTGGAAGTTGGAGGTCTGTGGAGGCTAGGTACTGAGTGATCGCTAGGCCATCCTGGGCTATAGTCTCACAGAATTGAAACAGGAGCTAGGCTTTGAGCTGTGAGCAGGAGTGAAGAACAGAGACTGGGGACCAGGTCTCTTAAATGCTAGCTGGGAGCACAAAAGCACACAGAAGTCAGAACTGTATTTTTAGCCCCTTTGGATAACTGATGAGCCTACGCAAGGGCGGGGAGATGAATCACAGGCAGGGCAGCCTGGTAAACTCATCTGTGGACCAAAGCCAGAGCCTGCCGGAGATTAGCTCAAAGGGCCCGGGGCCAGACCCCAGGGCTTCCTGCTGTGTCAACAGGAAAGGGCAGCAGAGACAAGTCTTCCTCCTGAGGCAGCAGGTGTGCGCCCCTGAGGTCACTGCAGACTCAAGCCCAGACGCGCCAGCTACCACAGCAGCCCGGGCTTACCTGGTAGAAGACGAAGGTCTGGACTTTGACCGGAACAAACCAGGCACAGTTGTTGGCTGTTGGCTGGGTATCCAGGAAGGGCTGTGGGTAGAGAAAGGTTCCCTTTCCGATCTGTCCCAGGAGTGGCTGAGGGCCAGAGAGTGTCTCCAGCCCAAGAAGATCCAGATCCAGAACTGAGGATTGCTGCTCCTCGTGGCCATCCGGAAGGTGTCACAAGGCAACCACACAAGCTTCCATTTAAATTTTCATTTATTTATTTATTTTTGGGGAGGGGCGCATGCTGATGTGTTTATAAAAAGATAAAGAGAGGATATGTCCCCGGTCCCTGGTTTCGGGACCAATGTGTTTTAAAAGATGAGGGTGTAGGGTGTGTGTGTGTGTGTGTGTGTGTGTGTGTGTGTGTGGCCGGGATATGTTCTATAGAACATATATGTTTTCCCCTGGGGAAAGGGGGTGCCTCAGTGAGTCCATGCTGAGGCGTCCTTTCCCTCTGAGAGACCAGGCACACGATGGTATAGTATAGAATAGTTTATTCAGGGCATAGGGAGGGAGTTAAAGAGGGTAGTAGGGCAGAGCGAGAGCGAGAGAGTGAGATCGCGCGCGAGAAGACGAGAAGAGAAGAGAAGGAGAGGAGTAGAGGCCGGCCATGAGCACATGGAGAGAAGGAGGGAGGCACATGGGGAGAGAAGGGACAGAGGGGGAAGAGGGTAAGAGCGAGAGCGAGAGCGAGAGCGAGAGCGAGGAGGGAGAGCGAGGAGGGAGGGGCAAGGAGCCCCTTTTATAGTTTCAGGCATACCTGGCTGTTGCCAGGTAACTGTGGGGGTGGAGCTTAGACAGAATGCTAGCACACACCATTGTGTGCCTGTGAGGTTACAAGGACAACTTACACAGTTGCTTCTCTTACCACCACGACTTCTGGGGATCACCAAACTTAGGTTCTTAGCTTGGCAACAAGAGCCCTTACCCTGAGCCATCTTGCTGGTCCCTAGTGTTGGTATTCGTCTAAACTCCACCCCCACAGCCACCTGGCAGCAGCCAGGTATGCTCCGCCCCACGGTTGCCTGGCAACAGCCAGCTGTGCATGACTATAAAGGGGGCTGCTTGCTCCCTCCTCTCCCTCTTACTCCCCTCTTGCTCTCTCTTGGCCTCTCTGTCCCTGTCCCTTCTCTCTCCATCTCCCCACCCCCTTCCATCCACACATTCATGGCCGGCCTTTCCTCTCCTCTCCTCTCATTAAACCTCTCCACATGGAGCCATGTTGGCTTGGTGTGTTCTGTCAGGGCATGAGATTTAAACACCATCACCCAGCCTTTTCATTTTAACCTCTCGTTAGAAATAAACCTTTAGGGTGGGCGAGATGGATCAGCGGTTAAGAGCGGTTAAGACTGCTCTTCCAGAGGACCCAGGTTCAATTCCCAGCGCCCATGTGGCAGCTCGCACCTGTGCCGTAACTCTAGTTCCAGAGGCTCTGACATCTTCACACGGACATGCAGGTAGGCAAAACACCAATGCCCATGGAATTTGTTTTTTAAAAAAAGAAAAGAAAATTAAAATAAATTAATCTTTAAGAAAAAAAAAAACCCTCAAGTCCTGGCTTGCAACCTGTAGCTCTTTGAAGCCAACAGGATGAGAAGAATCAGGGGCAAATTTGCTTTAATTAGTTTAGTTCTGTAAATGGCTTTATTGAGATATAATTCGCATGTTATTTAATGTGCTCTTTTAGTGTATAACTCTGTGTGTGTGTGTGTGTGTGTGTGTGTGTGTGTGTATGTGGTGTTTCTCTGTGTAGCCCCAGCTGTCCTGGAGTTTGCTCTAAAGAGCAGGCTGGCTTCGAACTCAGAGATCCGCCTGCCTCTGCCTCCCGATAACGAGATTAAAGGCGTGCACCCCCACACCTGCTGTCAGCTGTTTTCTCTGTGAGATGAGGGCTGTGCTTGAGTCAACCTCTTTCCCATTGCCAGGTAATACAGGAATTCCCTGCTTGTGGCTTTAGCACCACCGTCCAGCCAGAAATGCCACCCTATTACCCCTGTATCTTGCTATCTTAAGTGGACATCGGGGCCACCCGAAGTCGTGTTAAAACAGTTTGCTGTGTTTTTCTTTTCTTTTTTTTTTTTTCGGAGCTGGGGACCGAACCCAGGGCCTTGCGCTTGCTAAAGCGCTCTACCGCTGAGCTAAATCCCCAACCCCAGTTTGCTGTGTTTTTAATTTTGTGTGTCTAGGATAACAATGTTGGCCCACAGCCCACAGGGTGAGAACCACAGCTTCAAAGGATCAATTTGCAACAGGCCTTGTGCACCCTGGGCAAAGGATCTACTTCTGAGCTCTGTCAGTAGCTCACACATTACTTCTTTCTGACACACAGCCTCTCAGAGTCTGGGCGCAGGTCCCCGTATGAACACATCTGAAGGGCAGAGTCATGCCAAGCATCTGGGGCAGTTCCTGCTGCAGTGCAAGGGTGGATACAGCATCCTCTGCTCTCTTGCTACCTTGGGGAGTGACCTCCAGGTTTGGGACAGGTTGACCTGGAGAACACTGACATTCCTTCCAGCAGGAAGAACCTGGATGCCCCAGGAGCGGTACAGAGTGACAATGTCTGATTCTCAGGCTGGAATCCAAAAGTCACGAAGCCTCTGCTCATTACACTGGGGACCTGCACTGGTTGTCATGGAAGTCGCACATCACGTCATCTTATGGAGAGATAGAGGCCAGGATACCAAGGATGAGGGGAAGAGTGTGTGCGGAGAAACCCAAGCCATTGAGTTTTCCTAACCTGAAGGAGACACAGCAGTCTTTGTGCCCACAGATAAGCAAGAGGGAGACCTAGAATGTGAAACACACAGGGCTGCTCCTTCAAGGGAAGGGATACATAGCTTGTTATCCGGCCAGAAGGCCAGGAGCAAATATGTTTAGTAGCCTGGTGACCTTTGTACTATGTGTGTGGCCAGAGACCACACAGGACCTCCCCTCTGATCCTTACCCTAAGCCTGTTTTTCTTAGCCAACCCATACAGTCTGTCGTGATTGGTGGTGTTTGTTTGATGAGACAAGGTTTCTCTGTGTAGCCCGGGCTGTCCTGAAACTTGCTCTGTAGACCAGGCTGGCCTCAGATTCAGAGATCCACCTGCCTCTGCCTTTGCCTCCTGAGTGCTGGGACTGAAGGCATGGGCCACCAGCCACCACTTCCCCACTTATAGAAGGTGTCACATGTACTTTACAAAGAGTGTCGACGACGTGGTCACATCCGTTCGATCTTTATTTAGCTGACTTTGTCCCTCAAGGAGATTTACTTAAGCTTTACTGTGCACACGGGAATTGAGTTAATTATCACCAGGAGAGTTTTCACCAAATTGTGCTGTGCCTAAATTTGCCTAAAATAAAGTACTCAGGGGTCAAACTCCAGAAGTTTGGACCAACACCAGCTACCGAGTTGTGTTGAACTGAACTGCTTTCTTGCCTCCCAGGCAGTGCTGCTCTGCTGGCTGTGGAGGTCGCAGAGACCCCAGCACTAGCTAGCTTTCAGGACACCCCACCCTCACCCAACCCCATGGAGTGGGTGATTCCGTGATTGGGCGGGCCTTGGGTGAGAGCAGCTTTGTTGAGCTGATACTCATCTTTTTCCACCTCACAGACCAAGGTCACTCAGCTTGGCTGTGACAGACGTTGTCACTCCACAAAAGGCAAAGCCTCCTCCTCTCCTCTCCTCTCCTCTCCTCTCCTCTCCTCTCCTCTCCTCTCCTCTCCTCTCATCACATCTCATCTCAGAGGCTCTCACACCAAGACGACAGACCACTGCCAAGGGTGTCACATTCACAAAACTGGGCTTTGGACGGATGACTTGGAAACACTGAGGGGAGGACTTTGTGATTGGCAGTTAATGTCCTACCTCGTGTGGCTCCAGGCTTCCAGGTGTGGGGTGTGCTCTCTGGAAACTGATTAGCTGAAGGTCCCATTGGTGACTGGCTTGTTTACAGGTGGCTTCTTTAAACCCTGCATGCAGGGGGCCAACCTCAGCACCCCCGCAGGCTCCAAGGGGAGAGGAGCCTCCTGCCTCAGACTCAAACAAAAGCCATTTTTTTTCTTTTTTTTTTAATTTATTCATTTATTATATATAAGTACACTGTAGCTGTCTTCAGATACACCAGAAGAGGGCATCGGATCTCTTTACAGATGGTTGTGAGCCACCATGTGGTTGCTGGGAATTGAACTCAGGACCTCTGGAAGAGCAGTTTGCTAGCATTTCATGCACTGTAGTGAAGGGCTATGCCTCTGAGCTATACCCCAGCCACGGTCTTTCTGATCAAGGGTCTTTCTGCACACCTAGCTTTGTCCTTACCAAATTACCTCAACTGACACATACGTCAGATCTCAGGGACTTGGTTTGGCAATCAAAGATCTGAATCACACTCCTGGGTAAGCACGGTCATTAGAAGCACAGTTGAAGGGGGACTGAAACACCCAGCTTCTCACTGTGTTCAAAGGAAGCCCGGTTCGTTTTCCAGTCACATGTGTTCCACAGGCAGGGGTTCAGCCCCGTAAGAGGAGATAGAAACACAGACGGTGTAATAACCACGAGGCACACCCTGGCAGGCAAGTTGTTTTAATGTATGCCAGAGCTCCGTATGGAATTCGAAACAGAAGCAACAGGCAGAACATTAACCAAGGAGGCGAGACAGGAAAACTCTGAACGCCGTAAAATGAAAATTACAAACACAAAAGCTACACATTAAGAAGTATATACTGACTGGGGCCCTGCTGTTGATGGCTGCCATCAAACCTAAGGACCGCGCTTCCTGGGTCAACCCAGGTGCACGCTATTATGTTTATCCGATGCCTTTAGTATCAATTTATCATTAATTCACTAGTAAGTTGAGACAGGGTGTCCTGTAGCCAAGGCTGGCCTCAAACTTGCCATGTAGTCCAGGATGATCTTGAACTTCTGATCCTCCTGCCTCCACCTCCCAAGTGCGGAGACCACAGGTTCAGGCCACATGCTCAGTTTAATGTGATGCTGGGGATGGAACCCATGAGGTTTCTGCATTCGAGGGGAAGCACTTTCCTGACTGAGCCCTCCTCCCAGCCCCATTCATTCCCTGCTGTTAACTGAGACAACTGAGGGACAGTTTAAGGCACTTAGCTCCCCTCTGAGGCCACAGATTCTAGTCACATTAAATACAGACACCGTAGACCTGGAGGTCACAGGTCAGAGGCTATAGAGTGCAGGAGCAGGATGCCATGGTAACAGCTGTGGAGTTAGGCACTCCTTACCGGATAGGCAGACAGGAAGAGACTAGGACCCCAGCCACACATGTGTTAGAGAAATGACCCATATAAAACATTACATGTGGACCGGCTTCAGGTAACTCTTGCACTCTGCCCTCCTGGAACATCAGTCCTACCTCTTCGTGAACTCACAAGACTCCATTTGTGTTAGAGTGTTCACATGGTAGGGAGTGATGGAAGACAGTCACACCACGAGAGGTACGCAGGGACAACAGAGCATCCATTACCTAGACAAACCAAGGTGCTGAGCCTAAGCGAAGACCCAGGGGACCCCAACGGGCATCCTACAAAAATGGGGATTAGCAAATTGTATGAAAAGGTATCAAAACAGTTTTTTAAAAAACGCTAAAAAGCCCGTTTAGCAGAGGCAGGTCGGGGGGTTTCCTAGGAGGCTGACTAGCACTATGCCTATCCTGGGGACCAGGGGCCCCCCACAGAGCACAGCAGCAGCTGTCCCTGCAGGGGAGAGACCCTAGGCTAAGGCCCAACACCACACCATAGAGACCAGGGTAAGGAAAGACAATCGGTGAGTCTCAAAGAGGGAGGAAGGGGTGACAGGCACCATTTATTTCTTTTCTTTTCTTTCTTTCTTTCTTCCCCCCCCCCCCCCCCCCCCGGAGCTGGGCCTTGCACTTGCTAGGCAAGCACTCTACCACTGAGCTAAATCCCCAGCCCCGAACCATTTATTTCTAGCACTAAAGAGTTCCTCCTGGCTTGAGGGCTCATACATAGGTCAGTGCATCTAAACTTGCAGTCAGGGCACTGGACCATGAGAGAAGAGAGGGCTCCTCTTCGGTCTAAAACGCCATCCAAATTAGCTGCTGGGGCCTCATCTAAGTCTGTCCAGGTTACCTTGTAATTAGGGACCAGGAAAGGATGACCGCATTGCTTAGAACGAGTAGTTCTTCTACCTACCCAGGGGTCTTGGAGTGTGAAATGGAACAAACTGTCAGACAATCATGTCTATGTGGGAGGTAGAGTCAACTCAGGGTCTCACCATGTTGCCCAAGCTGGCCTGGGGCTTCCTGGCTTAGGGGACCCTCTGACCTCAGCCTTTCCAGTGACTGGGTGGCAGGCATGTGCCACAGCAGCTGGCTGTGCTGTGTGAGGCCAAACACCAGGAGGACCAGGCAGGCAAGCACAGCCGAGCTCCTGCGCTCCTGCCATCTCTTATGGCAATTCCTGCCTCACTCAAACAGGGCTCCAAACCAAAACCTTACAACAAATAGAAGGGAAAACTGTAGCTCTTCATAAACAAGACGATGCAAAGTCCGATTCAAAGCTGCGGTGCCATGTTTGTCCTAACAGCCCCGTGCTTGCGTCATCTGGAGGCTGTCCGTCCTTGTGGAAACCTGTTCCCTTTCATTCATGCATAGAATTTTCAGGGTAACAAAAACCTGGCCAGGGACCACTGCTGGGCTCCAAGGCTTTCCACGGATCCCACCAAGCTCCAAACCCGTTCTCAGCAGAAAAAGCAGTCCACAGTGAAACTTGCAGTCCGGCCCTCCCTTCAAAGGAAGGCTGCCAGCTGCTGCAGCGGCAGCTTCCTAGCCCGGAAGTTACTAACCGCATTAATACGCCAGAGGGATGCTGTGGCTAACCCACAAGGCACCAAGCGGGGTGGAGGTCACATCTTGCCATGTCTGGGGTAGACCCCAGCAGTGAACAATGGATGAGCTGTTTAGGCACAGACCGGTGGCTTTCTTCTCCCCAGTGTCAAAGCTATCCTACTCTGAAAGGACTCACTATGTGCTTTCCCCAGACTGCTCCACTCCGGCTGAACCTCCTTCTGTGTCCATGATCCGTGGAGAACAGGCCACACTTCCACTACACCTTCTGAAAGGTTCTCAAGTGACAGTTCGTCTTGGAACAGGGATGGGTACACTGTACTGGAGTTCAGTATTCAGGCGGGAAGAGGGGGTGGAGCTTCAAAGCCCAAGTGTGGAAAATGGTGGGATGATGGAGGTGGCCGGTTAGTGCAGGACTTCCCAGAGCCTTTAATACACAGAAGGGCATCTGTCTGCACGCCTTGCAGAAGCGTTCAACTGGCCGTGAGCCCTTAGGGACTTCTACGTGCAGGAGCTGACTGGATATGCAGGCTGCTTAACACGGTAGTGATGAAGGCCAGGGACTCATTTCTCAGATTAGTCTCCCCTTTCCCAGATCGCTGCAGAAGCAGACTGACCGGATGCACAGTGAACCCCAGATCAGGAGGGAAGGAAGGAAGCACAGGAAAGTGAACTGAGAATCTGAGTATGGAGCAAATCCTTACAACGCCAGCACATCAGAGGCAGAGGCAGGAGGATCAAATGTTTAAGGCCAGCCTGGTCTACAGAATGAGTTTCAGGACAGGAAGGGCCACACAGAGGAACCCTGTCCTGAAAACAAAACGAACAAACAAACAAACGAGATGAGGTGTGGACAGACGAAAGCACCAAAGAGTCTGACTGGGGTATAGGTGATCCCAGCACTCAGGAGGCTGAGGCAGGAGGATCACCATGAGTTTAATGGTAGCTTGGGCTACAGCCTGTGACCCTATTTCAAAGAAAGAAGGAGGGGCTGGGGATTTAGCTCAGTGGTAGAGCGCTTACCTAGGAAGCGCAAGGCCCTGGGTTCAGTCCCCAGCTCCGGAAAAAAAAAAAAAAAAAAAGAACCAAAAAAAAAAAAAGAAAGAAAGAAGGAAAGAAGTTTAGAAGCGGCGTCTTCGCAGGATGGTAGAACCATTTAGCAGCAGTCAGCAGAGCCAAGATGGCTGCTCAAAGTGGGGAAGGAAGTAAGCCACTTTGGGAGGGGGGACCAGAGTGCTCACTTAGGCTCCTGGGGGCCGGGCCAGCCTAGAGGGATTGGGGAGCTCGCTGGGATAATGACAGGAAGTGGGCAGTTCACACTACAGAATAATGTACACCTCCCAGCCGTTTTCCCTGCCACTTTTCCTCTTATACAGAATCCACAAAGATTACCAGCCAGGGGAGATGGCACTGTGTAGAACAGAATCGGCTGCTGCTGAATTTTCAGCAACTCAATCAAGAGTCCTGAGGTCTCACCTGCCCGTCCAGGGAGCTTGGGGTCCCCACGTCTTTAAATGTACAACAGACATAGTTGCCTGTGACAATTGAACGCAGAATACAGCTGATGCTCACACCTCAAGTGCCTGGACTGGCCTCTTCCTGACCCTCAGCACATCATGGGTGTCTATATGAGAGTTTGCCAAGTTTGGGGAGGCCCAGACCTCGGAGGGAGACCCTGAGTTTTATTGCAAACATTTCCATTATAACCCGTGAGCCGGCTATGGTTGGCAGGGACAGACGTGGGAACCTGTGGGAGCATGTGGCCTAGGTAGGGGGTCCGTGGGGACACGAGAGCCCTGATGTAAGTATTCAAACAAGGTAATGTGTGAAACTGTGAAGAATGTTTAATTGTTATTGACCATGGTAGCATAGAAAGACCAGGAATGAAAAAAGGGTACAAAAGCTGCTGGAGGTGACTGCCGTGGAGATTGTGAGCGCCTCGGGTCGGTCACTGACCTCGGTCCTGGCGTTTGTCTTTGTTCTTCTTCTTCTTTTCCTCCAGCCTGGGGTTGAGGGCGCACACACAGGCTGACACACCTGCAATGGCGTTGGGGAGATCGGGCCCCCGGCTCCACCTGTTGGCCTCACGGTCATACACTTGCACAGCCCTGGAGAAGGCCGTGCTCTCCCAGCTGTAGCCCCCCAGGATATAGATGCGGCCCTGCCACACGGCCACGCCTGACTCACTGTTGGCCTGCAGCAGTGGCGCCACGCGAGTCCACTGGTTGCACTGTGGGCTGTAGGCCTCCACGCCCAGCACGTCAAAGCGCTCCATGGACTCCATGTGGTCGTCGCTGCCCCCGATGGAATAGATGCTGTCACCCAGGCTGCACATGCTGTGCCAGCCCCGAGCTGTTGTCATGGGCCGCCTCTCCTCCCACACATCGGTCCGGTGGTCGTAACACAGCAGGTTCTTTCTGTATGGGCCAATCTGGTAGTCATGGCCCCCTGAGATGTACACAAAGTCTTTGTAGATGGTGCCTGCGTGGCCATAGGTGAACCTGCAGAGAGACCGGAGGACAAAAGAGCTCAGGGGAAGGGAATTTACTTCAATGGACAAGGGGTACAGAATGCAGGTGAGCAAGCAACCCCTGCACTTCCTGTGCTGTTTTCTGTAAGCCTGACTCCTTTAAACATTATCAAAGTGGGGAAAAAAGACAGAGAAGAATGTGTACCCGGGCCTGCGATCACGCCTTGAATCTTAGCACTGAGCAAGGAGATCTCTGTGAGTTCCAGGCCAGCCAAGGCTACACGGTGAGACCTGTGCCAGAGAGGGCTGGCAAGATGGCTCAGTGGGTAGAGGTTGCTCCCAAGCCTGACAACCTGAGTTTGATCCTTAGACCCCCTGGTGGGAGAAGAGACCAACTCCTGTGAGTTGTCCTCTGACCACATGTGTGCTGTGGCACCTGAATGTGCTCATCTAACGTACACACGCAGTAAGTGACCCCAAAGTAAAGCTCAGGGGTAAGAACATGCAGCCCGTTCCCTGTTGCTTAGTTGGGAATCAGGGCAGGAGAAGGCTGGGATGGCGTTCACAGGAAGAGCCCAGGGCGGGTAGAGGAGAAAGGTCAGCCTGGTCCTTAGCTCAGATGGGGTTTGTGCAGACCCTGCTATGGCGATGACTGGGGAAAGCCGGATAGGAAAGTAATTAACGTGGGTCATGTGCACACTGCTGATGTCACCGTGGGTCGAGGCCACCTTAGGAATAATTCCACCCCTACACAATTGTCCCAAGAAGGTGGGGGTGCTGGTACCTGCTCTTAGCATGACTACCAGCTTCACTTCATCCAATAAATAACGAAATGGCACCCACCGGGGGAGCCCATCGACAGGCAACCACTTACACAGCTGACCACCTGCTTATGGTCACTCTCTGGCTACCTCTCCACTCACCTGACGTCTATGGGTGCCCAGGGCCCAGTCACAGTGACATCTGCTCACCAACAGTGTCCAGGAATTACCCCCCTGGTTTCCAGAATTCATATTTCTTAAAATATATTTGGTTCTTGGTTTTTCTTTCTTTTCTTTTTTTTTTTAAAGATTTATTTATTTATTTTATATATAAGTACACTGTAGCTATCTTCAGACATACCAGAAGAGGGCATTGGATCTCATTACAGATGGCTGTGAGCCACCATGTGGTTGCTGGGATTTGAACTCAGGACCTCTGGAAGAGCAGTCAGTGCTCTTAACCACTGAGCCATCTCTCTAGTCCCTAGAATCCCTATTTATTGATTTGAGGCAAAGTCTCAGTGTGTAGCCCGGTGTGGTCTTAAACTCAATCTCCTGCCTCAGCTCCCTGGGCATGAGCCCTTGTACCAGGCTCAATGGTGACTCTTTTATTATTATTTTTTTAAACATTTATTACGTATAAGTACATTGTAGCTATCTTCAGACACACCAGAAGAGGGCATCAGATCTCATTACCGATGGTTGTGAGCCACCATGTGGGTCAGGACCTCTGGAACTCAGGACCTCTGGAAGAGCAATCAGTGCTCTTAACCACTAAGCCATCTCTCCAGCCCTCAATGGTGACTGAAACACAGGGGTTCACTCCAACCCCACCCTTTTAACTCTAGGGGACCTGGTCCCCTAGATACCTAGTATATCCCACAGCCAGACTGGCTCAGAGTCTGGGTTCAGGCACAGCATGGGGGTGGTAATCAGATGGTGTGCGGGGTTGACAGATCCTGATGCAGCCCACATTCAGTGACCCAATACTCAGGCCTGGGAAGGGGAGGGTGCACCACTATCTTAGGCTGATGGAGGCCACAGGAGAATGTCATAGAGAGATGGTGTCTAATTTTCCCCAGGCTGTCCTGTGGTACCCACTCTGCAGGTGAGCAAAGGAAACCAGGGTGGAGGGAAGCTCCTGTCTCTCTGAACTCATGCCTATACCCTGCCGGGCCTTCCTGTGAGGCACTTACCATCCCATATCAACACCCACTTTCTGAAGCCCAGGACCCCAGTCATTTCAGAAACTGGGGGATGCTTGTCTTGGTGGCAAGGCCTGCAAACTGCCCTCAGCCCCTCATGGCCTATTTGGCTATGAAGAAGCTAAGACATTTATGAAAACAGAAATCAAGACTAAACTTTATCCCATGACAACCTCAGCTTCCAGCAGCGGTCTTAAGCTCTCGTCACCTTGGCAAGCCAGCCACATAGGTCCAGGAGTTGGTCTTGGGGCTGTAGGTCTCTACAGAAGACAGGGCTCCATTCTCGTTCCGGCCCCCGACAGCCACCAGCATGTCTTCGATGGAGGCTAGGTAGAAATCCACACGGCGCTGGTTCATGGACGCCACCTGTGAGGGTGAGACACCTGAAGCTTCCCTTCCCAAGCCTCAGAACCATGTTTCTCAACTGTGTCCACAGAGTGAATGGCCCAGGAGGGCTAGACAGTGTCCAGACGTGCTGGGCAGAGGGATCTGGACTGGAGGAAAGAGGGGCTGGTAGGAATTCTGAGAACCCCTGACACTTCCACTCAAAGCTCTAAGAGATATATGGGGACATGCCTCTTCAAACTGGGTTAGCCACATGGTCAGCCTTGTGGCCTGGCATTGTGTAAGAAACGAATACATTTCTAAAACAAACGAACAAAACAGAGACTGGAGAGATGGCTCAGCTGTTGAGAGCAATTTGTTCTTACGGAGGATCCAGGTTTGATTCCCAGCACCCACATGGCAGCTCACAACTGTTTATCACTCTGACTCCATGGGATCCGATGTGCTCTTCTGACCTCCTCGGATGTCAGGAGGGCATGTGGTGCTCAGACATACAGGCAGGCATGGCGCTCACAATACATAACATTAAATAAATCTGTGTAAAATTAAAACATTTCAACAAAAGTCACTTTTCCCCTCTCCCCAGGATTCTAGCATGCCGGCCAACACTCTACCACTGTAGCACAATCCAGCTGGAAAAAAAGATTTAAAAAACTAATGCTGACCCACTGGTTACCATCCATGTTAACTGAGGAGAGAGTGACACTTAGCAGTCAGTCAGCATATAGAAGCTCTAGCCTTGATAACACAGGAGACCACAGGCCCAGCCCCTGCCACCAGCTGTTCAGGCGGGACTCCAAAGCCAGGCTTCCCAAAGGTTATGGTTTGTATATGCTGGGCCCAGGGAGTGGCATTATTAGGAGGTGTGGCCCTGTTGGAGTGGGTGTGGCCCTGTTGGAGTGGGTGTATCACTGGATGTGTGGGCTTTCAGACTCTCATCCTAGCTGCCTAGAAACCAGTATTCTGCTAACAGCCTTCAGATGAAGACGTAGAACTCTCAGTTCCTCCGGCACCTGGATGCTGCCCTGCTCCCACCTTGATGATAATGGATTGAACCTGTAAGCCAGCCCCAATTAAATGTTGTCCTTATAAGAGCTGCTTTGGTCACGGTGTCTCTTCACAGCAGTAAAACCCTAAAACAGGCCCCACTTAGCTTTTAGGGTTTTTTTTTAATGGGTTATTATCGTGTATGTGGTGGGGGGGAGCATGCATGCCATGCGTGGACGTTGTCAGAGGGCAACTCTGAGTTGATTCTCTCCTTCCATTTATGTGGGTTCCAAGAACCAACCTTCCATGACTAGCCTCTTTACTTGCTAAGCCATCTTGCGGGCCCAGGTTAGAGAACTGAGAGGTCACTGGGGATCCATTTGTGACAAGGTCTCAATCTATGGTCCAGGATGACCTGGAATCACTATGGGATGCAATTTGGCCTCAGACTTGTAGTGCTCCTCCTGCTTTAGCATCCTAAATCCTGGGGTTACAGGTGTGAGCCACCACACCAGGTTGGCGATGAGTTTAGCAAACTCCTGGGGTTACTGGTCACATAGAGGTCGGACCATGAAGATGGATTCTGGTGGGTGGCAGTCTAGAGTGGTGATCATACGTGTATGCCAATCAATGCCAATCAACTCTGGCTACGAGGCCACAAGCATGTCCAGAGGTGAAGTGTGAAACTGTGGAGAGGTCAAGTCACCAGCCTGAAACTTCTGAGCCTTCACTAGCTCAGGATGATGGGCTCAGATATTTGATTGTTTAGTTCCCAGCAGGTGAACTGTTTGGGAAGGATTAGGAGGTGTGGCTTTGTTGGAAGAGGTGTGTCCCTGGGGGTTGGTGAGCTGTGTGGTTTCAAAAGCCCATTCAGGGCCCAGTCTCTGTACCTGCTACCTGTGGATAAAAATGGAAAGCCCTTAGGTACTGCTCTGGCACCAGGCCTGTCTGCTTTTGGCCGTGATGGTAAAGGAATCTAACTCTGATGCTGTAAGCGAGGCCCCATTAAGACCCTTAATAAGAAAATTATTTATTTTACATTACACCTATGGGTGTTTTGCCTGCCTGTATGGATGTATGTACCTTGTGTTCATGGAGGTCAAAAGAAGACATCAGATCTCCTGGAAGTGGAGTCATCGATGTTTATGAGCAATCACGTGGGTGCCAGGACTTGAACTCTGGTCCTCTGCAAGAGTAACACATGCTCTAAACTATCTGAGCCGTGCCTCCAGCCCTAAATGCTTTCTTTTATAAGAGTTGCCTTGGTCATGATGTCTCTTCACAGCAGTAGACACTCAACCAGGGTGCACTAACAGGGCTCAATGCTTGCCCTAGGTTGCACTGAGCTCTGTTGTTTCCTGAAAATTACTCCCCAGATCTCCCCACAAGAGAATCCCAGCAGAGGCTCTGAGGCCTGGGGCTTAGAGCAGCCATTGACACTTAGTAACTGTTAGCTATAATTAGTAAGATTCAAAATGTGCACGGGTACATTTCATGCTCTCAGTGACCACTTAGGGCCAGTAGCCATTGTGTTGGACACAGGGCAGACCCAGAATGCTCCCACAAAGGCAGAAGGTTCCATCTAAGAATGCTGCTTTGGACAACAGCCAGCCCTTCAGATGGTGGCTGCTTGGCCTTCTCTGACCCGGGTCTAGGTTCAGGGAGGGCAGCAATGATATGGCCCAACACTCTATCATCATGCCTCTCTCAGAAGCAGGGCAGTCATGCAGGCCTGGCACCAGGAAGCCACAGTGAGGTTAGAGAGCTACAAAGAGGCCTCAAGAGTAATGAGTTAATTTGCTTTAATCTCACCTTGATCCACTGTTTACGGCGGGGGTCATACCTATAAAGAAGGTTGGAGGCCGCGTTCCCTCCGTTGTCTCTCGAGAAGCTGCCACCAGCCACGAAGATGAAGCCCCCCAGCACGGCAACGCAGTGGTGGCTCCGGCGGGCCGGTAGGGATGTCTCCTTCACCCACTGCTCGTTCTTGGTGTCCAGGTAGCAGGTGTCATCGCTCAGCTCCAGACACCGCTCAGAGACCTCACCACCTACGAAGAGCAAGCACTCCTCCGAACGCAGGAGCGTTCGCTTCGTCTGCAGGACTGGCTGGGCCACCAGGCTGTTGTGGTAGTGCATGGCCTCCTCCACAAAGCCCTCGCCGTTGGCCTCACTGGGCAGCAGCGAGCACATGGCCAGCTTCACCCGCTGTAGCAGGATGTCCTCGGGGAAGAGCGGGAAGCGGATGTTCTCCAGCACGCGACAGGTGTGCACCTCGCGCTCCGGCTGCTGCGTGAGCCACTGTAGAGCTGCCTGCAGCAGGTCGTATTCCCACGTGTGCTGTACCTGGCCACTGCTCAGGTAGATACACAGCTTCTGCACAGAGACGGTTTGCAGGAAATCAGGCGTGAAGGACAGCGTGCTGAAGTGGTTCAGTACGAAGCTATCGATGAAGGCATCGAGTCGCTTGAGGCTGTAGATGGACGCCAGCTCCTGCAGGTATAGATAGTTGTCCTCGCTCACCTCCTGCTCCAGGTACTCGCAGCAGAAGTCCACCACTGTCCAGATCTGCAGCAAGTGCGCGGTCTCCAGGATGTAGTCGATGTTGCTGCCGTCCAGCTCCAGCTCGCTGCTGTAGAGGAAATCCACCACAGCCTTGAGCCCCACGTAGGAGGTGCCCACCAGCTCCACCTCCTTCTGGAAAGCTTCGCGCATGCCCAGTGTGAACATGGAGTTGAAGTAGTCGCTGCACACGGCCAGAAGGTTGCGGTGAGCCGGCACTTGCTGCTCTTCGACCACGAGGACCACATCACAGAAGAGGCCATGCAGCCGCTGCTCGTTCAGCCGCTGCAACACCGTGGTGGAGTGGCCAGGCCAGTGGTACACCTGCACAAGAAGGTGTGTCAGGGAGAGGAGCACTGGTCTGTCACCCATGGCCTGCCGCGACTGACTGCAGTCAGACCCCAGAGGTCGAGATACAATTGTGATAAGAAGGAACACGAGCTCCGGAAGTAAACCCCAGAGCGTCACAGAGCTTCTGAGAACATGTGTCTCCTTCCTTCTTTCCCTCCCTCCTGAAATAAGTTTTGGAAATTTGGCTGGGCATGATAGCACCTGCCTATAATCCTAGCACTCAAGAGGCAGAGGCTGGTGGGCCTCTGTGAGGTCAAGACCAGTCTGGTCTACCTTGAAATTTCTAGGCCAGCCAGGACTACACAGAGAGACACTGTCTCAAATACAAGCGAGTAACACAGGTATTAGCCTGTGTGCACACTGAGGACAGTGTGAATGTGGAGGGGAGAAGACAGCTTTCTCTCATAAAACTCAGGTGCAGCATAAAACCCAGGTTGTCTGGCCAACTTGAACAATAATGGATTCTATATGTTGAGCCTTCTAGCCAGCCCCACTATATATATTTCCTAGAAATTGCTTAGCAAATCTCTGTGAGTTCAAGGCCAGCTTGGTCTACAGAGGGAGTTTTGGGACAGCCAGGGCTATTACACAGAGAAACCCTATCTTGAAAAACCAACAACAACAAGAAACTGTCTGCTTGTTTTCTGTCTTCTTCCTTTATAACCAGGAGTCTAAGAGCTTACTTTTTTTTTTTTTTCTTTTTTTTGGAGCTGGGGACCGAACCCAGGGCCTTGCGCTTGAAGAGCTTACTTTTTTCTTTTCCTTTTTCTCTGTTGGGACAGATTTTTTTAAAAATGTTTTCCCATCAGAAAAGTGGCATTCCCTAGAGAAAAGCCCCTAAATCCAGATGGATCCGCTCTGCCTTCTATGGCTGTGTGGTCTTAGGTTAGCCATGGATCCTCTCTCACTCTGACTATTTATAATCTAGAGTTAGGGATCAGTCCATGGGACAGCCCAGCAGGCACTTGAGAAGCTTTGTCTGTACTTGAGGCCCTGAGAGGAGGCAGCTTTCTCTGTCTTACAAAAGGCTGAATTCAGTCTTGGTAACCCGTCTCCCCTATCCACTGCCTAGTCTTAGGAGCTCATGGCCGTCACCACTTATCCGATGCATGTTCTTGGGTCCTAGGCTGAGAACCCAGGGACACAGCTGCAGGAATGCTGTACTTGTCAGGGTTCATTTTGTGCTGTCCACAAGACAGAAGCATGTGAGAGAGCAGGAGAAGGGAGAGGATAGAGAAATGAGAAAAGGGGAAAGGAAGAGGAGGAGGACAAGAAAACTTGACATAAGGAAAAACAGACTTTTCAAAACATAAATAGCTGGTTCGTTAACAGAACACCTACTGAGGATGGTTAGCCTGAGACTGAGTGTGGAGGGAACAGGAAAGTGGGAAGACAGGCTGATAGTGTCTGCTGGCCCTTACCTCCCTGAGGAACTAAGTCTTCTCTGCACCAGTTCTGTGGCAGGGCTCTAACTATGTATCTATCTATCTAAGTATCTGTATCTATGTATCTACTATGTACACATCTATATATCCATCCATCCATCCATCCATCCATCCATCCATCTATCCATCCATTCATCTACCCAAGCATCCATCCATCCATCCATGCACCCACTCACCTATCCATCCATCCATCCATTCACCCACCCACCCACCCATCCATCCTTCTACCCATCCATCCATCCTTCTACCCATCCATTCATCCATCCACCCACCCACCCATCCATCCATCTACCCACACACCCACCCATCCATCCATCCACCCATCCATCCATCCATCCATCCACCCATCCATCCATCCACCTACCCATCTGTATCTATGTATCTATTTATCTATTTATGTATCTACCTATCCACCTATCCATCTATCTATTGGGAAGCAGTGTCTTATGTATCCCAGGCTAGCCTCAAATTCACTATGTAACTGAGGATGACTCTGAACATCTGGACTTCCTGAGATTGTAAGTGAATGCTAGAATTTCAGATGTACATCACCCCATGCAGTACTGGGGTTGGGTGAAGGGCTTCATGCATGGTAGAAAAGCATCATAATAACCTAAACACATAGCAGATCCTTTCCTATCTTCCCTTTTGAATCTGCTCTTTAGCACAGCCAGTGCCTACCTCCCACCCCTGGCAGATGCCCTTGTAACTGAATTTCTTTACCTCCTCACTCTCCTATGTCTGATCACTCTGTCCACTTTATGGGAAGGTCACTTGCTCTTTCCCACAAGCTGAAGAAGATGACAGGTCTTCCCCAAGATCACCTCCCTCTTGGCTTAGTGGGTTAGGCCCTCCTGCTTGTTCTTCTGTGACAGAATGGCTGCTGTCAGCCCCAGCCCCACCTGTGTGGCTCTTTTTTCTGTCTACTCTCTTACAGGGAGGCCTGTTTGGCCTTAAGCAGGAACAGTCTGGGCTCTTTCAGATACTAGTCTGGAGGCTCTCCCAGAGAAGGAAGGACATTGGGATAAACCATGGCCACATGTGACAGGGTGCCATAAAGGCTCAGTGTATGCCGATGGCTGTGAGCTGGTGAGCTGCTGGGTGGGTGGGTGGATGGGGGAACTTGATTGATGTGGGCTCCATATTACCAACTATGGTTCCTGGGTCTCAGCAGTTTGCCATAGCATTATGACACAGCTGTAGATTGTACCTTTAAACACACCCACCACTCCCAACTTCAAGGAGATACCAGTAACAGAGTCTCAGCACATCGGGGAATTGGTTCACCCTATTCAGCATTTCTTGACAGTATAAATCTTATATAACAACAACAACAACAACAACAACAACAACAACAACAATAATAATAATAATCAGCTCTGGCTGTCCTTTTTCAGTAGCCCAGACTGGCCTTGAACTCAAGTTCACTTGTCTCTGCTTCCTTGATGCTGGGATTAAAGGCATGTGCTACCATATGTGGCTCAATACGATCAAATGTCAGGGGTGGGGGGACCTTAAGTGGTCAGGAGTGAGAACAGAGTACAGCAGGTATAAGAAGATGTCTACTGGACTGGAGAGATGGCTCAGAGGTCAAGAGCACTGTCTGCTCATCCAGAGGTCCTGAGTTCAATTCCCAGCAACCACATGGTGGCTCACAACCATCTATAATGAGATCTGGTGCCCTCTTCTGGCCTGCACGTGTACATGCAGGTGCAATGCTGTATACATAATAAATAAATCTAAAAAAAAAAAAAAAAAAAAAAGATGTCTACTGAGATCGAATCTGATACCACTGCAAGGCAGCCCACTTTAGCGTGGTTCAGAGGACAACGACTTTCCCACAGCAGGCTCCCATGGTGAACAGACTCCATCACCAAACAGGGGTGCAGGAGCACCCTACCTCGACATGCTGGTCACTCCCAAGCCTCAAGAGGTCTTCAACTGTTTGAAAGGAGCCAGACACAAAATGAGTGCTCATGGGTAAATCCAGTGGGACCGGGAAGGAGGCAGGAGGATGGCTGTGAGTGTGGCCACTAGCAGCATTTGGTCATGTTCTTTCTTCTTGCTTAGAAGCTCGTTACACGGGCATGCCCGATGCCCAAACTACAGAGCACATCTATGATTTAGGCAACTTCTTTGATTTTGTTTTTGTTTTCCAGACAGGGTTTCTATATAGTCCTGGCTGTTCTGGAACTCACTGTGTAGACCAGGCTGGCCTCGAACTCACAGTGATCCACCTGCCTCTTGTCTTCATGCCTCAGTCTCTCTCTCTTTTTTTTTTTTTTTTTCCTTTTTTTTTTTTTTTCTTTTTTTTCGGAGCTGGGGACCGAAACCAGGGCCTTGCGCTTCCTAGGCAAGCTCTACCACTGAGCTAAATCCCCAACCCCCATGCCTCAGCTGGGCATTCTCCCTGGGTTCTTTCCTGGCTTCTGACCATGATTCTAACGGGCTGGTAGCCACAGACCAGCGAGCCCACATTTGTTCACTCTTGAGGTCCCGGGGAGTTGGATGCAACAGGGAAGAAATCCTTACGGTCAGGAAGATGAGTTCTACTTTAAAGTCAGAGGCTGTGCTCTCCATGAGGTTCATCCGATTGGTTGGTAAGGCCCACACGAACGCTGAGGAGCTCTGGGCACCCAGAGCTCCTCGGCAAACCCGCATGTGGCCACAGTAAAAGAGATATCAGCCAGAATGAAGAAATCGGAATTGTTGCCCTGGGTGGGGAGGGACTGCTCACGTACCTTTGAAGACTCGCTGATTTTGTATGGCCGAGACACTCGCATCTGCTTGCTGGCCTCCATTGTGACTGGTGTCAGACCTACGATGAGAATGGCATTCCTGAATGTGCAGCATCAACTCCAGGTTTACTGTTTGCTGCGGGGCCCCTGCTGGCAGGCACCGCTGTCAGTGAACAAAGAAGAAACCAAGAAACCATCCCGTGGAGGAGGGTGAGAGAGAACAGAACACTGTGTGCGGAAAGTCAGGTCGGAACTGCTGGGTGTAAGAATTCGCAAAGGGAATCAAAAGAGCAGGAAGAGAGAGACCTCAAACACAGGAGCGAGCGCATGATATTAATCTGAATGGTGTCTCAAGACCTGGTGCACGGGACAGCACATACTAATCTAGTTTTTGTTTGTTTTCTTTTGTTTTTTTTTAAAGATTTATTTATTCATTTATTATATATAAGTACACTGTAGCTGTCTTCAGACACACCAGAAAAGGGCATCAGATCTCATTACAGATGGTTGTGAGCCACCATATGGTTGCTGGGAATTGAACTCAGGACCTCTGGAAGAACAGTCAGTGCTCTTAACCACTGAGCCATCTCTCCAGCCCCCTTCTTTTGTTTTTGAAACAGGGTTTCTCTGTGCTTGTCTGGCTGTCCTGGAACTTGCTCTGTAGACCAGGCTGACCTTGAACTTTCAGAGGTCTACCTGCCTCGGTCTCCCGAGTGCTGGAATTAAAAGTGTGCAAACGCCACCAGGCTTAAAATAAGTTGCTTGATTTGGGGACTGTGAGACAGGGGACAGCCCGGTTGCTTTTTTTTAGGACTTTAGGTATCTGTATGACTATCAGAGCTCCTGGAACTCTGAGCCCATTTTATCGCCTTGGCTGAGGGTTGGGGGCAACCTCCTTTCCTTATATTTAATTCATGTCCTTTTTTTTTTAAAAAAGATTTATTTGTTTATTATATATAAGTACACTGTAGTTGTCTTCAGACACACCAGAAGAGGACATCAGATCTCATTACAGATGGCTGTGAGCCACCATGTGGTTGCTGGGATTTGAACTCAGGACCTCTGGAAGAGCAGTCAGTGCTCTTAACCACTGAGTCATCTCTCCAGCCCCAATTCATGTCCTTTTATCATCTAAAGTCTGGCACACATCACAGTGTTCAGTCTGTGTCTCATGTTCAAGTTTTCGCCTTTAAATTAAATTAAATTAATTTATTTTGTGAAAGTCTGGAAGAGTTAGTTCTTTTTTCTCTTCCCATCTTCCGGACCCAGGGATTGAACTCAAGTCGTTAGGCTTGGCAGCAGACACCTTTATCCACTAAGCCATCTCAGTGGCCCAACACCCTCCGTTTGATCTTTAATCCAAAGTCTACCTTTTGGGCTATGGCAGAGTTTTTGTGACAGTCATTAGTATGGAGCCTGGACTACAGTGTGGACCTAAGCTGATTTCCTATGCCATCTCACTTAATTCCTCCCACACATGGGAGTTTAGTGGCAACTGTCCTTATAGCTGAGGACATTTCAAATTGTCATAACACTAGTTAATGACACCAAACTTGGGTCCTTCACCTCTGCAGGAAACAAGGCCCAGACATGGCCAGTGTCACACTTTCAGATTCTCAAGAGCAAGCGTAGGGTGAGAGACAATTATGATGGATGGGTACAGACTCTGCTCTGCGTGCTGTCCTCGGGGGCTTCTGTGAGTCTTCATTAATTGTCTCCCATGTAACTCCACGAGACCATCCCCATCCTGTCCTGGATTCAAAACCCAAGTGGTCACAATGGTGCGAAACAAACCACACAGCAGCCAGCAGTCAGGAGAATGTGCAGGGCCTCCCGTTCCTCTGCAATCCACAGTTGTCCTCTCTGGTCACAGGAGGGAGACCACAGGGAGAAACCTCCCCTGAGGCCTATGCTTTGACACAAAAACAAGGAAACCTGCTGTGATGACCTTTCTGATCAAATCTATAGACTTGACACACGATGTTTCTACCCACAGTAAAGTGTCAAGGATCTTGTGAATATCTGGGAGTCAGGTTTCCGAGGACTTGGAAACCTAGGAGGACACTGGCAGGGGACCCTCATTTAGGACTAAACCTGTTGGGCTAAATTCAGAGAAAATCTGCTCAGAAATTCCCTTCCCCTATATGTTGGGGGGGGAGCAACGTGAGGGGGATGACGACACACTGCAAACAGCCTGAAGTTAACACCTGCAAGTTCCCTACCTACAACTCCTTGAAATAATCTCCCCTCAAACACCCCCCCCCCCAAAAAAGAGCCCAACCTTTCTAGAAGGTTGGAAAGTGCAGCCTGGTCTAGTAGTTAACAGCCTGTGGAGGGGAGTCTGTCTTTTCCTGTCTCAATTCTTTACCCCCTTTTCTTAGAAAAACCAACATGGCCTGGGCTTTCAAGACGAATTTCCCCCCCAGTTCGGCCGAGCCCACAGGAAGAATCTTGTTACCTATTGAACAAAGAGTCTTTGCTAAAGCAGGACAATGTGTTAAGTCAGCACGGTTCTGAGATAAATGGGGAGAGCCAGGGGGCTCCAGAGTTCCCATGGAGGGAGAAATCGGGACATTCCATTCTGTTCGACTCTCCCTGGGAAAGAAGACACAACTGAATCTTTTCCAGAAAACTAGCAACTTTGTGACTAAGCTGTATCGGTGCAGGAACTCTTCGGGCTGCTGGGGGCCCAGAGAGAAAGAAAAACCTTTCCGCTATTAAACAGCGTCTACTTACTGCATACCCCGCTTCCCCCCACCGTCCAGTTCACCTTGGCGGTCTGAGAATGGGCACCATTGTTCCCACAGTGATAAAACCACACCGTGGGTAGACAGGTGGCTGAGGGGCTCACCCAAGGTCACAGACAGGAAAACATAGATACCCTCTCTGCCCATCTACTTAGGGCGGCCAGCCAGGTCTCTGGTTCCTCGCTGTCTGAAAGCTTTCCTTTCTAGGCCAAGGGATCTAGAGAGAGTTCTCCAGTGCCAGGCTTGCCTTAGTCTCCCGGACCACGTCTGTGGCGCCTAGCTGCGTCCTGGACTACGTGCAAGCAGGTGAGGTGAAGGTATGGGGGGTCCCCTACCCAGGGTCCCCGGGAGCCAGCGCGCAACCCAGGCTGCACTCACCGTCCCGGGTCCCGCCCCGAAGGTGCTGAGGCGCTGAGGCGCTGAGGGAGGCGTGGGCCGCACCTGTGCACCCGCGAGCCCGGATCGCACCCGCTTGCGAGCCGCTACCAGAGCAGCGCACGCTGCGGGGCTACCGGGCCCGCCCGAAGCGCAGCCATCCCTCTGTAAGGAAGTGCGAGCCTACTGTGTCAATGGCGGCTAGGGGGCGGGGCCGGCAGGCGGGAGAGAGGCGGGGTCTGCAGGATAAAGGGCGGAGCCTCGTTTGAGGGGCAGGCCTGTGAAGGCGGAGCGCCGCTTTAGGGGCGGGGCTTGAGGAGGCCGGGAGGCAGGGGCGTGGCCTTAGGGGCGGGGTCTGTGGATAGAGAGGAGCTGAGCTGGTCAATGTATGGAAGAGGCAGCCAGGGGTCCCATACTGGGGCACCTTGCTGGACCCCAGATGTCCCCTAGGCAGGCCAGGCACGTGCAGCAGAAGCTTACTGGGCTCAGGTTATGAGGTGGCGCCGTGGGACAAATTTCTGGGTGGGTTGAGGGCTCTGGGATGGCTATACCCTCCACAGTTTCCCTCAGGAGCGGCTTTTGCTCACCTATGTGTAAAAAGGCCTTTGTTGACTACTCTGCTGGTAGCCATACCTCCCTCCTACATCCTGTGTGGCTCACTTTTTGCTTCTCCATACCTTTATCCCAATCTTTTATTATTACTTGTTTTCCAAGCTCAGGAGATTAAGCCCAGGGTCTCACCTACCATTCCCCTCAACTTTGACCTAGTCGACTCATTATATTTTACATAATTCTTTCTTTCCTTCTCTTCACATCCTCTCTTCTGTATGCCTCTCTGTCCCTCTCTCTCCATCCTTCTCCCTCTCCATCTCTCCCTCTCCCTCCTTCTCCTCTCTCCCTTCTCCCCTCTCCCTTCCTCCCCTTTTCCCTCCTTCTCCCTCCTTCTCCCTCCTTCTCCCCCCTCCCTCTTTCTGTCTTGCTCTTTCCTTTCTTCTCCACTGGAAGCCCTCCAGCACACGTTATGATCCTTGCTGGGCTCCTACATAGCCTCTCAGTAAACATTTGTTGCTCTTAGATCTGTTAATTCACCTATCGATTATCAAACTGCACTCATGTTATAGTCTGGAAGAACCTGGAAGAGGTTCCTCTAGACACAAAAGGGCACTCCCAACTGCATTTGATGGCACATAGCTGTCATCTCAGCCACTGGGAGGCTGAAGCAGGGAGATGAAGAGTTCAAGGCCAGCCTGGGCTACATAGAGAGACTGTCTCCGAAAAGCAAACCACTTGAAAACAAAATACCTAATAAAATGTCAAACAGGAAAATGGAGAGCTAAGAAGCATAGTAGCGGATGCCGGGGGTGAGGGAGTTGGGACAGTTAACGAAGGAAAATTAGGGATGTTTTGGGGAGACATGATAAAACAGTTTTGAAATGAGAGTATTGTTCATTGTATGCCCTCGAGAATATAAAATTATGTCTGTTCACCTATTATCTATTAATATATACCTAGAGTTTTTTTTTTTCTTTTTCTTTTTTTTTTCGGAGCTGGGGACCGAACCCAGGGCCTTGCGCTTGCTAGGCAAGCGCTCTACCACTGAGCTAAATCCCCAACCCCATACCTAGAGTTTTAAAGAGATTTTAGGGTAGATTAAGCTGATGTCCAACTCAGTTCTACTGATTCAGCCCATTGCCGTAGACAACCTAAGTAAAGCTATTTTAATAATGTGTACCTTCACACTAGTACCTGAGGTATCGGGTTTGGAAAACCAAACTAGAAGATGCACAGCCCTGAGGTTGGGGCTGGGGGGGGCAGTGGTCAGGCCTTGGACAAACCTGGAATTCCACAGGTGACCTCGGCCTGTAAGGCTAGCCTAGCCTCCTCCTGTGTCCCTAGGAATACGGAGTGAACTGACTTCACTTTCTGCCTTCGATAACATTCTGTCTCAATTACAATAGTAGTGAATGCTGGCTGACCACAATGGATCACACCTGCAATCCTAGCGTTCAGGAAGCAGAGGCAGGAGGATCACCATAAATCTGAGGTAGGGCCTCGTTATCTGGCCAAGATTGGCGGGAATTCTTGGCCCTCCTGTCTCAGCCTCCTAAATTCTGGAATTATATCATTTCTAAACAACAAAAACAATGCCATTGCTGGTTACAATGTGCGGGTTCCAAACTTGAAGCCCTCTATGTCTCAAATACTGCTCTAAGCTCAGTATGCACAAGAAATCATTCCGTCTCCTTGACCCTGGGAGGAAGGCACCTCTTCCCTTCCTGTTTACAGATTCTCAGAAGGTGAGGCCCGGAGAAGGAAAATCCGAGATATCTTACCTTTCAGAAGCTGACCTCTAATGCTAGGTAGTCAGCTCTAGAGCTCTCAGCCTAGCCTGGCCCCTGCTACCACAGTACCTCATAGTGACACAGCCTCCCCACAGAGAGCTCAGAAAACAGACAGGAACAAGGAAGGGGAAATATCAGCTACCAATCGGGAACAGTTATAGACATTTGAGGACACAAGGTCCACCAGGTATAGTGGTGCCCAGCTTTAATCCCAGCACTTGGAGAGGGAGAGGCAAGGTTATTGCTGTTGAGTTCAAGGCCAGCCTGGTCTACATAGTGAGTTCTAGGATAGCCAGGGCTACATAGAGGAAACCCTTTCTCACAAAAAAGAAAAAAGAAAAGAAAAGAAAAAACAAAACAAACACCAAGATACATGGCCTAAATCTTTATGTGTAAATCTATGCAAATTAGATCACATGACTTGGCTTTTTGGTAGCTTTTCCTCTCTTTTGACAACATGAGGCTTTCTCATTCAGTAACGTCTTTCCAGTAGCATGATTCTCATGGAAACGTCTGGTCCTGCTGTTGTGAAGATTATACGTTGGGCTTCCCCTATTGGTGGCTGTGCAGCTGGCGTCCCTATTATAAATTACACGGACGTGAATACTACTTGCTCCTTCTCGTGTACCCCCCCAAAGGAGGGTCTTTGTGGATGCTCCCAACAAGGACTTCACGCTGTCACCTCGGAGATGCAGCATGAAGCTGTGGCATAAAACAGGGCAATGCCGGGTTGGGGATTTAGCTCAGTGGTAGAGCACTTGCCTAGCAAGCGCAAGGCCCTGGGTTCGGTTCCCAGCTCCGGAAAAAAAAAAAAAAAAGTAAAAAAACAGGGCAATGCCTTTCCTTCCTCTGGGGTCTGCCCTGAACCAATCTAGATCAACACAGGTTCTGCTGTGTGTGTGTGTGTGTGTGTGTGTGTGTGTGTGTGTGTGTGTGTGTGTATGTGTGTGTGTTTTGTTTTTGATATAGGGTCTTACTGTGTAGCTCTGGCTATCCTGAAACTCACTATGTAGATAGACCAGGCTCACTGCAAACTAACTCTCTGCCTCTGCCTCTGCCTCTGCCTCTGCCCCTGCCCCTGCCCCTGCCCCTGCCCCTGCCCCTGCCCCTGCCCCTGCCCCTGCCCCTGCCCCTGCCCCTGCCCCCTCTGTCTCTGCCTCTGCCTCTGCCTCTCCCTCTCCCTCCCAAGTCCTAAAATTAAAGCCTTGAACTACTATACCTGGTTCCAGTCACAGGTGTTGAAGTCACTATTTCATTCCCAATTCCCTGGGACACAGGGAGAAAGAATCAGGATCACTTGCTGACTGTCACAGACCACCATGCACCACGCTGAGTAATTCGTTAGGCAGTAAGTGCCTGCGGTTACCCATCAGGCGATAATGATTAGTGGGAATGAGGGACTTCCTTGGCCAGAACTCCGTATTACCTGCTCCACCATCCGGACCATCATGCTTTGCATACCCGGGATAAATGCAAGGCAAAGTGACTTCAAATGTTAAACCAGTTTGGGACCTTTCTGAACACAGGGCCTGTGTAACCCCTAAAAACCAGAGACCCACACGACTGGCCCCAGAGCCCAGTTTGGATTGCCAGCAAAGAGGCCCACTCTAATGAGGTCTGTGTTATTTCTATGCCTAACCCCTCTGCTCAGAAATAGAGGTCGGGGCTGTAGATGTGCCTCAGAAGCAGAGTACATTCTTCAGAACAGCATAAAAACATTAGGCAAAAAAATAAATAAATAGAGAAAGGAAAGAAAAGGAGAACCAAAGGACAGTTGAAGTGGGCTGGGCTCCGGGAGGCAAAAGCGGGGCCCAGAAGGTGGGGCGAGCTCTCTAAACACTAGATTGTGCTTACTAAAGGTTTGTTCCTGGCCTGTCCTTTCTTCCAAGGGCTGAATAATCTAGATAGTTGACACTCTGCACAAAAGAGCACGCTTGCACAAAAGGCTGGCCAAGTGCAATCGAGTCGTTGTTGGGAATCCTTGGCCAGGACATCTCTGTAAGTTTATAACTGTGAGGCTAGAAGCCCAGAATGCCTTTGAGGGGTGAGGTTTGCCTGTGAATGGGGCCACATATATGTCAGTATACAGACAGGCCTATCCTTGGTGGGGTGGGGGTGAGGTGGGGGGTCCCCTCATCTCTGAGAGAAAAGGAGCCTTTTTTTTTTTTTTTTTTTTCGGAGCTGGGGACCGAACCCAGGGCCTTGCACTCGCTAGGCAAGCGCTCTACCGCTGAGCTAAATCCCCAACCCCGAGACTTTTTTTTTTTTTAAAAAGAAAAGATTTATTTTATGTATGTGAGTACACTGTGGCTGTCTTCAGACACACTAGAAGAGGGCATCGGATCCCAGTACAGATGGTTGTGAGCCACCATGTGGGTGCTGGGAATTGAACTCAGGACATCTGGAAGAGCAGTTAGTGCTCTAACCGCTGAGCCATCGCTTCAGCCCCCCCCCCCCCCGAAAGAAGACTTTTATGTGGGTTTTTTTTTTTTTCGGAGCTGGGGACCGAACCCAGGGCCTTGCACTTGCTAGGCAAGCGCTCTACCACTGAGCTAAATCCCCAACCCCTTATGTTGGTTTTTTTTTTTTATCCCTCCTTCCAGTCTCTCCCTCAACATATTTCCTCCAGTCCCCCCAGGATAAGTCCTGTCAAGGCTGTGCCCTTACTTGTGAGCTGCATAAGCTATTTTACCATGGCATCCCTGGACTGCAACCCTGAGGTTCTGAGTCCTCAAGCCTCAGCCTTTTATTCACAGAAAGGGAAAGTCAGAGTACGGTGGAGTTTCTCCACCTCCAACCTGCTCCTCTTGGTCCAGTGAATTCACGCTTTCATCGAACTGTGTGTGATATAGTTGTTGACTTTAGCTGATGGTACAAAACACTCAACAGAACACACAAGCACTCCGGTTTAAGCCCTGATCCCCGACTAAGTTGTTATAGTCTGGAGTGGACACTCTCTGACCATTTACACTCAGACCATCATTTGCTTTAAGTATTGCTAAGAGATCTTTAGGACCTGAGAGACCTCAGCCTCAAGGACTACGCAGGTTATGAAGTTTGGGGTGGGGGAGTAGTTTACAGGGATCATTGAGAGTCCTGAGAATATGTGTCAGTGAAGCCTAACGCTCAGTTCCAAGAGTCCCACTGCTACCTTAGAACTGGGGGAAAGTGCAGGGATCGATTAGCAATGTCTGCCCTAGAGTCAGAATAGAAAGTGGAGACCTGTGTGCTACATACTTACTGTCCAAAGTGGAGAAACAGTAGGGAGTTATTAGCAATAGCAGATCAGCTAAGCAGAGTAGCAAACGCCTGTAATCTCATCCCTTGAGAGGCTGAGGCAAAAGCCTGAATTCCAGGCTGGCTCGGGCCTCCTACGAAATAATAATAGGGGGTAACATTTATTAAGCACATCAACTGTGCTAGCATGTGTTCATGTCTTCTACTTCTGTCCTCAAAGTAACCCTTTGTCCTTCCTCTAAAAGGTCTGTCCAGGGGGCTTTTGTGTCATTTGATGCTGTACCCCAGGCTCCTAAAATACTTCCTGGCCATGCAGGCACTTAAACATTGGCTGAGGAGCAAGCGGATTTCCATTTTGCAGGCGAGGAAACTGAGAGCCTAGAACAGTAAGTGGCTTGCTCCAAGTTAGGCAGCTGCTGAGTGCTACTTCAGGTCATCATGCCATATAGAACTTTCTGGAAGGATGGAAGTGTTCTGGATTCTGCACCCTCCCATATGACAGCTACTAGTCACCTGTGGTTGCTAAGGACTTAAAAGGTGGTTAGTGTGCGGAAATCTGAATTTATAATTTTACATAAGTCTTAACTAATTAAAGGTGACATTAGAAATAGCCACCTGTGGCTGATGGCAGCTGCTCTGAATAGCACAGCCAGGGGCTTAAGAGTTTGATCCCCGAAGACTAATGCCAGGTTCCAGAATGTAAAGTGCATGCAAGGTCAAGGTTTTCCTGGGGCTTCGTGGGCAGAGAGGGGTCATTAGTGAAGGAAAGTTCTAGCAAGTGCTTTTGCTGTCCTTATGCCATAGCAGTCTGGGAGGGATTTTTATCCAGGTTGTGAATGGCTGTGATGGGGGATCTGGCTACTGATGACAACCTGCTGAGCTGGGACAGAGTTCAAAGACTGCAACCTTGAGGTCCCGAGTCCTCAAGCCTTAGCCTTTTATTGCCTAAGAGAAAGAGAAACTCAGTCGGGTGCAGTGCCTCACAGGTGAGTCAGGCTGTGGGCACTACCACTGGGTGAGGGACCTTAGTGGTACCATGTTAGAGTTGGGGTATGCACTCACTATGCACATAGCAGCCCCCGCTCCTGCTGCAGGCCTCTGACCCGGCTGGTTGCCGTCTTCCTACCCTCCCATCAAGTTAAAGGCCCAAGTTAAAGCTTTCTTCTTGTCCCTCTTTAGAAGAAGCAAATATGTGGCTAATACCTTGTCCGCTGCTGGGTAGCTGTTCCTTTGCTGGCCTGTTGGGTGTGGTACTCTGGCTGGTTTCTCTTCAGGCCTCGTGGAGCCTGGGGCGCTCTTCTCTCTTCTTCCGGAAGGAACGGACCGCGTCCCAGCTGGGCAATCTGTACAGGGCGAAAATGGCCGACTGCTGCCAGCCTTGGATCTGAAGCTGGGGGAGTCAGATGCTGAGAACTGTTGCAATAGGAGGAGATAAGGGAGGACGGAGGCTGGCCCTGCCCCCTGGGAACCGAAGGAGGCAAGTACATAGGGTTCCGAGGAGTCTCCCTCACGCATGAGCAGCGGCCCATCCTCAATCGCCGTGCCCACCATGTACAGCCTGACCCCTTGATTTATCTGTCCTAGCTCCACTTCTCTCCAGGTCAACCCCACAGGCTGTCCTGTCTGAATCTCCTGGCATATACTTCTGTCAGTTTATTTCTTCAGTTACTTACTCAATATACCAGGCCTAAATGATCATTGCTTAAAGACAGGTCCGCTTTACTTTATTTATTTATTTTTTATTATATATGAGTACACTGTAGTTATCTTCAGACACACCAGAAGAGGGCACCGGATCCCACTACAGATGGTTGTGAGCCACCATGTAGTTGCTGGGAATTGAACTCAGGACCTCTGGGAGAGCAGTCAGTGCTTTTTTGTTTGTTTGTTTGTTTGTTTGGTTTGGTTTGTTTGTTTGTTTTTTGATTCAGTAAAGTTTTATTTTCCCAAATGTGCAGCTGATTGAACCTGTTCATGCATCTTGACCAGCAGCTGGGGCGTCACCACCCTTTGTGTTTCTGGTGTCAACTACTTGGGCTCTGTGCTTTGAAACCAGCTTACTAAGTCCCTCACTAAGTAGCTCCCGAGGGGCTGCCCCGGCATGGACCCTCGAATCCCCAGTCTCTTGGAGGCCACAGCTGGAGTCACAGACTATAGTTGGGGACTTCCTTACAAGGTTTGTCGTAAGTAGCTTTGTCAAACAGGATGAGGTTGTTCAGCTTGTCCTAAACTTTGCCTTTGGACCACTTCTTTTTGGCCTCACCACCAGATTTATTTACTGGGTCTTTGTCTTTTTTGGCTGACTTTCCAGGATCCTTCTTCTTGTCGTCTCTGGGCGGCATGGCGAAGCTCAGAGAGGAGTGTGAGCCACTGCAGCCTCACTAAGATGTTAGGGGGGGAAGAAAGGAACGCAGTCAGTGCTCTTAACCGCCGAGCCATCTCTCCAGCCCTGGTTGGCTTTACTTAAGTCTTGCTCTGCCACTTGGCAGCTAGCCCTGTGACTCTGGGTCAGCTACACAGAGAAAAAGTTTCCTGAGGCAGGGGTCTCTAGCTCAGGCTGCCTTCCCCCTTGCTATGTGGCTGAAGACAACCTTGAACTTCTGATCAGCCCCCCATGACGGTTCTTGATGACAAAGGCAGTCCTTGCTTGTCTGAATTGTTGATTCATGATGAAGACGGTGCATACAACTTACTCAGGGGTGGACCAAAGATTAAATTAAATACCTTTGAGAGGAAGGGATGTCTGGGAAGGGAAGCTTATTGGCTGATCCCTTGTGGTGGCCCATCTAGATACCTCATTAGTGAGAAGAACTCTGGGCTCTAAGCTATCTGACTAGCTGTCACAGTGGTCACATGCTCCGGGACAGGAGCCAGGTCAGGAGCAAATTCAAACGCCTACCGTTCTCAATTTTGATTGTTGGGGTTTCTTTCTTTCTTTCTTTTTTAAGATTTATTTATTTTTATATGAGTACACCGTAGCTGTCAGACACACCAGAAGAGGACATCGGATCCCAGATGGTTGTGAGCCACCGTGTGGTTGCTGGGAATTGAACTCAGGACCTCTGGAAGAGCAGCCAGTGCTCTTAACCTCTGAGCCATCTCTCCAGCCCCTTGTTGGGGTTTCTTAATCTGCCCACCTTCCTAGGTTTTTGTCTGGTGACACATGGTTCCACTTGTCCCACACATGGCTATAGGAAAAATGAGACAGAGAAGCAGACAAACTAGAGTTCAACAGGCTCAGACTGCTTTATCTGAACCGTGAGGGGTCCTAACCCTCTCTCAGGATGAGTGCACCAGGAGCAGGGTGTTTTTGAGACGGTGGTATATTGTGTCTGTTGGTCCGTCAGACTGGGGCCAAGTTATTCTTTACAGCTAGGGGTTACTGCTCAGTACAACGTGACTTAATTCCTCCTCCTCTGGGGCTGTTACTTAGCCATGGTGAGACTCTGTTTTTAAACAAACAAACAAATACAGCTTCCACTTTGAAGTTTCCAGTATCATTTCCCATAACCCTCAGCAGGCTGGAAGCTGCTTCCTGTCCCAGTCCTAGCAGATCCTGGGTTCTAGCCACACACCTGCCTCTTCTTTTCTCTGACTTAATTAGAACCAAGGAGAATGGCCTCCTAGCCTCACAGCCTGGGTGGCCTCAGCCCTTTAAGGCAGCCTGCAGCCGGGGGCTGAGGTCAGGGGACCCTGGGCCCTTTCTTTCCTATTGCTCCACTCTTTTGGTGACTTATGTACAGGCTGAGGCTGGCCTCTGGTGGAGGCACCTTTTTGCTGGGAGTCTGACCCCCCACCGTACCTTCATTCCTTCACCTGAGCCCCCTTGAGCAGGCCCTGGGGTTAGGGCTCAAATTCAGTTAATCTGGAATGTACAGGACACACTGACCCGGCTGTGTGGGGCTGGTGTCAGATAGGGAAGGGAAAGGAAATTATCTTAATGTGCTCAAGTCAAGCAGTCCCGGCTGAGGGACACTGGCAACTCTTGGGGACAGGGTGGAAGAGTTACAACACTGGCCTGCCAGTCCTTCTGGGATTGGGGGACAGCTGCTCCCACGTGTTCAGCAGTTGGCACTTGCTGGACTTCAAGTCCACTAGGAAGCAGGCAGGCTCACCCTCTATGGTTTGGGTTGGCGAAAATGCAGCAGGGAGATAAGACCCAAAGGACATGAGTGGAATATCCCACCTTACCCCAACTCACCCCAACTTTATCTGCATTTCAATGTCCTACCTCAGTTTCTACCGATCTAGGGCAGTCTGAGCGGCCAAAGAGGACTCTAGCCTAGTAATTTAGTCACATGATCCAGGTTTAACCAACCATAGCAACCGAGTCCTAGGCTCGTGTGCGCCTAGTTAGACGAGGACAGTGGATTCCCAGGAACCGGAGTTACAGTGTTGGGTTCAGGATGAAAGCCGAGAAAACTCACTCACTTCAGATACAGAAGCATAAAAATAGAAGTTTCATTTTCTGAGTGCTCAGGGAGGCGGCCAGTTAGGGATCTGAACTGCACCCCCAAAGAGAGACTGTACAGCGTTTTTATTGGATGGGAGAGCAAAGCAAGGGGATCAGGGTGCATTGACCAATCATATTTTGACACAAGGGGTTAAGCAAGGAAGTTAACGTTGATGACTGGACCTTATCCGGGTCACCTGGTTTCAGGGTCCTGAGTCAGCTTTTGCAGTCAAGTCCCCTCCAGGACGCTGACCTGGAATTTAGGATAATAAGGGAACAAGGAGAGGGAGAGCTGCACACGGTCAATTACGTCAAGAGGAGTAGCACAGGTATGACTTGTGTGCCCTAGTGTGGATGATGGGATAGCAGCATCTTCCCTCTATATATCCCTTAGTGGTTAACAGACCAGCATGAAGCGTGTGAACGAGCAGGACAGGAGTTGGTTCTGGGGCCTGGGAACATGGACTCAGTTTTGACCCTGTCAGCAAGGTGGAACTCGTTCTTGAGATGGCTGAGTGCAGGAGATGACCTCCTAACAACAGTGACTGAGAACTGCTGTGAGGGTGCTCCTAACTACTGACCCATCTCTCCAGTCCCTGACCTTAGGGACTGCATTAACTTTTCATGACCACACATACCCCACTTCAAGTACTGTGCACCACAAGCCTCATACTTTAACCTTATGTTTTTCTCTCCAATGATTTCCATTTTGGGTCATTTCTCTCCCTGTAGGTCAAAACTGTATTTTAATCTCTCAAAATTTCTTATTTGAAAATATTTCTCCTTTCTTTTATACTTAAAAACATTTAGTTTTATTATATTTAGACATCTGTGTGTTTGTCTGTGTGAATATATGACATGTATGTGTAGTGTTCACTGAGGTCAGAAGAGGGCCCAGAATCCACTGGGGTTGGAGTTACTGGCGGTCGTGAGCTACTGTGTCTATGCTGGGAACCAAGCTTAGAAGAGTAGCAAGCGCTCTCTTTTGTTTGTTTGTTTTTTGAGACATGGTTTCTCAGTGTAGCCTTGTCTGTCTTGGAACTTGCTCTGTAGACCTGGCTGGCCTCAGACTTAAGAGATCCACCTGCCTCTGCCTTCAGAATGCTGGGATTGGGGGTTGGGGATTTAGCTCAGTGGTAGAGCGCTTGCCTAGCAAGCACAAGGCCCTGGGTTCGGTCCCCAGCTCCGGGGAAAAAAAAAAAAAAAGAAGAAGAAGAAAAAGAATGCTGGGATTGAAGGTGTGTGCCCCCACTGCCAGGCTGCAGCAAGCACTTGATAACGCAACCTGCTTCCATCTTGAGCTTGAAAGACATCTTATAGTATAAAGACAAAATAGGGTCATTTCTGTTTCTCAAGGATCGGGCTAGGCCCCACCTGTAACCTTAACTACAAATGCTTCTGTACCACCTGCTCCAGATAACCTCAGCCATGTCTTTATTTCAAAAGGTTATTATAAATGACCACATTGTTCCCAGCACCTTGCAACTATGTCTTTGTTTCGGAAGATAATTGTGACCCACTAAAGTTATATTTAGGTTCTGCCTTTGTGATCCCACATATCTATCTGCCTGTCAAATCCCTCGTTTGGAACCCCCCTACTCCCGAACTAAAAAAACCCTGTCTTCCCTCATGTCCAGTGCTGATGTCTTGAGAGAACTCCCATAAACACAAGTTTTTTTTTTTAAAAAGCTTGCTTTAATGAATTTGGCCATGACTTGCGTTGGTGGTCTTTCTCCTCAACCACTGAGCCATCTCTCCAGCTCCTGAAACCCTTATTTGTAAGGATGCCACCTAGCTGATTTCTCTTCACTGACCCTCTAGGGCCACAAATGTGTCCCCTTGTGTGAGATACTAGCAGCTGCCATTGATGTACCAAACCTTTCCTCCTCACATTGGCTGAACATCTACAGATCTAGACTCAGGGTTGGCTGCCAGGCCTGTGGCGGCAGCTGTGCTCATGGCTGTCTCTCATTAACTAATTAAATAATTCATAACTGTTGAAGCAGAGGGGTAAAAGCCAGTTCACATCTCTATGAAGACAGGAGAAACTCAGAAGGTGAGTAACTAAGAGAAAACACCCGGAGCCAGGAGGGTGGGTGGAGGGAGGGGAGCTGAGACTCTCTGGATGAATCTGCTGGTGGCATCCACTGTCACCAGGATCGATGAAAGCAGATGCTTAAGCTGAGGTAGTGACACAGGACCTGACATCTTAGTTACAGGGGTGGGTGGGTGAGGGGTGAGGCAGGGGGATTACAAACTCAATGCCACTTAAAGAGACAATGAAAATCATAACAAAAAAAGCCTTGGATTCAGATCAGGGGTAGAGTGTTTGCCTGGCATGTGAGAGGCCAGAGTTACCGCTGTAAAAAATGCTAAAGAATGTTCTTTATAACAGGACAAATAACACAGGGTATACAATTATCTCCAAAATAGGACTGGAGATTTAAATTTTATTTATCTAGGTTTTTGTTGTTGTTGTTGTTGTTGTTGTTTTACTATACAGATGTATAGGTGTCTTTGTTTGTTTGAAGCAGCGTTTCATGTAGCCTAGGCTACCCTCAAACTTGCTATGCAGCTTAAGATAACCCTGAGTACCTGATCTTCCTGTCTCTTTTTCTCCAGTGCTGGGATAACACCTGGACTTTCCTTAATGTCAGACAGTGACAGGCAGGTTCAGCCTGGGAGGAACGTGGGGCTTCTCAAAGGGAAAGGCATCTTTTTTTTTTTTTTTAAACATTTATTTATTTATTATGTACACATCACACAGCTTTCTGCCTGCATGTATGCCTACAAGCCAGAAGAGGGCACCAGACCTGATTGTAGATGGTTGTGAGCCACCATGTGGTTGCTGGGAATTGAACTCAGGACCTCTGGAAGAGCAGACAGTGCTCTTAACCTCTGAGCCATCTCTCCAGCCCGAAAGGCATCTTTTTTAAAAAGTAGAAAAACCCGGCTGATGACAGAAGACTTTCCAAGTGACAGGGCTTCTTTGTCACAGCAAAAGCAGACGCTAGGCCTGGAGAAATGGCTCAGCTGTTAAGAGCACTGGCTGCTCTTCCAGAGGATCTGGGTTCAATTCCCATCACCCACATGGCAGCTCACAACTGTCCGTAACTTCAGTTACAGGAGATCTGACACCCCCACACCTGTACATATAGAATAAAGTTAAATAAATTTTAAAAAGTGGAAGCTATTGGAGAAGTGAACCTATCACTGGGTCAAGAAAGAACTTATTCTAGCACTTCTTGCTTTAGGGAATCACTACCTCATGGAGGAGTACCTTTGCTCCCGCCAGCCTAACTCTCCCAATGAGGTCACTTGAAGATTATCGGACATGGAAATGGGAGAGTTGAGGAAGGGCTCTCTCTACAGCCAGGATGTAGTCTTCAGTTCCCATGGTAGAGTAGACTTTTTGAGATAGGGTCTTACTTTAACCCAGGCTAGACTATGACACACTGTGTAGCTGGCACTTGCCTTGAACTTGCGACCCTCTTACCTCTCCCTGCCTCCTGGGTTCTGAGATTGTAGCTATGAGCTAAGCTACCCTGTCTGTCTTTAAGACACATGGGAGGCAGAGGCAGGTGGATCTCTGTGAGTTTGAGGTCAGCCTGGTCTACAGAGTAAGTTCCAGGACAGCCAGGGATATACAGAGAAACCCTATCTGGAAAAAGCAAAAAAAAAAAAGTATAAAAAAATTAATTGAGAGGCTGGAGAGATGACTCAGTGGTTAAGAGCACTGACTGCTCTTCCAGAGGACCTGAGTTCAAATTCCAGCAACCACATGGTGGCTCACAGCCATCTGTAATGGGATCCGATGCCCTCTTCTGGTGTGTCTGAAGACAGCGACAGTGTGTGCTCATACAAGTAAAATAAATAAAAAAGATTTTATTCTAAATGGTGCGTGCAAGTGAGTAAGAGTGCATGTACGCGCATGTATGTGTGTGTGTGCCTGCATGTGTGTATATGTGGCTATGCACATGTGAGAGTGTGTGTGAGCACATGCATGTGTGTGTACGTGGCTGTGCATGTGTGAGAGTGTGAGCATGTGTGCATGCATGTGTGTGTGTGCCTGTGTGTGCATGCATGCGTGTATATGTGGCTATGCACATGTGAGAGTGTGAGCATGTGTGCATGCATGTGTGTGTACATGGCTGTGCACCTGTGAGAGTGTGAGCGTATGCGTGTGCAATGCTGAGGTTTGGTCTGCTGGCTGCTATCTATTATAATGGCAATACTAGCCCGGAACCAGGAAATCCACAGGTACACCAAATGATGCTTCTATGTAACCTTGCTCCTTAATTGAAAACTATTGTTTGAATAAAGATGCCTGCAGCCTATAGCAGGGCAGAAGAGAGGTAGGCGGGGCTTCAGTTGCCAGGCTCCGAGGTCTGAAGAGGAGCACAAGGAGGGAAGAGGAGAGAGAAGAGGATGGATAAGAGATCATGAGAACTGGCCCTGAGGGCTGGCCCTTCAGTCAGAGTATGAGCTGCCCAGACAGAATGTGGCAAGGGTTATCTCAGGGTTACCGAGGGAAGTAGACAAAATAGCTTATAGGGGTGATATCTGCCCAGCTCTGGTGTTCTTAAGTCTCACTATAACTATAAAGGTTTTGTGTCTTTTATTTGGGAGCTATATAATCAAAGGCGGGGTAGAATCCTCGATTAATTTTTAACTGCAACTGGGTAACAGTGCCCACAGAGGCCAGAAGAGGGCGTCAGGTTCCTAGGAGCTGGAATTAAAGGCTGTAAAGAACTGTTTAACTGTTGGATGGGGACTGAACTGTGGTCCTCTGAAGAGCTCTTAACCACTGAGCCATCTTTCCAGCCCCCTCCCCCCAGTTGTTTTTTTTTTAAGATTTATTCATTTAGTACACACACACACACACACACACACACACACACACACACACACACTGTAGCTGTCTTCATATACACCAGAAGAGGGCATCAAATCTCTTTATAGATGGTTGTGAGCCACCATGTGGTTGCTGGGAATTGAACTCAGGACCTCTGGAAGAGTAGTCGGGTGCTCTTAACAGCTGAGCCATCTCTCCAGCCCCCGAAAAGACATTTTTTTTTTGTTCTTTTTTTCGGAGCTGGGGATCGAACCCAGGGCCTTGCGCTTCCTAGACAAGCGCTCTACCGCTGAGCTAAATCCCCAACCTCCCCCCCAGTTGTTTTTAAACTAACAAATTATGATCATTAAGACAGAAAAACAACCAGGCAAAGGACAAATCCTAGTTCTATGGAGTAGCTTGAGGTTTTACAGAGAAAAGAATGAAGCTTGGTGTTTTACGAGCACATCCCTCTAGAGTTAAGCACAACTTTCTAATGTTTTTACTCATACTCTGTTCTTGGTGCAGCCAAATGTTCATGTTGTTTTCAAAGTTCCTATTATTTTCTAACAAAACAAAACGAACCCCCTATCTCCTGCTCAGGTCTGACCATCTCACAGCCGGCTGAGCCTCCAATATTGTGGAATCCCAGGGGTCACCCCAGTGTGCCCCTCTTAGGTATCGTGAGAATGTGCTGGCCGCAGGTAGGACTTGGCCACCTCAGATTTTACTAGATCTATGTAGAGGCGGTGAGGGAAACCTCCAAGACAGGCTTCCAAGCTAATGCCAAGGAGACTTCCCGAAGCTGCACGAGAGTTGTGAGAAAAGAATATGTCCCCGCCTGAAGTACAAAGGACGGCATCTTCAAACCAAAGTCAAGGGGCCACCGGCTACAGTGATTGAAACCATCCTCACTTCAGAAGAGAAGCCAAACCAAACCGAGACACCTCTCTTGTTCATAGTTGATGATGCCAATAAATGAACATATGGTTTCCTCTGAAAAACATTTATGTGCACATGGGAGGAGGGACACACTTCAGGGAGAACACTATTTATTCGTTTTTTTTTAAAATTCAAAGTTATCTGAAATGGGCCTGCCAGATGGCTCAGCCAGTAAGGGGGCTTGCAGCCAAGCCTGAAGACCTGAGTTTGATCCCCAGCACCCACATGGTGGAAGAAGAGAACTGATGCTCATCCGTTGTCCTCTGACCTCCAGATATGCACACTGGAGCACGCCCACATGCCTTCCACCCATGCACACATAAAATAAACATTTTAAAGATTTATTTATTTATATGAGTACACTGTAACTGTCTTCAGACACACCAGAAGAGGGCATCAGATCCTATTACAGATGGTTGTGAGCCACCATGTGGTTGCTGGGAACTGAACTCAAGACCTCAGGAGCAGTCAGTGCTCTTAACCGCTAAGCCATCTCTCCAGCCCTCCCCCTCCCCCCCCAACACCGTTTTTAAAATAAACATTTTAAATGTCATGAAACGATGCCAAAGCAAGCTCGGGGCTGATGCCTGTGCAGCCCTTACCAGCAAGAAACCTTGACCTTTGTGCAACCCTTGGGCTTGCATCCTGGGCTTCTGGGAATGTAAGTACCATCGCCAACTGTCAGGAGCTCCAAGACTGTACCTTCTGTTCCCACTTAGGCGGTTTAATCTTTCCAACATTCCTGAGAGCCTCTTTGTAAAGCCTTGACAATGGGTGAGATCAGCTCATGCTATAAATAGGCCTGCCTATAAATAGCCCTTCCCAGGGAGGCACCTGTCTCCAGGTGCAGCCACTTGCCAGGGGGAGGGAGAGCTGACTGTTTGCTATGCCACCAACCTGGCAGTTCAGCTGAGAGACTTTTCCCCTTCAATTTTTAGCCCCAAGGAAAACTAGTCTGTCAGGTTTCTACAAGAGTGGAAATACAGTGGCCGAATATGATGGATTTTGCTGTTTTTTTTTTTTTTTTTTGGTTCTTTTTTTCGGAGCTGGGGACCGAACCCAGGGCCTTGCACTTCCTAGGTAAGCGCTCTACCACTGAGCTAAATCCCCAGCCCCTATAAATATTTTTTAAAGATTTATTTACTTATTATATAAGTATGCTGTCACTGTCTTCAGACACACCAGAAGAGGGCATCAGATCCCATTACAGATGGTTGTGGGCCACCATGTGGTTGCTGGGATTTGAACTCAGGACCTCTGGAAGAGCAGTCAGCGCTCTTAACCTCTGAGCCATCTCTCCAGCCCAAAGATTGTGTTTTAAATGTGTGTGTGTCTGCATGAGTTTATGAATACCATGTGTGCAGATGTCCAGGGAGGTCGGGGGGGGGCCGGAAACCCCAACATTGGAGTTATGAATTATTGTGTACCATAAAATGGGCACTGAGTATCATACATGGATCCTCTGAAAGATCGACCAGTGCTCTTAACCACTGAACCATCTCTCCAGCCCTTGACTTTTGTGTTTGTTTTGAGACAGAGTCTCAGGTAGCTCAGTCTGGTCTTAAACTGGCTGTGTAGCCAAGGATCCTGATTCTCCATTCTCTGCCTCTTGGGTGCTAGAATGACCTTTCTTATCTAGGTGAATAGGACATTCTGGAAAACTCAGTCCAGAATAAAACTCCAAGCCCAGGTAGCCCAGCTGCCTGACTCAGTCTCATGATCTCCAACCTCTGCTTCCTGATGAGGTGCAGTCTCAGTGCATGCACACCTGTAATTCCCTATAATCCAAGTACTCAGGAAGCTGAGACAGAAGGATTTCAAGTTCAAGGCCAGCCTGGGCTAAATAATGAGAGTCTGTGACAAAACAAAACCTGCTCTGGAGAATGGCTTCCACTCTCATCGGGCTGATACAAGGACAGAGCCACTCTGAGAATTAACTGAGAAGCAGGTGTGAACAGCCAGGCATTTAATCCTAACAGAGCACACTTGTCGTCCTAGTACCTGGGGCAGAGGCAGCCAGACCTGGAGTTGAGGCCAGCCGGGGCTGTAAGAGACCCTGTCTCTAAAAACTAAGATATAAAAGATATAAAAGGGTAGGTATGATGGAAACACACTGTACTTGTGTGTGACATCCTCTAAGGAAAATATGTAAGGGGCTCGAGAGACGGCTCAGCGGTAAGAGCACTGGCTGCTCTTCCTAAAGAATTCCCAGCAACTGCAGGGTGGCTCATAACCATCTGTATTGGGATCTGATGCCCTCTTCTGGTGTGTCTGAAGACAGCTACTACATTAAATAATAAAAAAAAAAGTAAGAAAAAGAAAAATATGTAAGAGAAGAAGCCAGAGCTGATGGAAAACAGCCCCACAGAACTTAACAGGTTGTCAGGCGCTCCACGCAGGATCACAGGGCGGTGCCAGACAATGAACACACAGGACGGTGATACCATTACTGTTGATGCTGTGTGACGCTGTCAAAAACAGAATCTCGATTGGGTTTCTTCCTCTCTCTTTTCTCTTAAGAGATTTATTTACTTTCTTTGTGTGAATACCCTGTAGCTGTCTTCAGATACACCAGAAGAGGGCGCCAGATCTCATTACCGATGTTTGTGAGCCACCATGTTGTGGTTGCTGGGAATTGAACTCAGGACCTCTGGAAGAGCAGTCAGTGCTTTTAACCGCTGAGTCATCTCTCCATTCCCCCAGCCCCCGCAACTTTTTTTTTTAAAAAAGGTTTGCAATTGCCTTTCATACATTACCACATATATTGCTTCTCTCATGTGGGCAGGAAGAAGAGAAGAGGCTGTGAAGGAACTTCCAGAAATTAGTCTCCAGTCTGCAGCCACTGTCCATCTCTTGGGACAATTAACAGGTCCTGGCAAGGCCTTTGAAGCTGGAGGTGTGTGTGTCCCAGCAGTACAGGATGTGTATGTCTGTCTGGGATTCCTGTGGCTCTTGAAGATGGGCATCTCTAGTGACCTAGATAGACAAAGCCCTGCTGGTGCACCTGGCATTCTTCTAGGGGCAGTCAGACAAAATGTAAGATCAGAGAAAGACTTGAGAGAGTGACCAGTGGAGGCTATGAAACAGAAGGTGGTGGAATAGGCGGTAGATGGAGAGTTTCAGAAGTGCCTTGGTAACACAGGGCTGCTGGTGAAAGCCAGGAGGAGGGGGAACGTTTGACGTCCTGGTGAGAATCAGCTGTGCTGACTTAGGGCTCATATGTGCTATGCAGAAGTGTGTGTGTGTGTGTGTGTGTGTGTGTGTGTGTGCGCGTGCATGTGTTGCATTTTGCCGTCGAGGTCATAGGACGACTTGCAGGAGTCTATTTTCTCCTCTATGTGGATCCCAGATTTGAACTCAGGTAGTGGGATGTAGTACTAAGTAACTTTACGCACCAAGCCATATATATCAATGGGCCATTATTTGATTTTTGTCAGAAGATCTTTACTCTGTAGCCCTGGCTGCCCCAGAACTTACTCTGTAGATTCAGCTGACCTGAAATATCTGTCGATTTTTCTGCCTCTTTTTCAGGGGTCCTGTGGTGCAGGTGCGGGCCCCCACGCCCAGCCAGACCACTCTCTGTGTTGTGATATTCCGTGGATTCCAACTGAGGGCAAGGATTACAACACAGCACATCGGATATGTAGTTGTTTACTGGTGTTTTCTTAGCTGAGTAGGCAGACAGGATTTGTACTCAGAATCAAGGTTCCCTGACCAACAAACCTTTTTACATGTTCATGCCAGTAGAGGGCGCCCTCAGCAAGGAGCAGAAAGAAGAGTTGCGGGTCCTGGGGAGTTACTTCCGGTTACCGTCTTAGGTGATTGACACCATGGTGCCGGGAATGCAGATCGAGAAGGTGTAAGGTTGACTTCGCTTTATTGGTAGTAATTGATATCTTCCTTCCTTCCTCCTTTTTCTTCCTTTCCTTTGTTTTTGAGGCAGGCAGGATTTGCTATGTAGGTCTGACTAGCCTGGAACTCACTGTGTAGTGTTGACTGAGCTACAACTCGGACATCAGTCTGCCTTCTCTGTTTTGGGATTAGAGACCATGCACCACCATGCTTGGGTCTTGGGTAGTAATTTCATATGAATAAACGATATATTCACACGGTTCGATCCCCGTACAGCTCACCAATGTTAGGATCAATGTTGGGGTTTAAATCTCAGCCCGCGCCTGGACGAAGCACGGCAAGCCAACATGGTTCCTCGTGGAGAGGCTTAATAGAGAGAAGAAGAGTAGAAGAGAGGAAAGGAGGCCGGCCATGTGCACGCGGAGGGAAGCGGGGATGGGGAGAGAAGTGACAGGGAAGAGGGCACGGGAAGAGGAAGAGCAAGAGAAAGCAAGAGAGGAGTAAGAGGGAGAGGAGGGGGTAAGCTGCCCCCTTTATAGTCAGGCACAGCTGGCTGTTGCCAAGCAACTGTGGGGGTGGAGCTTAGACAGAATACCAACAATGGTGGCGCAAGTCTCTAAGCCCAGCACTCGGGAGGCAGAGGCAGGCAGATCTCTTGAGTTTGAGGCCACCCTGGCCTAGAGAGTGAGTTCTAAGGCAGCCAGAGCTACACAGAGAAACCCTGTCTCGGAAAAAACAACAACAACAACAACAAAAAAAACAAACCAAAAAACACCGAAAACCATACACACAAAAAAACCCCAAAGCCCAACTCTAATCAACTAATCAGTCAAACAACAGGGGCGAGAGAGACGGTTCGGTGGTTAGAGCACTTGCCGCTTTCAAGAGGACCCGAGTTCAGTTCTCAGCACTCAGGTCAGGCAGCTCACAATCTCTTGTCGCTTCCCTTCCAGGGGGTGTGATGCCCGAAATCTCTGGAATTTTTTCATGTCTTTCAGGGTCATCTGAAGGCCTGGCCTGGTGGCACACACCTGCATTTGGGAGGTGGAGTGTGGAGTATCAGGAGTTCAGGGCTATCCTCTGCTACATAGTAAATTGGAAGCCAGCTTGGGCTACATGAGACCCTATCTGAAAAACAAAACAAGACAAAGACAAAACAAAACAAAATTAAAAACCAAAGACAACACACACACACACACACACACACACACACACACACACACACCCCACATGAACGAACCGAAGGGGAAATAATTTATTCAGTGAAGTGCTTGCCAGAGAAGCATGGAGTCCTGAGTGGCTCTAATATCTTCCAGTGCTGGGGAGGTTAGAGCCCGGTTGGGCCCCTGGGGTTGAATGGCCTGCCAGACTTGGTGACCTCCAGACCAGTGAGAGACTCTGACTGGAAAGACAAGTCCTCTGAATCATACACTCATAAGGGAGGAACACACACAGATAAACACACACACAGACACAAATAGCCACTGGGCCAGACCATCCCACACTTGACCATTCTCTGGGATTAGAGTGGCAGTTTTCATGGATTTGTTATCTTTCATTTTGAGGAAGGTGGTGCTTTTTATTGAACAACAGGTGTGTACCACTACGATTTTTATTTACTCTAGTGTGCGTGCATGCAGATGCCTACAGAGGTTAGAAGAGGACATCGGCTTCCCCTGGAGCTGTAATTACAGACACGGGTACTGAGAAAGAATCTAAAGTCCTCTGGAAGAAGATGAACCATCTCTCCTCCTCTGAGACAGAGTCGTATTTTGTAGCCTTCCCTTTTCAGTTTCTGTCTATGATCCGTTTTAGTTAATAGCAAACCAACACTGACCTCTTCTGATGCCGGCCCCGGCTGATATACATCATTTCAGTTAAAGCTGAAGACACCCCGGCCGGCCATGTTATTCTTACCATGGGGAGAGAGCTAAGAACTCTTGCAAAGGTTTCAGGGCTTTCCTATGGCTTGGAGCTGAAAATTACACTCTGTGTAATTCTAGAGCTGGGCCTCCAGAGCCAGCCTTTCACGGGGCCTGTAGGGTAGATAGTGGAAGAGTAGTGAATGAATGACCCAATAAGGGAGTTAAGGATGCCGTTCCCCACCCCACCCCGGCCAGCACCTCACCTGACTGCAGATAACCAGGCTACAAAGTCAACAGTGATTCCCAGTCTGCCCCTTTCCAAATGAAATGCTTCCTTCTTTCCACCTCTTCCCCTTCCAAATCCGAAGAGCAAACACTGGGTTAGGGGGCCAGCCTTGGCCAGCCTGACTCATCTGAGTGCTGACTTAAGTTATCCTTCTGGAGGGGAGGGGAAGGGGTGGAGAGCTCTGCAGCTCAGCTCACTGTGTGGAGGGAACGAGGGAGGAATAGAAAATAGGAAGATGAGAGAAGATGGAGAGGAAGAAGGGTAGAAGGGGAGGAGGCCTTAGGGAGGAGGAAGAAGGGGCTTGGGGTGGGATAAATAGAGATGAGAAGAAAGGAGAACACGGAAGAGGCTGAGAGAAGAGGATTGCAACGCGTAAGGGAAGGAGAGGAATGGAGGAGAGAGGAAAGGAGGAAGGAGAGCGAGATCGAAGAACACAGAAGGTGGTGGAAGAAGAGAGAGGCTGGGGGCCCATGGAGTGGGGAGGGAAGAAGACGGAGGAAGGGAAGATGAAGAGGAAGGGCCCCTCCTCCAGCCCTCCGCCGAGTTGCGCAATCCACATAGACTGGGATTGGCCACCGGGTGTGCAAGACGCTCCGCCCCCGCCCGCGCGACCAATGGGAACAGAGGGGCGTGGCCTTCATGGGAGTGGAGTCCCGGCGCGCGCTCCGGCTCTGCAGTAACCGCGGGCCCCTCTCCGAGGACCTTAGCTTGCAATTGCGAGCGGCCACCACCCCCTGCTCACTCTCGGAGCCCGCTCGACCCTCGCAGCGGATCAGGGACGCATTCACTGGTTCCGGCAGTGTCCTCGCGGCGGCCATGGCCACGAAGATCGACAAGGAGGCGTGTCGCGCGGCGTACAACTTAGTGCGGGACGACGGCTCGTCGGTCATCTGGTGAGCAACGCCGCGGGGCTGGGGATGCCAGTACCGACCTGCTTCGTGCCGCTCGCCGCCGCTGCTCACCTATGTTTCTTTTCTTCCTCCAACCCAAAGGGTGACTTTTAAATACGACGGTGCCACCATTGTCCCCGGCGATCAGGGAGCGGATTACCAGCACTTCATCCAGCAGTGCACAGGTAGGACGACCTGAGACCTTTTGGGAGAGGGTGGCCACCCAGGGCAGCGAGGTGCTGGGTATCCAAGCAGCAACAGATATAGGCTGGGGGTTTTGTTTGTTTGCTTGCTTGTTTTTGTCTTTGTGTTTTTGGAGATAGGGGTGACCTCCAACTGGCCATCCTCCTGCCACAACCATCTAGTACAGATATGGTGGGTGTGCACAACCAGGCAAAGCTCCGGTCTGAGCTTTCTAAAGTCTTGACTGTATCCCTCCCCCACCCTGCCCCCAACCCCTGTGGACATCACTATCAAGTGACCCGAGGAGATTCTTCCCCTGGCTGGGTCAGCTTCTTCCGCTCCCTGTGGTTCACTGGGTTTCCAGGTCAGAACTGGCAGTTCAAACTCCACCCTCTCTGATTGGTCAGTGAACAATAAACGCCGAAGCCCCTGGGGGCTGCAAGCTAAAGGCCGAACCCAGGGCCCCACCCTCCTTTCTCCCATCTTTGTCCTTATCTGCCTCTGTACAAGCCTTTAATTTGAAGAGTAAAGGGGCACGTACTAAGAGCGAATGCCCGATGTTGCTTATATGGGGCCTGGATAAAATGAAGCTGACTTGTGAGGTCCCAGCAGCGGAGTCACTGGCCCCTGGCTGGGGTGGGGCATGGGTGATAGCTTCAGGAGCTGAAGGGCTCCAATGGTTTGGTGTGGAGGAATCATACAGATGTGTGACTTAATAAAAGCATCCCACAGAACCCTAAGTTCCCCTGGGGTGTGTGGACCATGAAAGAACACAGGGCCTGAATGGCCGCAGCCCCTGGTAGCAGCAGGCTCAGCACAGTTGGTAATGAGATCCCTAAAGGAGCCGGTGTTCACAGCAGCTCAGCATATTCTGGAAACAGAGGCAGGAGGAGGAGAGTTGGAGGCCAGCTGGGCTGGCTGGGCGTCCCCCTTGCCTTCCCGAAAAAGCCTTGAAAGAGATTGAAGTAGGAGATCCTGGGCCTGCTGTCTCCTGTTGTCTTTAGCTTTGGAACTAATGTCAAACAAAAGCAGGCCACCTAGAAGCTAGGGTGTAGACTCCCGGGGCTGGCTGTGGGTTAGAATCCCTCGGGGGCTGCTTTCCAGCTGGGTGGGTTGGGGCCAGGTCCCTGTGGGGGTCACAGTTCCTCACCTGATCTCCTGTAGTGCTGTGAGATTGATTGGTCCCAAGTGTGTATGTAAGTGTTCAGGACAGTGCTGGTCAGAGTCATTGGTGACAAACAGACCCCCCCCCCCCAAAAAAAATCAATCCAGGATCATGTGACTTCTTTTCCAACTGCTTTCTTCCTCTTTCCCCCACCCCAAGTATGGGAAATGGAACATAGGGCCTTGGATATGTTGGCCACATGCTCTACCACTGAGGTACATTTCTTAAAAAATTAAACCACTTTGTTTTGAGATAAGTTCACTCTCAGTCCGGGCAGTCCTTGAACTTGAGGTCTTCCTGCTTCTGCTTCCTGGTTTGTGCCACCCAACTCTTTAATTGCTTTCTGGCTGTGTAGCTAAGCCTGCCCGAAACTCCTGGTCCTCCCTGCCTCTGCCTCCAAAATGCTGGGATTATAGGCGTGCATTACCTTGCCCGGCGGCCTAACTTTCTTAATTGAGTCGTCGGTTAGCATTCAGTTCATCTCGAATGGCATTTCACTTTGTGCTGTGTGGTACTAAGATGGGTGTGAGAGTGTGTGTTCGTGTGTTAAGTGTTCTCCCAGCTAAAATGTCTCCTGGGAGTTGCCGCTAGACTCTGTATTCATTGCTTCTGTAAATAATTCACTTTAAAACATCGCCGGCGTAAAGCGCGATGCTCTGGAGTCAGTGAGCAGACTTTGGCTCCGGTCCGGTCCGGAGCAGGATCTCAGCTGCTCTGACTGCAGCAAATGCTTCCAAAGTGGGACAAGTGCAGGCTCAACTTTCCCCGAAGTTAGTGCACCATCAGCAGGATTGGCCGGAGTCTCTGGGGCTGGGTGCCGCAGGTCCGCTGCTTTCCCTCCTCACTTGGGAACCCATCCCCAGCCCTCCTGCCTCTGTGACTGTTTTCTCATCGATGCTGGAGAAGGTGAGGGAGCTGAAGGCCAAGCCTCCTGCTGATAGATTCCCAACTGATGCTCCTGCTGCCGCACATCCGGCCTGGATGCCGCTTGGGGGGACACTTCCTTCCTCTGGTGGGCTGTGGTTTTCTGCTCATTGCTAACCCTCTACAGGGATGGCGATCGTCTGGCGTATGAGCTAAAAATGCTCTTCGGGCTGCTTGTTGGTCCTTGTGAATGGACTGCGAGATCTGAGGCTGCAGCTGCAGTCTGTCTGCTCTCTCTTCCCAGCCATCTGGTGGACGATGTACAGATGGCTCTACTTTGCCACGTCTGCTCTCTGTCCCTCCCCTGCTGAGGCCTCCTGAGCCAGGGACCCCACCCTCAGAAATCTTCTCCGTACTCGTACCTATCACTGTACCTGACCCGTGTGTGCGCCAGCCATGCTTCCGCTGGGTTGTTTCATTCTGAAGATTGCAAACCAAGGCCCAGAGAGGTTAAGTGACACCTTAAGAAGAAGAGAGCTAGAACTGGACTCTGGAATCCATTGCTCTTGGCCCCAAGGAAGTGGTTTAGGGTCTTGTTCTTTGTGAGATGGTTTGTAGACTAGATTTGCTTACTGTGGTGTACGGAGAGCCCTAATTCCCTGTCAGCTGTCTTGGCAGGCCCTAGAAGAAAGGCTTTTTTCCTGTATTTCCAAGTACCTCAGAGATTTGTAGAGTCCCACCCCGCCTTTCCTGTGGAATTATTTCTTCTTAGAATTACAAAATTAATAGCGGAGTGACTATATAAATATTCGTTAACCAAGTTACTTTTTTATTCCTGTAGCTTTTCATCCTGAGATTCTCAGTGGGTGCTTAGCCCGGCGCTTAGCCCAGCTCACAGTAGATCCGCCTAGATCCAGCCTGCGATGGCCTCCTGTGGCACTAACCTTAGCCTGGGTCTGTTTGCAGGAGCTGCTTAGTCCATGAGGAGAAGTGGTTGCCATGGTGCTGAGGGGTGCAGGCTGTGGCAATGTTCTGAGTTCAGATTCATGTTCCGGAGGCAGGCGAGCTGCCCATCTGTTGACCCTTCTGCCACAGTGCAGACAGCAGGAGTGTGTGCTTAGGGCATAATACGTTCCTCCGATGCCACTGAGTAGGACTAGCATTTTATTTGGGGATGGAGGTCCCGTGGAAACAGGGTACATGCCGGAAGTGGGGGAAGTAGCTGAGCTGGGGGCTACAGGGACCCCAGAGAGCCACTCGGAGTCAGAAAGCAGCATAGCTCAGCCCACAGAGGTGGAGGGACCATTTGCCAAGCAGAGGGGGTGCACCCATCCATATGACAACTATAGAAGTGGGGCTCATAGGTCTGGCATGGGTGACAAGGCAGAGACTCCAGCTGTTAGGAGTTTTTGTACTGTGCAGGCAGCTCAAGAGTCTGTGTGTGCACGCACATGTATGTATGAGAACATGTGTATGTGCACCCATGTGTGTGTAGTAAAGAGATCAGTGTTGATGTTTCCTTGATACCTCTTTACTCTGTTTTAAAATGTGCGTGTGTGTTTTCCCGTGCATGCATGTGCCATGGTGCCCATGTGGGGACCCATGGACAGTTTGTGGGAGTCAGTTCTGTCCTGCCACCTGGGTTCCAGGGATCAAATGCAGGTGGTCAATCTTGGGAACAGGTACTGCCATCCGCTGAGCCATTTTGCTAGCTTGCCAACAGCCAGTGCACATCAGGGCTCACTAGCATGCAGCCGTACCCAGCTTTTATGAGAGCGCTGGCAATCCAGACTAGCTCCCCAGGCTTGTGCAACAACCCCATTATCAACGGGGCCACCCAACCGCAGAAGGTTCCTCTAGGATAGTCGGGAGACTCAGTACAAAGAGGAGGTGAAAACCATTCAGAAATGTGTCCACCCTGCCATTGTTCTGTCCTTGGTCCTATTCATTTGTTCTGTGCACCAGTGGCTACTCTGTAGACTTACTCTGAGAACTGAGGCGGTATGTCACAGCAAAGACATCCTATGCTCGGCAGATGTTTCATGGTCTCCCAGAGGATTAGTCATATGACCATGGACCTAGTCTTTGTCTCTATTCTTGAAACATTTCTCTATATGTATTTTCTGATCCAAAATAGGACCGCCTTAGGCCTGTCGGACCACCTACCTTGCCTTCTAGGGCTGAGTTCCGTCTTTACTACCTTTTATTTTGTTTTGTTTCTTTTTCTTGTGTCGCCTTTAAAGGGGCTATAAAATATACTCTGTTAACTGCAACATTGTCTAACCAGGTCCTCTCCTGATGGACCCAAAGTCTTTGCTGGAAGCAGTTTTCTTTTGGAAAGAACCCAGGCTTCTGGGAAGGCATCCAGTGTTCTGGTGTAGATTTTAGAGCTTGTGGGGAAGGGCACAGATGAAGGATCCAATCTTTGCTCTAACCGAAGCCTGGCTCTGCTGTGTGACCTTGGCAGGTCTCCCAGAGTCTCTGTTTCTGTATCTGTGAGATGAGGATGGCTATAAAGTGACAGTATACGGAATCACTACCTGGCCTAAAGTAGGTGCTCAATGTGTGTACAGCGCCACCATAGCTGACTTGGGGAGGTACCTGGCCTAGGCAGGCTGAAGTAAACTGGATGTGTGGGGTGATCCCTGGAGAAGGGCATGCTGGGAGACTGACAGCAGTGAAGTTTGGTTGGCAGAGGTGCCAGGTGAATGTGATACTCCCATGATGCTCTGGTCAGCCCACAGCCGAGTAGCCTGAAGTCATTTTGACTAAGGACATTGATCTTTGGGGGGAATGGCTCTCAGATGGCACATGACCCAGACTTGGCTAATCCTAGCAAGCCATCCCCTATCACGATGTTTAGCCCAAAGTTGGAGTCTCACATGATCCCTGAAGCTGATCAGGCTTGCTTCTGAGACTGGGACTTTGGACAGAGCTGTTGGGAAAGAGTCTTTTAATCTTTCTCTGGGATTAAACCCCGAGAGAAAGAAGGCTTGGAGTCACAGGACCCTTCTGCCTGTGACAGAAACTGCGGGCAGCTCAGACAAAGGTCAGGGTTGGCGATCAGTTGGTAAGGCTTACACCTGATCCAGCCATGTTTAAAGCTGTCCCTATAGATTGTTGACTTCCCTGAGCCATTTAATTTCTTTCTCTTTCCTTTTGAGACAAGGTCTTGAAACTGTAGCCCAGGTTGGCCTGGAACTCACTATGTATCCCAGACTGGCCTTGTAGCTTAAGATAATCCCCCTGAATGCCATGATTAAGGTATAAGCCACCATAACTGGTGGATTATTACTTTATTTACCTTCAAGGGTGTTGAGTAGCTTGGATACTGTTTGGTCTCCACTGATGCTTTCCCTGCATTCTGATGCTGAGTACATGGCTTTGTGTCAGCCCTTTGGCTTTATAGCTTGGTGAAGTTTTTCTTGCCTTTGGGTTTGTGGTCATTTTTGCAGGTATAGACTGGCAGGTTTCTATCTTTCTCATGAGTAGCCAGTGCTCCTCTCTTTAGAACAGCTTCATTAATCTCCACCCTCCTGCCCCCACCGCACACAGACACACAGACACAGACACATACACACATACACACACACACACACACACACACACACACACACACACACAACCCAAGCCTCTCCCTTTGCAATTTAATTTCCTCTTTGCTTTTATTTTTACTTTTATTATTTTAAGACAGTCTCACTGTTAAGTCCTGGACGGCCTGGAACTTGCTAGGTACGCCAGGCTGCCTTAAAGTCATAGCAATCCACCTGCCTTTGTCTGCAGGGATTAAAGGCATGAGCTGCCACAGTGTCCAGCCCCTTTTCTTTCCTTTTCTTTTTCTTTCCTTCTTCCTTCCTTCCTTTCTTTCTTTCTTTCTTTTTTTTTTTAAATTATTATACTTACCTGTTCTGGTGTACCAGAGACTTTGGTCTTCAGAAAAGCTCTCTGCCTCCTCCCTTCATACTGCACCCTCCTCCTATACTGTCCCTATGCTCTATCCCCTCTATTCCCCGACCCCTCCCCACTTCCTATATACCCTCCCCCTCTACCCCTGCCTTATTCTTCCACCCTTCCACCTCCCTCCACTATGTTCTCCCTCCATTGTCCCTTCCCTCCACTGTCCCCTCTCTCCACTGTCCCATCCCTCCACTGTGCCCTCCCTTCACACTATCCCTTCCCTTCACTATCCCCTCCCTCTACTGTCCCCTTCCTCAACTGTCCCTTCCCTCCACTGTCCCTCCCTCCACTGTCCCATCCATCCACTACCCCCTTCCTCCACACAGTCCCCTCCCTCCACTGTCCCCTCTCTCCACTGCCCCCCTCCTCTCTCCTCTTCCTCTACAGTGTCCCCTCCCTCCACTGTCCCCTCCCTCCACTGTCCCCTTCCTCCTCACTGTCCCCTCCCTCCACTGTCCTCTCATCCACTGTATCCTCCCTCCACTGTACCCTCCCTCCACACTGTCCCTTCCTTTCACTGTCCCCTCCCTTCACTGTCCCCTCTCTCCACTGTCCCCTCCCTCCACTGTCCTCTTCCTCTACACTGTCACTTCCCTCCACTGTCCCTTCTTTTCACTGTCCCCTCCCTCCAACATCCCACTCCTCCACTGTACTCTTCCTCTACACAGTCCCCTCCCTCCACTGTCCCAACCCTCCACTGTCCCCTCATCCACCATCCCCTCCCTCCACTGTCTCATCCCTCCACTGTCCCCTCATCCACTGTCCCCTCCCTCTACTGTCTCATCCCTCCACTGTCCCACTCATCCACTGTCCCCTCATACGCTGTACCCTCCCTCCACTGTCCCCTCCCTCCACTGTTCCCTCTCTCCACTGTCCCCTCCCTCCTCACTGTCCCCTCCCTCCACTGTCCCCTCCCTCCATTGTCCCTTCCCTCCACTGTCCCCTTCCTCCACTGTCCCCTCCACTGTCCCTTCCCTCCACTGTCCCCTTCCTCCACACTATTCCCTCCCTCTATACTGTCCCCTTCCTCCACCCTGTCCCCTTCCTCCACACTGTCCCCTCCCTCCACACTGTCCTGCCCCTCCACTATTCCCTTCCTCCACACTGTCCCCTCCCTGCACTGTCCCTTTCCTCCACTGCCCCTCCCTCCACACTGTCTTCTCCCTCCACTGTCCCCTTCCTCCACACTGTCCCCTCCCTGCACTGTCCCTTCCCTCCACTGCCCCCTCCCTCCACACTGTCTTCTCCCTCCACTGTCCCCTTCCTCCACACTGTCCCCTCCCTCTACTGTCCCCTCCCTCCTCTTGCTGGGGCCTCAAACTCTCTCTTCCTTCTGCCTTTCCTCCTGCCTGTCAGTCTGAAAAGCCTCAGGGCTCTGCCCTTCCTGCTGCCCTTGTTTCTCATTTACTAAGTCTGAATAAGGCCTTTGGGCTGACTTGGGCACTGTTCTTGACCCTGTGACCTGGTCCCTCAGCCAGGGGTGATTGAGTTCACTTTGGGATCCCCACCCCCAACTCCTAACAGTACTTTTATGGCTTTTGTGCAGAAGGCCCCTGTGCTGGAAATGACGAGGACTGCCCCCTTGCTGCACCCGGTCCTCCCCTTCTTCAGGCCTGTGGGCAGTCTTCCTCCATTTTACTTTCTAGGAGGGCTTCTCTACACTAGTTAAGGCCTCTACTCAGATGTAACCCTTGTCCCCATGGAGTTGCCATGTGTATAACAAACATGTGAGTGGATGTGCAGGCATACGGGTATGTGTGTGTGTAAGAGAGACAAGGAGACACACACACACACACACACACACACACACACACACACACACACAGAGAGAGAGAGAGAGAGAGAGAGAGAGAGTTCATGGTTCTTGGTAGCTAGGGTCTAACCACACATCCCCCCACCCCCATGAGTGGGTTGCTCCCTTGACTGGTCTGAGTCATGGTTTCTCCTGTAAGTGCTGGCTCTCCAGCCTTCTGTTTCCACTTCCAGAAGGAAATCCATGCTGCCTGCCCTCCAATCTGAGGACTATTCTATGTGAGCTGTGTGACCTTGGCAAGTCACCTAGCTTCTCTGTGCCCCATTGTGCCCCTGGGAAGAGCTAGCCCCTGCTCAGGCAGATCTAAACCAGCAGCCTCACCCACCTTCTGTCTGCCCAGCCTATTTTCTCCTGGGCACTGTTTTTGCTTAGGGTCCTCCTCAAGCTGACCCTGGGGCCTGGGCCTGGGTGCAGGCCAGGGGATTGGAGGTGGGGGTAGACCCAGGAAGCAGGAAGGAGGGTGTGGGCTGGGTGAGGCAAGAGGGCAGAGAAGCAGTTAAGGGAACTCATGCCAGCCTGTGAGGCTGTAGAGAACAGGATGCCATTCTGCTGGGACCCTTGAAGATTTAGTAGGGGGTTGGAGCACACGGCTACCAGTTTCTGTCCCCACTGCATTGGTTAAGGGGTGTCTGCAGACTTCAGGGCTGCATCTCAGATGAGTCAAGCAGTCAGAGATTTCATAGATAGGCCACAAGCAGAAGCCACGTGGTTCGGTGGCCAGCTCTCCTTAGAGCATGTGGCAGTATACAAAGCCACGCCCACACACGCTGTCCTATCCCTGCTAGGATCTGAGCCGGGGTTAGAGCTGGTGATGTGAGGCTGTGCTAGGAGCACTTGGCAGTGCGTAAACACACCCCACTATTATCTAGGTGGTCCCTGAAGGCTCAGCCTGCACAGGAAGTCCCGCTGCCCCCTCTGAAGCAGTAGTTCCGCCATCAGTACAGAGCAAATAGCCCTTGTCAATAGCCCTGAGCACATGGCTGCTTTGGCCTCGCGCCAGGCGTCTTCCTGCAAGCCTGTGTGCGTCCCAGAGTGCCTCTCCTCCTGACTTGTGTGTGCTCAATTCTCGGAGGTGGCCAGCAGCCTCAGAGCATCCGTCCCCAGAGGCCTGTTTCCGAGAGCGGAATTTTTTATTGCCTTTTAATATTTATGTCGTGGATGCGCTTCGGAAGTAACTTGTAGTAGATCTGGTGGGAGGGGGAACAATACTGGGGCTTGAACCCAGGGACTCTTGCATGCAGGGACGCGCCACCGTAGAGCTGCAGCCCCAACCGTCTTCTTCCTCTTTTCATTTCGAGATAGAGTCTTGCCAAGTTACCCAGGATGATTTGAAGTTAGATCCTCTAGCCTCACCCTTCCTAGTAACTGGATTGACAGGCCTGCCCTGGAGGGTCCTGATTCTTTATTACTTATTTTTATTGAGGCAGGGTCCGAGCAGCCCTGGCTGGCCTGGGACTCACGATCCTTGTACCACTTGTCAGACTCTGATGATGTCTCCGCTCTGCTGGGCTCTCATCTGTCCTCATGAACTTACTGTCGTTTGATTCTGTCTTCCGTCATTTCTACTCATCCTTGCCAATAACGAGCAAGTTGATAGTTATTAATAAGGACAGTGGTTAATGGTGACCTTCCTGTGTGAGCCCTTGACTTTTGTCCTTTTCTTTCCCCTTCAAAGCCAGCAGTGTCTGTGTAGCCCTTTCTCACGACAGCCCCTGGTCCTCACTCTCCTACCTTCCCATTTCTCCATTCAGGAATTTGTAGTGGGGCTGGAGAGATGGCTCAGTGGTTAAGAGCACTGACTGCTCTTCCAGAGGTCCTGAGTTCAATTCCCAGCAACCACGTGGTAGCTCACAACCCTCTGTAATGGATTCTGGTCTATCTGAAAACAGCTACAGTATACTCATATATATTAAATAAATAAAATCTTACCAAAAAAAAAAAGGAATTTGTAGTGGCCTTTAGCCAAGGCAAGCGCGCGGTGGGGGGGGTCATCCCTCATTCAAACCTCCACCAGGTGACATCTATAAAGTCCCCTCTGCCATGTGAAGTTGCTGCCACAGGACCCAGCTCAAGAAGAGGGGTCATGTTGGGGGTTCTCCAGTCTGCATACATTTAAGTTTTCCCTGTGGCCTACTTGTGTGTTCCCAGGATGGGTTCTGTGTGTTCAGAGACCTGTGTCCCTGGCACTGGCTGCTCTGTGGCTCTAGGTTTGCCCTCCAGCATCCAGCCTACCACCTTCCTGCCTGTTGGCTCTGCAGCCTCTGCTCCCTGGTAGCCATGGTTACCACAGGCGGTCTCATTACCATCTCACCAGCTCCTCCCCTCCTTCCCTCCTTCCTTCCTTCTTTCCTTCCTTTCCTCCTTCCTTCCTTCTTTTTTTCACCATAATCTGTCTCTGTAGCAAAGAGTGGCCTTAAGGCCATAATCCTCCTGCCTCAGCCCCCAGAGTGTTGTGTGTGATATAGGTATGAACGGTTACACTAAGCTTATCCAGTCACTTTCAAAACTTGCTATGTGTCAGGCTAACCCAAGGGCTTGTTTTTGTCACCTGAGTCTGCTGAGGACAGCAGACTGTTGCTCTCTGGAGATTGGGAGGGGACTTTTCTCCATCTCCTTGGCTAGAGCAGTCAGTCCCTCCTGTGTGTGTAATCTTGCTCAGTGAAACACAGGAAGGGAGCATGGCCCCCACCTCACAGCCTCATCCAGGCCAGCAGCTGTGTATGAATTCCTTATCCTCTCCGTGCCCTTTGGTTAAAGGTCAGTGTGCAAATGCTGTCGGCTACTAGGTGGCCCCTGAGCTTTCTCGACATCTCCTGCTTGTGTAAGTCACACTGACAGTGCCCAGAAGGAATCACACCTCCCGCTGCACTGAGCTGCTGACGCCGAGGACTGAAAGCTCCCCAGACCACAGAGGTGACTGTTCAAGGCTCTTTCTGAGAGCGTGCCGTGTGCCAGGCACCATCTGGGCTCTGGGATTGATAGGAACAAGATGTAGTCTTCCAGGCTGCATCTGTGGCTCTGTGGTAGAGTGCTTGTGTAGCTCTCAGGAACGCCTGGGTTCAGTCCTCATCGAGATATGAACTGGACATAGCGGGGCAGGTTGTGAACTGATCATCCAGTCGCTTGGGAGGTGGAGGGAGGAGAATCAGGAGATCAAGGTCATCCTTGACTGCGTGGTTCCGAGGCCAGTCTGGGCTACGGGAGACCATGAGACCTCGGGGCCAACTTAGCCTTTAAGTCTTAGATCCAAGGGGGGGATGTCATCCATGAAGCCTTCCTTGATCACAGCCTCCAGTAAAAGCTAACTTCCTTCCTTCTTCGGTGTCTAGTCACGCCTGAATAACAAGCGTTTGGGGGTTTGGTGTCATTGTGCTCACAGAGGGTAGTGATCGAGTAGGGTATTTAACAGTCTCTGAATCACTAGTTGACGGTGCGCTTGTACGGACTTAGTAGTGCTGTAAAGAGCAAATCAGTGCTGATCCGGCAGTCACACCCCACACGCCACACTGCCCTGAGGGATGTCTGGTTCAGACATGACTGATTAGAGCAAACACCTGTGCTGTGTCCGGGGCAGCCTGGGGCTGTCTGTGTCATTTGGGTCTCCGGGTCCGCCTATTCTCTCTGGAGCTCCATCTCCAGAGCCTGCCGAAGTCGTCTTCGTTTCTACTGCATTTTCTCATGTTCTTTCCTGTCCGACTGGGTCGCCGGCGTTTGGTGAGACCTCAGCGAGAATGGTTTGGGCTGCTGCTGCTGTGCGGTGGTGGTTGTGGGAAGCCAGCACATTATAAGCGATGTGATCACAGACACAGAACCTTACCCGCGGATGCCTGTGTGCTGAGATCACCCGGGAGATTCAGCCTCCCAGCCCCCTGAGAAAATAAGTCATTGTGGATGGAGTCTTCAGTTCTGGGCTTGTGGGCTTTCTTCATGGAGTCCAGAATTATTGCTGTCCTTCGTCTATGGTTCTGGGATTGAGTTTAGGGCCTTGCTCACCCCTGGTTCTGAGCCACGTACATCCCACTTCTGTTTTTACTTTTTATTTTCCAGTTGAGTCCTTTTAGGTCGACCAGATGGGCCTTGGACTCGCCATCCTCCTGTCTCTACCCAGGGAGGTAGCTCCATTGGTAGAATAATTTCTTAGCGTGCGCACAGTAAGCCAGGTGGGTACATGTCGTAATCCGGGGACTTAGGAGGTAGAGGCAGGGGGATCAGAAGTTCAGGATTATTCTAGGCTACCTATGAGTTTCAACCCAACGTGAAACTCTTAGGTTAAAAAAAAGAGAGACACGGGGTTGGGGATTTAGCTCAGTGGTAGAGCGCTTGCCTAGCAAACACAAGGCCCTGGGTTCAGTCCCCAGCTCCGGAAAAAAGAAAAAAAGAAAAAAAAAGAAAAAAAGAAAAAAAAAGAAAAAAAGAAAAAAAGAGAGACAGATGCTTGGGGTAAGAGGGAGCTGATGCATTCATTTGTTTTGCCCTGGAAAACCAGGGGCTGTGTAATGAACAGAGGCCATTTGTTACCTAACCTTTCTCTTGCAATTTCAAATCAGCCTGAGGCTCCCACCTTTTGGCCCCATCCATCCATCCATCCATCCATTCATCCATCCATTCATTTTTCTTGTGCTAGGATGGAGCCCACAGAACATAGTGAGGGCCAAGGGAGGAGAGGGGAGGCGTACACTGCTGTCACGAGTGTGGTTATGCCAGCCTCCTTCCCCTGTGTTGGAAAGACAGCCTCACCCCCTCTGGGGCCCTCTGCATAGCCCTACAGGATCCAGGATGCAATGACTGTGCCCAGCTGCCTCCGGACTTTGACAGGATGTCAACTTTTTTTTTTCCTGCTTCCTCCCAGCTTCCTGGAGATATAGCCCCCGACCTCCAGCCTGTAACCCCTTCCTTCAGCCTCTCTTCCCCCTGCAGCCCTCCTTTCCAGCCTGTCCCACCCCCACCCCTCAGCCTGCAGCCCTCCCCTCCAGCCTGCAGCCCTTCCCGTAGCCCTTCCCTCTAGCCTGTAACCCTCCTCACAACTCTCCCCCTGCCACAGTCCTCCCCTCCAGCCTGTCCTGTTCTGTCCTTGTTGTTCCCGTGTCCCGCCCACTCCCCACCTACAGCCCCCTCCCCTTGCGAAAATGGCTGCTCAGCTCTTTGGTGTGGGAGTGTTTCCCCTGTCTGAGCTTTGTTTGCACTTCTCCAAAGCTGTGAGGAAGGTCATAAGCTGATCCTGGGCTCTGGGCCTGTGTCCTGCTTTTCCTTTCTCCTTTTGTCATACTCTGAAGTTCAGCTTCAGGGCAGAAATAGAAAAAAAAAATTCTCTTTTCCCCTACTTTCTGTCGGCCCACGGTTTATTTATACATTGCCTGTGGTGTCCCTGGCACAGGGACACGAGGACTGGACAGATGGACGAACTGCTTAAAAGATTCCATTTGTGGTAGGTCACTCCTGCAGTGAGTGACAGCACCCGGAAGGCTGAGGCAGGAGCATTGTTGCCCGTTTGAGACCAGTTTGGGATATGCAGTGAGCTCCAGGCTAGCCCTGGATCAAAGCGTTTTGAGAGCCTCTTCTGTCTCAGCTTTCTTTTTGCTTGTTCGAGTTTCTGCTTACTCCACATCCCGGCCTGTGTCGTGCGTGACAAGGAAGTCACTGAAAGCTCACTGAATGTTAAGTGCCACGTGGCAGCTCTTTGGTCCCTGGGCCTGCCCTGAAGTGTCCTTTCAGTGTGGATGCCGTATTGGGGAACACTGTGATAGGAGGGGGAGGGGATGAGCCCCAACATAAGGGTCCACTGAGGTTTTTGAATTTGGGTGGGAAAAGGCAGAACAACTCACACGGTCAGCATGGCAGGGACTCTGTGCTGGTATTTCTTTGGGGGACATCACTGAAGCAGCCTGTCCTGGTGGCTTTGTAGATTGCAGAGAATTCTCACTTCCCCTCTGTTATCTGTCTGTTTCCCATCCCTGCTGTGGTCACTCCTCCTTGGCTCACACTCTGCCTCCCACCTCCCTATTGCTGTCCTTGTCCGGCATCCCCCGCCCGGACCCCAGATGGCTTTCCTCTTTACTCCTGCTAGGGACTCCCTCCATGCCTCATCTCCTAAGCCCTTCCGCCTTCCTAGACTAGAAGGGAGCAGAGGGCATGTTTAGGGACAAAGCAGAAGAAAGGTGGTATAGGCTGTTATGAAGAGAGGGGCATGAGAGGAACCCAGGCTGAGGCAGAAGGGCCCTGGTGGAGCACCACTCAGGCAGTACTCTGAGCACGCCCACTGGCTCCCTACTATTGTTTATGGGGTGCTCAGTAGATGGAGATCTGGAGCTTTGCAAGCAGAAGCTTGTAGTGGGCGTCCCACCTGCTCCCACAGCTTTCATAGAGATCGCCTATGAGGATGCAGGAGTTAAGGATTTCTGGGTGGGGTTGTATTAACCCCGTGGCTCTCATGAGGAAAGCTCACTGGATGGGGGGGCGGATGTTGTTAGAGATCCTGAATTGGAGATAGAGAGCCCTGTATAGGCACCCCAGACCTGGCATGCATGGGGAAGGCACAGAACTGTGTCAGTCTTCCTGCATGGGCCTGGCCTCGTCTTACCCTTGGTGATGTCCCCCATGGGGATTCGATTGGGTTTGTAATACACACCCCAGTCCTTGGGATAAGGCTTCCTGACATGTTAGGTGAGCAGGGAGTTAGACAAGCAAGTTTGGATGCCTTGACACTGCTTAAGGGGGCCTCCTTTTCTGCTGTGGCTTTTGAGGAGTTCGGCAGAGGGTAAGTCTGAGGGATAGCCTTGTCACCTTGATGGTTATGCCTCTGGTCCTGCAGAGGGTCATGTAGAAAAGGGGGACCAGGGGCCTGGAGAGATGGCTCAGCGATTAAGAGCACTGACTGCTCTTCCAGAGGCCCTGAGTTCAAATCCCAGCAACCACATGGTGGCTCACAACCATCTGTAATGGGATCTGATGCCCTCTCCTGGTGTGTCTGAAGACAGCTACAGTGTGCTTAGATACTTATAATAAATACATAAATCTTTAAAAAAGAATGAAAGAAAGGAAAGGGGGACCAGACCCTTCAAGAAGCTCAGCCTGATCACTTCCTTAAAATGAAGTGGTGCGGGACAAGAGGAAGGGGTGGGGCTGGACTCAGGACTTCTGCTTTTCTGTGCCGGAGCCCTCTACACATCTCATTGCTGCACTGGATCCCCTTCCTCCCCACCTTGCCTTATTCTTTCCACAGTGGCTCTCAAGCTTTGGCTCATCAGAGTCACCCCAAAGGCTTTGTCACTCCCACCAAGCTCCCCTCCTCAGCTACCTCCTGGGGTTTCCAGACAAGCGGAGCTCATGTCCTTTGGAGGGTCATGTGTGTTGAAAGGCAGGCGAGGGCCAGGCACTTAATTGAGAACCAGACTTCATCAAGAAAGCAACTTCTAAGTCACTGGATCTCAACCCATGGGTCACGACCCTTTTGTGGATCAAACCACCCTTTCACAGGTGGCCTAAGACCATCGAAAATCAGATTATTTATATTACAGTTCATAGCAGCAAAATTACGGTTATAAAGTAGCAATAGCTATGATTTTATGGTTGGGGGGGTCACCACAACACGAGGGGGTCACAGCATTAGGAAGTTTGGGAAGTGCTATTCTAGTTTCTGGCTACCCAAATCCTACTGGGGACAGAGTATCACCAAGGAGGACGGCCACAGGCCCAGGTGCCAGCCCTCTGACAAGTTTTCCACCTTAGCGTGGGTGCGCATGTACACACGTGTGCGAGCGTGGAGAAGTCCCCTCTGCTTGTCAGCCACTCCCTCGCTCCTGTTCTGTCTGAGAAGAGGGTGGCTTAGGGTGTCTGCTGAGGTAGCTTTGCTCCCTCGTTTTTTGAAGAGAGCAGTGGGAATGGACTTCCTGAGAGGGCTGCCTGCTCTCCCGTGCTGTCAGGACAGCCGTGACAGCCTCGGACTTCGATGCAGCGGTAAAAATGGTGCACGCGCCTTGTGTCCGTGCTCAGCTGACATTCTGTCTAGCCAGGTCTCCAGCGTCCGGCGCTCGTAAGTGCTGTCCCTCCAGATTTCTGAAAATGTGTCTGTCAGCAGTCTTCTTGAGCAAACTGCAGCCATCTAGATAAACACCCAGCCAGCCACTCCATATGTGACTTGCCTGCCTCCCTCCCCCATGGTTGTTTAAATGAAGTCAGCATGAGGTTCTGGAAGGTTCCCAAAGCCTGTAGGGGTGTCTGTGACTTACTCTCTATGCACCAACTAGTCCTTAGGATACAAGTTTTTACTGGGTGACTGCTAGAGACTCTTCAAAGGAAATCTAGGGGCTGACAAGATGGCTCAGTGGGTAAAGGTGATTGCCGCACAAGTATGACAACCTAAGTTCAGTCCCCGGAACCTACATAAAGGTAGAAAAAGGGAATGAACTCCATTTATTCTCTGATTTCTACACCCTGCATCACTTACATGCACTCAAAATAAGAAATATAACTAAATAAAAATGTAAAAAAATAACCATGTTCTTTTAGGTTTAACCCAAATCATATCTGAGTACACACTCAAACATTTCAGTGCTGGCCTGAGTGGATGGTGCTGTCTGGGGCGAGTATCTGAAACCAGTGAGGGGTAGACTTTGAGAGGGCCATCTTTTGAAAGTCCCTGGTGGCACAGGAAAGCTGACCAACAGTCAGGGAGGGAGAGCTGACGCCTCTGGCCGGCTCTCCACTTGGCTGGATGAAGGATGAGGTCAGGGCTCCAGCCACTGTCCCACACAAAGCCTTTGGCAAGGACCCACAGTTGCTAGGCCCAAGACTCCATGCTGACACAGCAGAACTGGGAAGCCATCACCGTGGAAACGGACACTGGCTGGGTTTTGTGTGAAGGCTGGTAGGGAAGTGACTGGGGATGGGTGCCTCTCTCCCCTAGGGGTCAAGGATGAAATTCTGTCAAACATTTCAGTGCTAGCTATTGGACACAGTGCTTATAAAACACTGCCCAAGGCCCACCCTATTCATGCTGGGAAATGCACTCAGCTACTGGTGGCCCTTGGTGTCCATCTGTGCCATGCAACAACCTTCATCTGATGCACAGAAGTAAGGAACTGCTACCATTTTGGAAGCCCTGGGAAGGCAGAGACAGGGGGATCCTTTGGACTTACTGACTGGACAGCCTAGCATACTTGGTGGGTTTCAGTCCAGTGAGAGATCGTGTCTCAAATAAACGAAGTAGATAGTACCCGAAGGGTAGTGCCGTGGTTGTTTTCTGACTACACACACACGCAGACACACACACACACACACACACACACACACACACACACACACACACACAGATGAGCCCTGAGAACACAGTGACTTAACTCTGTCGCCACGGGGCATGTGTGACACCTTGTCATGTTACTCATGTACCTATCTAGATCAGTGATCTCGAGAATCCAGAGACAGAGGCAGGTTACGGGTTGCTGGGGGCTGCGTGAGCCTGGAAGCTGAGCTGTTCTTGGGTCTGGGTTTCCTTTGTGGATGACAAGAATGCTCAAGAATTAGGCTATGGTTGGTGATGGTTGCACAGTTGTGTCCTTTAAAACCATGCGTGTGCGCATGCCCAAGCACACTTTTTTTAATCCAGTGACATTTTTATAAGTTCCCAACTGTCATAACATTTAGATTTTGAAGAAAAGAATTTTAGAATGTAGAATATCTCTACAATAAATGTGCTGGCAAGGCAAGAGAGCTCAGTGGGTAAGGGGGCTTGCCACCGGGCCCAACAACCTGAGTTCAACCCCTGGTACCGACATGGTGAACAAAGAGAACGCACTTTGCAAAATTGTCCTCTGGTTCGGTCCCCAGCTCCGAAAAAAAGAAAAAAAAAATTGTCCTCTGACCTCTGAACATGTAACATGGCCTTCATGGATGTCCCACTGCCGCTGGCCGCCCGGTGGATTGGTGGTTCTGTCCCGGGGGGACAGCTGAAAGTGTATAGAGTTTGCTTGGCAGAACTTAGGGGTTCTCTTGTGTCTGGTGGCGGCGGCCAGAGGTATTGTACGAAACGCTATAATTCATGGAACACTGGATACGTACTTGTATCTGCCTTCTTTTTTTTTTTTTTTTTTTTGGTTCTTTTTTTTCGGAGCTGGGGACCGAACCCAGGGCCTTGCGCTTCCTAGGCAAGCGCTCTACCGCTGAGCTAAATCCCCAACCCCTTGTATCTGCCTTCTTTATGAGCACACCTGTGGCTCATGGCCTTTCCCAGGGACATGGCGTCAGGGAGTCCTTACCGAGCACCACACTGTCTTTGTCTTGGCCACAGATGACGTCCGGCTGTTCGCCTTCGTGCGCTTCACCACCGGCGACGCCATGAGCAAAAGGTCCAAGTTTGCCCTCATCACGTGGATCGGAGAGGACGTGAGTGGGCTGCAGCGTGCCAAGACGGGGACAGACAAGACGCTGGTGAAGGAGGTGGTCCAGGTAACGCTCTGCTGCCTGTCAGCAAGGGGCGCCATCCAGATGGGGTAGGGGGTGTGGGGTGGACTCGAGAATCTTAACATTGTTCAGGGTGCCGGCCAGGGCCAGAACTCTGCTGTCTTGATGGTTACACGCCGGAACACAGCAGCTGGACAGCCAGCTTGGCACAGCCAGAGGCTCGCAGACAAGGTGACCAGAATGGAGACTCATTGTGGATGGGTCCCAGCGGGGGCCGTGGGGACCTAAGGGAGAGGATGTGACCTTTCCCCGTTCCTGTGGTAGGGACGATGTTCACCCATGCTCGGGGCACCTGATGACTGACGGTGGCGGGGTGTGTTGTCACAGTTAGGTAACTTAAGTAAGGCAGCAGTAGCCCCACAGCGCCACAGACAGCCAGGTTGGTTGTTTGCGGGTGTGGGTGAGGAGCCAGCTCAGGAAAGGGAAATCTGAATTCATACAGAAAAGCAAGGCGAGTGTGTGAGTTCCCAAAATGTCTTGCCAGAGGCCTTGCTTCTTTTAGCTTATCCGAACTGCTGTTCAAGTCACCAGAGTAGGTGTGGCCAGCCCTTCAGTCTGGCTGTTACCCAGGGGCAAGTGACCTGGGCAAAGCAAAATGGTGGGGCGGGAGAGATGGTTCAGTGGTTAGGGGCATTGGCTGCATTCCCAGAGGGACCGTGTGTGCTTCCCACAGTCCTGTGAAGCTGCAGCTCTCAAGGGATCTGATGCCCTCTTCTGGACTCCATGGTGAGCACTGCGTACATGTGGTACACAGACATACATGTAGGCAGAACACCCATACTCATGTAATAAAACAAAGACAAAATTCTCCTGGCTCCCTGGCTGACACACTGGCTGCCTTAAAAATTTTTTTTTTTTTTTTTTTTTTTTTTGCGACAAGGTGTCTTAGTTGGGGCTACTATTGCTGTGATGAGTGACCAGACAGCAAGTCAGGGAGGAAAGGATTTATTCAGCTTATGCTTGCTTCCACGGCACTGTTTATCACTGCCAGAAATCAGGACGAATTCAAACAAGCAGGAACCTAGAGGCAGGAACTGATGCAAAGGCCATGGAGGGGTGCTGCTTACTGGCTTGCGCCTCATAACTTACTCAGCCTGCTTTCTTACAGAACCCAGAACAACCAGCCTAGGGGATGGCACCACCCACAGTGGGCTGGACTCTTCCCCATTGATCACTAATTAAGAAAATGTTCTACAGTCTTGTCTCCAGCCTGATCCTTTTTTTTTTTTAAAGATTTATTTATTTATCTTATGTATGTGAGTACATTGTTGTTTTCAGACACAGCAGGAAAGGCCATCAGATTCCAATACAGATGGTTGTGAGCCACCATGTGGTTGCTGGGATTTGAACTCAGGACCTCTGGAAGAGCAGTCAGTGCTCTTAACCTCTGAGCCATCTCTCCAGCCCTGCAGCCTGATCTTATTAGAGGCATTTTCTCAATTGAGGCTCCCCCATTTCTGATGACTCTAGCTTGTATCAAGCTGTCATACCACTAGCCAGCACACAGGGTCTCTCTGTTATGGAGGTCTGGCTTCTTCCTGGAACTCACTGTGTAGATCAGACTGACCTGGAACTCACAGAGTTCCTTCTAAGTTCTGGGATTGAAGGTGGTGGCTGGCCATACACTGCTTTTTCTTTTTCTTTTTCCTTTGAGTTCTGAGGGTCAATCTGAGGTGCTTTGCCAAGCACCTTACTGCCTGAGTAGCTCGCAGGCCCTATCTGTAGAAACCCTAGGAGGGGTTCCAGGGCTTATAAGCATGGTAGTCAGCTTCACTGGATTTAAAGTAGGTTTTTATTGAATCCTGTCTCATGTGCATGTGTGTAGTATGTGTGTGTGCGCGTGTTCATCTGTGTGTGTATATGTGTATGTGTGTATATGTGTGTGGTGTGTGTATATGTGCATATGTGTGCGCATGTGTGTATGTGGTGTGTGTATGTGTGTATATGCGTGCATGTGTGTATGTGCATGCCTGTGTGTGTATGTGTGGTGTGTGTATGTATATGTGTGTGTATCTGTGCATGAGTGTGTGTATGTGTGTGGTGTGTGTGTGTGTGCCTGTGTGTGTATGTGTGGTGTGTATATGTATATGTGTGTGTATCTGTGCATGTGTGTGTGTATGTGTGTGGTGTGTGTATGTGTGTGCCTGTGTGTGTATGTGTGGTGTGTGTATGTATATGTGTGTGTATCTGTGCATGTGTATGTGTATGTGTGTGGTGTGTGTATGTGTGGTGTGTGTATGTATATGTGTGTGTATCTGTGCATGTGTGTGTGTATATGTGTGGTGTGTGTATGTGTGTGCCTGTGTGTGTATGTGTGGTGTGTGTATGTATATGTGTGTGTATCTGTGCATGTGTGTGTATGTGTGTGGTGTGTGTGTGCCTGTGTGTGTATGTGTGGTGTGTGTATGTATATGTGTGTGTATCTGTGCATGTGTGTGTGTATGTGTGTGGTGTGTGTGTGTGTACCTGTGTGTGTATGTGTGGTGTGTGTATGTATATGTGTGTGTATCTGTGCATGTGTGTGTGTATGTGTGTGGTGTGTGTATGTGTGTGCCTGTGTGTGTATGTGTGGTGTGTGTGTGTATTGTGTGTGTGTATGTATACGTGTGTGTATCTGTGCATGTGTGTGTGTATGTGTGGTGTGTATGTGTGTGCCTGTGTGTGTATGTGTGTGGTGTGTGTATGTGTGTGTATGTGTGTGTATGTGTGGTGTGTGTATGTATATGTGTGTGTATCTGTGCATGTGTGTGTGTATGTGTGTGGTGTGTGTATGTGTGGTGTGTGTATGTATATGTGTGTGTATCTGTGCATGTGTGTGTGTATGTGTGTGGTGTGTGTATGTGTGTGCCTGTGTGTGTGTGTATGTGTGTGTATGTGTGGTGTGTGTATGTATATGTGTGTGTATCTGTGCATGTGTGTGTGTATGTGTGTGGTGTGTGTATGTGTGGTGTGTGTATGTATATGTGTATGTATCTGTGCATGTGTGTGTGTATGTGTGTGGTGTGTGTGTGCCTGTGTGTGTATGTGTGGTGTGTGTATGTATATGTGTGTGTATCTGTGCATGTGTGTGTATGTGTGTGGTGTGTGTGTGTGTGCCTGTGTGTGTGTGTATTGTGTGTGTATGTATATGTGTGTGTATCTGTGCATGTGTGTGGTGTGTGTATGTGTGTGCCTGTGTGTGTATGTGTGGTGTGTGTATGTATATGTGTGTATCTGTGCATGTGTGTGTATGTGTGTGCCTCTGTATGTGTGTGTATTGTGTGTGTGTATGTATATGTGTGTGTATCTGTGCATGTGTGTGTGTATGTGTGGTGTGTATGTGTGTGCCTGTGTGTGTATGTGTGTGGTGTGTGTATGTGTGTGTATGTGTGTGTATGTGTGGTGTGTGTATGTATATGTGTGTGTATCTGTGCATGTGTGTGTGTATGTGTGTGGTGTGTGTATGTGTGTGTGTATGTGTGTGCCTGTGTGTGTATGTGTGTGTGTGTACATATATCACCGAGAACACATAGATAACATTATAAAGTCACTTCTCCTTCCATCTTTCTTTGGCTTCCAGGGACAAATCCAAGTCACCAGGCTTGCACCACCAGCCCCTTCACCAACCGAGCCATTGATTGTCCCCACTGTTATCTTACTCTAATTTAATTTTGTAGACATAGGGTAACCCAGCCTGACCTTAAACTTAGGGTGATTCTCCTGCCTCTGTTTTTCAAGCGCTGACAAGTGGGCCACCACTCGTGGCTAGACCGTTCATCTAGTAGCTTCTTCTGTGCTTGTGATTTTGCCGTGCCCTCTGCCACCGAGCTGCAGTCCCCACTGGGGCTTTCTGTGAGCCTAGCACTGGCTGCGGTGGCCAAGCAGACCCATTAGAAGGGGTAACCCAGGGTTGGGTTCTCTGGTGCAGCCTTCGTGGACAGAATACTAGTTCCTGGTTGCGGATTTGCAGGCTCAGAGAAGTGCAGGCCAGCTCTCCACAGAGCAGGGTGAGGGCATCAGGGACTCATGTCTGGATCCAGGCTTCATTAGGCTCCCTGTCTTCTCCTGGTTCTGTTTCTCTCTGGATTTGGCCACCCTCGGCCCAACAGAAGGAATCTCCAGGCTGATTCTTCAAGATCAGGACCCCAGAAGAGTCTCCCAGAGGCCTGCTATCTCTATGGTAGTCAGTTCCGTAAAAGACTCCCGACCGCCATCTTGGGGCAGGAGTGGGCGTTATGATTTGGGGCTACAATGAGGTTCCAGTTCAGGGGCTTGCTGGGGAGTAAGGTTAGCTGGGGCCATTCAAATGAGAAGCCGGGATTCCTGGGCAGGTGGGGCTGTATGCCTGTAACCCCAGCATCTGGGTGTGGAGGCAGGAGGACTAGGTATTGAGGCCTGTCTGGAATTAGAAGTCAGAAAGTTCAATGAAGGGTCTGTGTTCAGAGGTGAGCCCTCCATGACTGGGAAAACCAGACAGATGTCCTGTTCTCCACCAACCACAGGGCAGCAGAGGCTGCAGGAAGCCCAGCCGTTCTAGGGACACTGCCCTGAGTTGGGGAATGTGCTGAGCAGACAGCTCTCCTGGCTGAGGTTGCCCTGCCACACTGTTGTCTGCCGGTGCCTGGGAGAGCACACCCACTCTTTGTTCTGGTGCCTCTGTAGGCTTGTAAGGACAATGTGGTGGCCAGCAGGGGAGACTACCCGGTGCCATGGCAAACTGCCTCGCATCAGAGCGGGATCAGGCAGGCCTTGCAAAATGCTCTAACTGGCATGCTCTCTTTCTAAAACATTTGTATTTGTGTATTATTGAGTTTAAAATATTATGTATATGTGCACAATGTGTGTGTGTGTGTGTGTGTGTGTGTGTGTGTGTGTGTGTGTGTGTGTGGTGCATGTGGAAGTCAGAGAACAATAATGGCATCTCATTCTTTTCAGGCGTTTGGGATGGAAATCCAGTTACAGTTGGCTGCAAGCTCCTTTCCCTGCCAAGCCATATTACCCACCTCAGGGAGACCTTTTTTTTTTTTTTTTTAATTCTTTTTTTTTGGAGGGAGACCTTTTTGAGGGTGGGGTTTCACCTAGAATGCACTAGGGAGCCTGAGAAAGCTTTAAGCTGGGGAGAGAGACTGGCTTTGCTCAGAGAGAGGCCCCACATAAACCAAGCTGCTTCAGCCAATCGGGCCATTCTGGGGCTAACTGTGGCTTGCTGTCCCCCTCCAGACTCCAGACCCTCTGCCAGCCCCTGGCTAGCCTGCCTGCTTGGCTGTGATGCTTTCAAGGTACATAGCACAGAACCATGGAACACCCCTGAAGGTGGCCCAGATACCCCGGCCATGTGCTCGAGAAGGGGGGCTTTGCCTACCCCCTTTCTGGCACCTCTCCATTCTTCCGTCTTCTGGTTATTTGGCTCTGTACAGTCCCTTTCAGAGCGGACTTACACCACACACAGTTTGCGTGTGCGGCCCCTGGTCACAGCAGCCAGGCACTGTTTGGCGAGTGCCCACCACAGACAGGAGTCTAATGCTGGCCTGGCCGTGTGCAGTCTTTCTCGTGTAGGCCTCAGCCCGCCTTGGCCAGGAGCTCACACAGATCCTCATGTCTTTGGTCCCTCACCCCCTTGGATCTCTGTTTCCTCATCTGAGCAGTGGGATGCCAGCCTGACACATAGAAACAGGGAAGTAAGAAATAAGAGTCCGATAGGGTGAGCGCACTACCGTAGATATATACCTCCTTTCTTCAGAGAGTGTCTCATGTTGCCCAGATGTATTGAACTCACTTATATGTAGCTGAGGTGACCTTGAACCCCTGAAATCCCTGCCTACAAGGCCTAAGTGTCCAGGTGATACTTGTGCGCCGCTGTGCCCTGCTGGGGTGGAACCCAGGGCTTTCCGGATGCTAAGCAAGCTCTCTACCAACTGAGCGAGCCCCTGTTTACTTATGTATTCAGGTGTTTTTTTTTTTTTTTGGTTCTTTTTTTTCGGAGCTGGGGACCGAACCCAGGGCCTTGCGCTTCCTAGGCAAGCGCTCTACCACTGAGCTAAATCCCCAACCCCATGTATTCAGGTTTTTGGTTGAATTATGGACACCGCCTGGTATTTGCTGAGACTGAACATCTTTTGAGGCTAAGTGTTGTCATTTTAAAACAATTCTGTTTACTGATTCTTTGGAGGAAACTCCCAAACATGCACGTGGCTAGGAACAAGAAATTCTATGCCTAGTTTTTTCCTCTTTCTCTTTCTCTTTCTGGAGATTAAACCTAAGGTCTCCTACATGAAGGGTGAGTGTTCCCTTGTGTGGCTAGTTACCCAGCCACGGGCAGCTTCGATTAAACACTAGTTAAGGATCCAGCCTGGGTTTGACCTCTGACCTGTCAGCTAACCAATAGGTAGGGGCTGCTTGGAGCGCTGGGTTAAGGATGCTAAGGTTGAATCTTGACAGAGAAAGTGCCACGATTGATTTGTAATGTCTGCATGATTGATTTGTGATGTCTGCCGTGGACACAGGAGTAGAGAGTGGAGTATGTTTCCTTCTCCATTGCCCTCCCAGAACTAGATAGAGTCAGAGGTCAGGCCAGGCGGGGTCAGGGCTTTGGTGAATGTCTGGGAGGCAGAGCAGCAGGTCCCAAGCACTTTTCCTATAAGTACAGAGGGATGGTATGGAATCAGCTGCTCAAGGGCTGGCTCACAGCAGGATCTCGGGACATCTGTCTGCTTGCATTCTGTTTCTTGTACATCACAATGTGCCCTCCTGTGTGTGCCTTTGGTTTTCTCCCTGAGTAGGAAGGTGACTTGCACCTTCGTATCCAAGTCTGTCAACCACTTGGCCTGCTGATCCGTTTGTTTCCTTCATCCTTTTTTGATGAGTCATGCCTGCCTTAAGAACCTGCTCTTTTTGAGTAAATTATACCTTGCTGGTCGGGTTTTAAGGACTCGGTCTTTCAGACACAGAATAGGTGTAGGAGGTCACAGAGTGGGCGGGAAGGCTAGCAGTGCACTTCTGTTTCTTTCTGCACAGCCTCCTGCAAGGTTGCCTTTTCTCCTGGAAAGAAGGGCTGTCAGGGGCTGATTGCTTTTATTCAGAATTCAGAGGTCTTTGGCTTAAAATTCTTGGGGAATTCCACTTGGAGAAAGGCACTTGATTGCTACCAGCGGGTGTCTTGTCCACTCAGCCCGTGCATGTGGGAGAGAGTCTACACCCTGCACAGCGGACATTTTCATGGGTCCCAGATGGGCCCAGAGAAAGCATGGAGCCTCAACATGGAGCTGCGCTGTGATCCTGTGTTGCTTGCCCATGGATTCTGGTGTCCATAGTGGGACTTTGTCCTGTTCTTTGTCTCTGTGCTCCAAGGACTTAGGCAGATGCTTGGATGACTGGGGTGGATTCTTCTAGAGGACCCTTTTCTCTCCCTCTCCTCTTTGAGAGGAATGAAGAGTAGGGGCTACTGGAGAGAACCACAACACTGGAATTTGGCCTCTTGGGGTATAGGCTAGCGATTGCCTTAGTGAGTGTTAAGCCAGCACAGGTTTCGGGGTGCAGTGAGGGGCGTTACTCTGCTCGTCTTTGGGTGTAGAGGAAGCCACCTCTCTCCTCTCACAGGTTTTCTCCTCCTCTGAGGCAATCCTCTAGCCCGGCTTTGGATGCTGCTACTGGGTGTTTAGAGATAGCCAGCACCTTCCATGTTTACCCAGGAAGCCCTGGGACTGCCCTTCTTTGCAAATGAACATTGGGGAAGAGAAAGAGTCCTGGACATTGAACCCTAAGCTTCACTGCAGGCTTGAGGCCGAAGGGAAGCTCCGTCACTTACAAATCTCAGCTGAGGGCCAGTCAGCACTTGCCCAGTGCTGGGCACACCCAGCAAGTATGCAGGGTCTGCATGCTCTGAAGCCCTCATTACAGCCCCAGCATGTGGTACTGTTTCTGTTCCTGTCTGCAGAGGAGGAACTGAAGCTCTGGTGGGCCAGGCTGCCGGAGAGCATGGGGCAGCTTAGACTAAACCCCATTCCCAGCGCATTTTAGCAAGAAAGCTGGGTTTAAGCCATGCAGTCAGGAACCCTTTAAAAAAAAAGAGCTTGGGATTGGGGAATATATCTCAGTGGGTCCTCAGCACCACATAAATCTGGCTTTGTAGCATACACCTGTAAGCATAGCATCAGAGAGGTGGAAGGTCAGAAGCTTAGGGTCATCCCTGGCTACCAGCAAGTTTAAAGCCAGCCTGGGTTTCATGAGAAGAAACCATTTAAAATCAAGGGTAAGAGAATATTTATATATATATCTTAATCTAGCCCTGCAAATAGGGTCATGCGTGTATGCCTGCGAGCATGCATGCATGCGTGTGTTGTGTGTGTACACAGTGTATGTCTCTCATGTGGGTGTGTGTGTGTGTGTGTGTGTGTGTGTGTGTGTGTGTGTATGGGGGTGCATGCACAGACCTACTTCTGCCCTATCCTTCACTGGGGTCACTTTCTCAAGGAGAGCAGCCTGGGGTCCACTTTGCATCTGAGAAAGGTTGTAGGGACAAAACCTGCCCCCAGTCACCTTTTCAGGCTGTTCTGATGGAAACCTGAAGATGCCAGACTTGGACATGGCTAAAGGAACCACTTCCTTCGGACAATGCCAATGGGCAAAACATGGAAAGTCCCTGTCTAGAAATCTTAGGGGGATGCCAGGGTCTTGGAGAAAACCCAGAAAGCCTCAGGTGACAGTGCCCAGAAGGGCAGCCTTGGGCTGCTGATATGCGACTCTTGGGGTGGAGGAGGAAGTGCAGGGCCTAACCCGGGGCTCTTCGATGTAAGACCTGAAGATACTCAGTTCCCCATCTGGTCCTCTGTCAACAGAGGTGGTCGGCAGAGTTCAGTGGGCCTTGATCCACAGGTTCCGTCCTCTGCCTTGCCCCAGGACAGTTACAGATGGGTGACTTTTGAACATCTCCAGCTTCCCTCATAAGTGCCTGTGAAGCTATCACCAAAGCCAACACCCTCACATCCCTGCCACGCCCTGCTGTCCCCGAGCAGGCCAACTGGGACAGGAGACTCTCCTGGGTGGCCACTAGGCTTTCAGAATAGATCGGGTTCTCCCAGTCACCAGCAACTACTGTGCACTGTGACACACTGATGGCCACGTGAGAGCCAGGGACTGTGAGGGAACTTGGCGGAATTTCAGAGTGACCACAATGTCACCTGTGTCTCTTTACGTAAGGCTGCATGTGTGGCATCAAGATAGCTCTCAGTAAGGTCTGGCCTGGGTCCTGCTCCCTGCCTCTCCTTGCGGCTGTTAGGGGTGTGTGTGTGTGTGTGTGTGTGTGTGTGTGTGTGTGTGTGTGTGTGCTCGAATGTGGGTAGGGGTGAGTATGATGGGAGGTAACCTGTTAGCACAGATAGCCTCTTGGTGACCAGCACCCAGGGACACAGGTGAGCAGCTCCTTGGCGTTGCTCCTGGGTCAGGCTTTAGCTGCCCGCTGGTGTTGCCTGGTTTCTGCCCCTTTTACTTACATACCAGGAAGGTGGCTCCCCTGTGTCACTGGGGACTCTCTAGTGTCACCCTTAGATCCGAAGCTGATTGCTCAGTAGGAGTAGAGGCAGAGGGCAAGGGGTCATCTCAAATAGGTCTTGAGGTTGGTACCTGCCTTAGGGTTTGGTGGAAACACCATGACCAAAAATCAAGTCAGGAGGGAACGGGCTTGTTTTGCTAAGATTTCCACTTCATAGTTCATCACCGAAGGAAGTCAGGACAGGAAGTCAAACAGGGCAGGAACCTGGCGGGCAGGGGTTGATACTGAACCCATGGAGGGGTGCTGCTTGCCGGTATGGCTTGCTCAGCCTGTTTTCTTATAGAACCCCAGGGGCTTGCACCACACAGGATGGGCTGAGCCCTCCCCCATCAAACACTAAGAAAATGTCCTCCGGGCTTCCCTACAGTCTGATCTTAATTTTCTCAATCGAGGTTCCCTCCTCTCAGATGACTCTAGCGTGTGTCAAGTTGACATAAAACTAGTCAGCATGGTGCCCGTCCAAGCCGTGCATTTTGGGACATTTTATAGACTCCACATCCTACAGGGGAAGAGTAGACCACTTGTGCCAAGCCTTCTGTTGGGGCAGTGGCCTCTTTGCCTGCCAGAGTTGCTATCAAAAGATGCTGCCTCTTCTGCTTCCCCAGATGAGAAGGAACCGCCCTTGGAATAGCAGGAAAGAGAATCCTTCAACGTTGCCTCCACAGGTCACTCGAGCCCATAAATGGGCTTGGAGGGAAGTGGGTAAACTCGTTTAGAAGGTTGTATAGGAAGGGCTGGATCATAGGAGGTATGAGGAGATCCAGAAGGTTGCTGGAGTAGGATATGGTGTAGGGGTAGGTGAGTGGGCAAGGGTGTTAGCTAAAGGCTGGGTGTGACTGCCATTGGTCCCACCACATGACGTGTCAGAGTCCTCACTGAGGACTGAGGAGTAGGACTGATTCCAGTCAGCCTGGGGAGATTCGAGTCTGCAGATGGACAGGAAGTGCCTCCTCCAGCATCTGTCTGCACACATCTGACTTCAGCTGCACAGTGTGGTCTCTTTTGGAGTGAGGAGAACAGGTCCAGATTCATCAGCCACGAGGCTGCAGTCTGGCTGATTGTTGAGACATCAGCCCGAAGCTTTAGCTTAGCGTAGATCCAGGATCTGGCTTGGTACCATGGGTGTGGCTTGAGCGCCAGTGGCTTCAGAAGTGCTAACTGCCCTCCTAGGAGGGAAAAACCGCTCAACCCAGATGGGGACTCCTGATTCTGTGTTCTAACTCTGGAGTTCCCCAGAACGGCTGACCTGGGGGTGGGGGCTGGAACATGGAATCCGCACCCCCCACACTGCTTCTCCACAGTAATAACCCCTGGAGGACCCGTCTCGGGCAACAATAAAAAACCCTATCTGCAGGCAAAGTTGTCTTCTGTGGCAACAGAGAGGAGAGAATGAATGTTCAGTGTGGCCGACCCCACATGGCTGCTGTTCTGTAAACTTTGGAAACTTGGAAGCATTCGCTTCATGGCGATTTGGTTTTAAACATGCCTCAGGGTTTGAGGTATCTTTTTTTTTTATGGTTTGAGACGATGAATGTGTGTGTGTGTGCGTGTGTGTGTGTGTGTGCGTGCGCGTGCTGTATCTGTGGCAGAATGTAGACGATTTTGCCCGTTTACATTTCGTTGCGCCGTTCACTAGTCTGGTCTCCTTTTCCCGAGACGGAATACATCTATTAATTTTGTGAGGGGATTTTGCACACACCACTGCAGCATGCAGCGTCAGGATAACGTGCAGGGACTGGCCTCTCCTTTCACGGTGTGGGGATCTGAGATCATCAGGCTGTGAGGCAAAGGGCCTGTACCTTCTGAGCCATCTCTCCACCCAGTCTTGAATTTCTGATCCTCCTGTCTCTGGGATTACAGGCCTGCACCAACACGCCTGGTTTAGAAAGTGCTGGGGCTTGAACCCAGGGCTCTGTGTGCTAGGCACGCATGCCCTCTGCCAGCTGAGCCACACGCGGCCCATTTGTTTTGTTGAGACAGAGTTTGGCTGTGTAACACAGACTGGCTTCAAACTCATGGGCTGTCAGTCTCCAGTGTTCTGACTGGCTTCAAACTCATGGGCTGTCAGTCTCCAGCGTTCTGGGCTTACTTACTACACTGCCTGGCTATAGTGTGACCTGCCCAGCTCTTGTGGTTTTAGTGGAGCCGCACCCAACCCTTAACACTTCCCTTTAGATTTTTCAGTCTTTATCTCGTCTTCCTAAACTCTCATTCCTGACAAAGACTTCGGGTTCTTTTTTTACATTGCCATATATGGCTGTCAGCAAGCGGAGGACTTTGAACTTCCTCTCAGGCTTCTTGCTCCATTGACTTCCTTGCTGGGGCACCCTTGCCCCTCCCCTGTGCCGCTAGCTGCTCACTTGGCTGGGAGTTGAGACACAAGTCAACTCTCTATTCTCTTTTCTGACCGGGGCCACTGCCTTCCTTTGTCTGGGTCACACGCATACACTTAGCAGTGCTGGCCATAGGGCTGCTGGGAGTGGTCTTTCCACTTGGGGCTGCAGAAGGCGGTCTCAGCTCTCCCCCCAGCGGCCTTATCTTAACCAGGTAAAAGGCTAATGTATGGAGGGTGGATTCAGTCAGATTGTGTGAGGCTGCCTCTCTTGGCAAATATTAACCCCTCCTCCATACCCAGCCATGTCTTGGTGGCCTTGCTCATGGTATCAAGGAAGCTGAGAACTTGGATCTTTCTGGTACCGTGACAACTTTGCTTATATTGTATTTTATTGATGTGAAACCCATTTAATGTAAAATTAACCATTTTAACCACCTAGTTCCAAAGATATTTGCTCCCCTTGCTTTATATCTACATATAGTAGTTGGGAGTAAGGGGGGCAGTACTGGGGCTTGAACCTGGGACCCCCTGACTGCTAAGGTAAGCACTGAACTGAGCCACATACTCAGCCTGAGGGAGTAGTCGCAGGTCTATGACCTTGGGCAGGCAATGCGGTCTTCAGACTTTGTCTTGTTTGTAAAATAAAAATACTCTTGAATGTCTTTGAGGATTTTTTTTCTTTTAACAATGTCCTTTTGAAAAAAATATTTATTTTCTTTACATACATGAGTACACTGTAGCTGTCTTCAGACGCATCAGAAGAGGATTCCATTACAGATGGTTGTGAGCCACCATGTGGTTGCTGGGAATTGAACTCAGGACCTCTGGAAGAGCAGTTGGTGCTCTTAACCGCTGAGCCATCTCTCCAGCCCCATCTTTTGGTTTTGCAAGACCGGGTTTCTTTGTGTAGCCCTGGTTGTCCTGGAACTCGCTCTGTAGACCAGGCTGGCCTGGAATCACAGAGACCCCACCTGCCTTTGCCTCCTGAATGCTGGGACTAAAGACATATGCCACCACCTCCTGGTGTCTTTTGGAATTTTAAAAGTTGCCATCGGGCAGAGCTACTGTAGTCCACATGCAGAGAGAGCTGGTCTTCTGACCCTTCCTGGTTTGCAGTCACCTCCAAGAACTGTGCAGTCTTACCACGATCCGTTTTAGATGACATCTGTCATTTCCTGTTTTGTCTCCCGCCCCTGGTCACCTCTGGTCTGCTTTCTCTGTGGATTTGCCTTTTTTGGACATTTCCTGTCGTTGGAACCAGACAGTGGGTGGCTCTTCTTGCCTGCCTGGTTTTGTTCATGTTTAAGGGTTCGTTCACCCATGTTGGAGCAGGCATTGGAATTTCACTGCTGACTAATTAATGTGTCACCGTGTGGGACATCTATGCTTTGAGGGGCTAGCTCTCCTGGGTGCTTGGCTGCTGGTGAATCTGGTGAATCAGGTGAATCATGCAACTGCGAAGTCGGGGATGAGCTTCTCTATGTGCCCAGGTGATTCTGTTTCTCTCAGGCAGAGAGAGCTTCCGGTCGGTGTCCAGTCCCAGGGTCATAGTTGCAGTCTTCCACATTTTGATGCGTTGTGGCTTTGTCTCCGTACCACAGTGCAGTGTGTGTGTGTGTGTGTGTGTGTGTGTGTGTGTGTGTGTGTGTGCTTGCACCTCTTATTACACAGGTTGGTTGGTCTTGAACCTCTATTATCTAAGGCTGGCTGTGAACTCCCATGCCTCCTGCCTCCACCTCCCACCCCGAGGCCTTTTATGTGGGCAATTTCCCAACCTTTGGACTCGGGCTTCTGGCAGCTTTCTTTATCTTCCCTTGAGCTTTTCTTGGTTTATTGTGCCTCATAATCCACATATAAAATGACATAATTCTCACTGCTCAGTGTTACCTGATAAGAAAACTCCTGCTTCTTTCATTCTCACGTGGGCCAGGCCCTTGGATCGTCTGGTCAAAGCCTCGAGCCCCGAGAAGCGGCTATGGTGACAGTGTGTTCCCCAGCTATAGCACGGCGTGTTTGTGGAATGGACGCTACAAATCCTCTGCACACCTGCCCAAAACTCAACATGGTTAGGAAGGCCCGGGTACCCGCTGGTGGACCGAGTAATGGCCGAACCAGCATGCGAGAGCTGCCTTCTCCCAACCCCGGGTATAGCAGTAACAGGTGTGATAAGCAGCAGCCTCCAGCCAGAGCCTCCTTCCTTCCAGCATTCCCTCCTGAAATCCTATGAGATAGGGTCTCACGGTGCACCTCTCCAGCCTTAGCCTCCTAAGGTGTGTGCCAGCAGTTACAGCCCCTCCTCCCTCCTGCCCCTCTTCTGGAGTTAAACATTGGCCAGCTCCCCACTGCTTTCCTACCTCACACCCTCCCAGGCAGGTTTTCCCAGATGACGAATTTGACAGTTGAAAGGAACTTGCCCTTCAAGATAACACAGCGAGGGAGGACAGTCTAGGGGTCGTGCTTGGGTCCACCCAGTGACATCTCTACCCCCTCGATCTGGGCTTCTGGCACCAGCTCTATCGGCATTTTTTTTTTCATTGCCATCCACTAGGAGTGTCTGGGGTGCTGGGGCTTCCTGCTGCGTTGCCTGGGCAACCCTGGACCTGCCCCCTCCTCCCTCACCGAGACTCTGAGCTCTTCTTTGTCCTTGCAGAATTTTGCCAAGGAGTTTGTGATCAGCGATCGGAAGGAGCTAGAGGAAGACTTCATCAGGAGCGAGCTGAAGAAGGCTGGAGGAGCCAATTACGATGCTCAGTCAGAGTAGCTGCAGCCCCACACCCCAGAGCCATCTGCCTGCTCCACCGAGGAGGAGACTGCCACCTCACGTCACCAGCCCACCGGGGAGGAGAAGCCATGAGAGGCACCAGTGCCACCATTGTGTCCAGCCCCCTCCCTCTCCCCTCTCCCCCTCCCTTCCCTCCTCCCCTCTGTGGCCCCTCTCAGGCTCACAGAGCATCATTCTTTGAGACCCCGCCCCCTTTTTGTTTTAAAGGAAAGTCCTTTTGGTGCCAGGGTCACACACATCATCATATCCCGGGTGCCTCTCTGTCACTAGCCCTTGACCTGGCATTACCCCTGCCTTCAGTGGCTTGCCTGGTCTAAGCTACCCTGGCCTTGAGTTACCTGGTGCCATCCCAGCTTACCCTGGCTGTTTCCTGCTAGCCCCATGCCGGCCACCATGCCAGGCGCTGTGCACACTCCACAGCCTTCATGAGCTCACGCATGCTCCTCAGAACCCGTGGACTTGGCTCCAGGCCCCACCCCTGCCCTGTTCAGAGTGGCCTAAGCTCTAAGTCTGGTAGATACTGCTTGGCAATAACAGATTTAGGTCTGGCGTGGACCGAATATGAAGTGACAAATTTGCCTTAAATCTTGCCTGGCAGTGGCTCCGCCCACGTGGTCTAAACTACCCTTTTGGTGAAGCCCTTCTGAAGCATGAGAGGTCTGAGTCCGGCTGTGGTGAGAGTTTCAGGGTCAACCTCAGGGCCTCAAGGATGACAAAGGATGGAAAGGTCCCCTGCAGACAGGGAGGCTGGCACAGGCCTCAGGGCACCTGGAAGGCAGCTACGGTTGGAATCTTAGTCTGCAAATTCCAAAGATGGCTTCGTTTGCTTTTAAAGAAAGCTGAGGCGGGCTTGGCTCCTCAGGAGCAGGTGAAGACGGTTCTTTTCCTTCCTCCTCGCTCTTACTACTCTGGGGAAGAATGCTGCACCGGGCTGGGCTGTGAGGACCGCCTCTGGCATTCCAACAGTTTACAGAAGTAAATGTGTTTTTCAAGAAAAATGAATTGGGTGGTCTGCTCCCTGTATATATATATGTGTGTGTGTGTGTGTGTGTGTGTGTGTGTGTGTGTGTGTGTGTGTTTGTCCGAATTCAGTGGAGGAACTCCTGGGCCCTGGGCATATGAGGCCAAGAGTTTCCTTCTAGCTCGGGCTGTTCTGAAACCTTTGACATAGGACAGTGGCCTTGAACTCCTAATTCTCACGTGGCCATCTCTCAAGTAGTGAAGTTACAGGTGTGTACCGTCTTCTCCTGTCTCAGGAGCATTTTAACCCACCGGTCCCCCTACCCCTCATTGCAGGGGTGCCAGGTTCAGTTCCCAGCACCCACTCTGGGCAGCTCACAACTGCCTGTAACTCTAGCCCAGATGACCCAGGTTATCCCTCAACTCTCTCTGTTGTCATCCTCCTGCCTCCTCCCAGGTAGCTAGGCTCACAGGTCTGAGATGCACAGCCCTTTATATATGTATATAAATAAATATATATATACATATATATGTGTGTATATATACATATACATGTATATGTATATATATTTTATGTATATATACATATATGTGTGTGTATACATATATAAATATATATGTATATATATATATTATAGTGAGACAGGTCCTCATTCATGCCTAGACTGGCCTCGAGTTTGTGGCAATCCCCCTGCCATAGCATCCTGAATATTAGAATTACAGGCATGTGCCACCACTCCTGGCTTAGACTTTTATATTCTTAATCACAGAAGTAGATATTTATCTTCGTTTTAAAAAAAGCAAAACTAGAGACTAATCCCCCTCCCCTGTCACAAGGCCATGACCATGCTGCTGGGTGGCAGGTGCAAAGCCAGAAGTGACCCCCCTACATGGTAAGCTCAACAACCGGCTTGTAATGCCCGCTCTTCTGCTTGTAGCTGTGTCTTCAGGCAGGCTCATCTCTCCGAGCTTTGAATCCCTCACAGCAGAATGGGCAGCACAAACTGGTTATGATGGAAATCCCAGCACTTGAGAGGAGATAGGGGGGGTGGGTCAGAAAGTCAGAGTCATCCTTTGCTACACAGTGAGTTCACAAGGCTAGCCTGGGCTACATGAGACAAACCCCACCCCCTCCTGCCAAAGAGGTGGAGACCTGGTTACCTCTGCAAGCCTTCTCTGCCCTCCACCCTATCCTGCTCTTGCTTATGGGGTGGGTTGGAGTGGGGTGGGAAGGAAGGAGAGCTGAGGGAGGAGGCTAGCCTGTGGCTGTGGTGTATATATTTATTCTGTTGATTGGTCTCTGGGGGACTTATCTGTTTCACAACTTCACCCAGCCCTCCTGGCATTGCTTACACTCCAGGGGTTATCTGGGGCTAGAGGGGTGGGGAGGGGGAGTCCCCACCCTAGGTCCCCAGGCGCCACCCAGACTGGGGAAAAGGCCTCTTCCCTGAAGGCAGATGTCCTGGCTTTAGTCTGACTTAATCTCCTTGTTCCCCATTCCCAGAGAACCGCAGAAGAGATTAAAATGAACCTGAGGGAGGTTAGCTCCGGTGACCAGTTGAGGAGGAAGAGGTCTGGGTAGAATCTCTGGACAAAAGTCTGAGGTAGCCCAGGCTGGCCTTGGATTCAACACATAGCTGAGGATGACCCTAAATTCCTTATCCTCTTGCCTCGATTTCTTGAGTGCTAGGCCACACCACCACACCCAGCATCCTACCAACAGAGCTACTTCCCTAGGCCCATGGTTGGGCCACAATTCTTCTAGAATGTTCCCTGGACCCTGTGAAGTGGGCTAAGAAGGTGCCTGAACAGTAGCTCCCATAAGACATGTTCCAAACCGTCTTTAGAAACCGTCTTTAGTCTTTAGATGTCACTGGAGATAGGCTGGATTAAGGAACATAGTGGTGTCTGAGGAGATTTGAAGCCTAGAGAGAAGACAGGAGGCAGCTACAGTAAGGAGCCCCCGGGGTCTCAGGAGACACCATACACTCTGCTGCTATGGTAAACTTCAGTTTAAACCTTCCTTCCTGTTGCTCACCCGAGCCTCTCCAGGTTGGGACTGCGTCCCTGTGCCTGGACTGTCCTTGCACAAGGCAGGAGTTTGGGGAGTGGTTGGCAGTCTGGCTTGCCTGCCGTGCCCCTGGCTAAAACCGCCGTCCTGCTGGACTACCGGTTCACACAGACACCAGCTCTCAGACCTGGTGGGCGCCATGCCAGGTGGAACCAGGGACTTCCTGGTTGTCTTCTGAGTGCCTCTGCCCAAGTCCCACCTCAGGGAGGGAGCCATCTTGTTCACCTATCTGACCACCAAGCCGGCCCCTCTTCACCAGGGCCCTAAGCCCATCCAACCCCTGACTCCGTCTTAATGGTCCACAGGGAGCTGAGGGAATGTGAGGGAGCCCCGCCCCTGCGGTTTCTGTGCTCGACTCCCAGGTGGCAGATGTTGGCTGCTCTGGGTGGGACAAGAGACATAAATAAAGTTCACGGAGGGTCTGAGGTGAGAGCCCTGAGCCTGCAGAGCCTGAGGAACCCTTCCTGCCCTGTGTCAGGACTGGTCGGGGGTGTTGCCTGCCGGCAGGGGTTGGGGATCAAGAGAGAAAGGAGGTACCTGGGAATGAGGGGAAACAGTCCCTCCAGTTCTGGCAAACCCACTCAAGCAGATGCTAATGTGTTTCTTTGCTCCTTGGCTCATCTCCAGCAGTTCCCATGGCTGATGTCACTCTTGGTGATGTGCCAAGCCATGGTGGCACACATAGGGGAGGCACACAGGGAATCTTCCCAGAAATCCTCAGACACAAAGGTGGGCACCCCAGGAGATCCTCAGTGCCATTCAGGCACAGTAGTAACAAGATCCAGGGGTGTGTGTGTGTGTGTGTGTGTGTGTGTGTGTGTGTGTGTATCTAAGGGGATGAGTGTGCAGTGTATGTGTGTATATGTGTGTGTAAGGAGGTGAGTGTGCAGTATGTGTGTGTTTGTGTGTGTTTGCGTGTGTGTATGTATGTGTGTTATCTAAGGGGATGAGTGTGCAGTGTGTGTATGTGTGTGTGTGTAAGGAAGTGAGTGTGCAGTGTATGTGTGTGTTTGTGTGTGTATGTATGTGTGTGTATCTAAGGAGGTGAGTGTGTAGTGTATGTATATGTGTATATGTGTGTGTGTAAGGGGGTGAGTGTGCAGCATGTACGTGTATGTGTGTGTGTGCGCATGTGTGTATATATGTGTGTGTGTAAGGGGGTGAGTGTGCAGTGTGTGTGTGTGTGTGTGTGTGTGTACAGGTTAGAGGACAATGTTTAGCATCTTCCTCAGCCGATTGCCACGTAATATTTTAAATTAAATCAAACTTAGTTTTATTGTGTATGCGTGGATCATGGGGGTGGGTGATGGGTGTGCACACAGACACCACGGCACTTACATGGAGGTCAGAAGACACTGCTGAGGAGTGTGTTCTTTGACTATGGATTCCAGGCCTCCCACTCAGGTCACCGGACTCATACAAGCACCTCTGCCACGGAGCTCTCTCTCTGGCTCCCCTCCTGACTCTGTGACAGGCTCTCACCGAAACTTGTGCTGTCCAGAGAGTCCCACAAGTCTCCTATCTCTGCCTCCTGAACACTAGGATTTAGACTCGTAACCACAGGCTGGAGTTTTTACACCATGGGCGCAGGCCCTGGGGATCTGAGCTCAACCCTGGGGCAGCAAGTACAGCCAGCACTTAATGAGCAGAGCCATCTCCCCGGCCCCTAATTGTTCTTTTCCAAACAAACGTTCCCACGGGACACCCAGCAGACTGCGGGATTCACGTTGCCTTCAACAGGTGACTTGGTTCAAAGTCCCCCTGGAGGAAACCCCAGCAGGGAGCTGGAGAAGGGGGTGACTTACAGGGGTGCAGTGGGAACGACAGGGGTGGGGTGGGGTGTTTCCCAGGCTGAAGGTGAAGTTCAGTGTCTGAGCTGTTGCCTGGTGTGCACACAGAATGTTTGAAAGCCAGAACTGTTCAGAGACAAAAAAAAAAAAAAAAAAACACCAAACTAAAAGAAATTGTTCCAAATTGAGTCAGAAGCTTCCTGCCATCCCCAAATGAGGCTGGCTCTGTTGTGAGGTAAACTGTTGGTCTGCAGGACCTAAAAAGTTGTTCTCAACCTGTGAGTCCTGACTCCTTGAGGTTGCATATCAGATGCTCACCTTACGATTGGTGACAGTAGCAAAAGTTACAGTTATAAAGTAGCAACAAGATAGCAACAAGATAAGTGTTTGGTTAGCAGGTCTCGCCACAGCATGAGGAACTGTATTAAAGGGTTGCAACATCAGGAAGGCTAGAACCATTGATGTAGATGGCAAGTCTGTATGCAGGAATTTCGAGGACTGCTTAGATGGCCTCCAGGCTCCAGTGCCTCCTCCAGAGCCCTGCGCGTACGTCCTGCTTTGACTCGGGCACTGGGCTTCTTGATGCCCCTGCTTCCTCCAGCCTCCAGCCTCCAGCAACTCAGAGCCCGGTGACCACTGGGGGCCACTGATAACCACTCAGTCCTGTCAAGGAGAAAATACAGCTCTCACCTCAAAGGGAATAAGCGATGTTTATTCTGGAGTGACCACGGCCGGGGAAGCACAGATTTTGTCTACTCCAAATTCCATATTCTAACCTGGAATCAGTTTCATGAAGATTCTACAGCGAGAGAGCAAAGGAAGTCACAAAGCAAAACGGTTGCAATAAAAGGGAAGTTTCGGTGCTAGCCGAGACACCTTGTCGTTTAGTCAGTGGGAACATTATTAGCACACTCTGATTTTATCTGTTAGTTCAGTGTGGTAGCTTTGACAGAGGGAAGAATAGCTGTTTAGGGGGCTAAGGAGAGTCTAGGATAAATTGAAATCAGGCTCTGAACTTCCAACATTTCAGCCTCTCTGCAGGCGTTGAAGTTCACATCAATTATCCGGCCTTGTAGAAGGTTCCACTGAGTGTGTCTTTCTGGAACTTTTGTTCACAGCTCATAGTGGGTGCTACCTAGGTGGGTGAGCACACAGAGGCTGGTGGCTTTCAATTCCACTTACTTTCAGAGTAGTGGACCTGTGGGGACAGACGCCAGCCCTGTAGCCCTCCTGCCCCTGCCAGGTGAGACTCAGGTCCTTTAGTGGTCATTTGCTTAGTGACAGCAACAAGAGCCACACCTGGAGACGGACCTGCAAGGCAGAATCCACGGTCCATCCTACTACTGAGTCTGCCCACTGCCATGGGAGCGGGGGTCGCCTACAATTCCCAATGCAGCCCCCAGGCCCCACTGACCCAGTGTGAAGTCCAGCCTTGACCCATAGCCAGCCTCTCCCACTCCAAGCTGGAGAGGAAACTTGGGCTTTATTTCAGAGACTTTTTTTTTAATGGACTTAAATTTTCTTTAAAAAGTTTTTGGCTTGGCATGCTAAAAAGCATGGAGGTGACCAGGCTTGGTGGCACACACCTTTAATCCCAGTGTTGAGGTAGCCAAGGCAAGTGGATCTCTTTGGAGGTTGGGGTCAGCCTGGTCTACACAATGGGTTCCAGAGAAAAGCAGTGCAACAAATGAAGAAAAAAGTATAAATCCAATAAAAGTCATGCAAAAGTGAAGAAGCAGAACATTCATATGCTGCCTCCCGAGGGTTACCATCATCACATTTAGCGGTACAGCCCTGTAGACTCCTTAATATACTGTGAACACTCATGTCTTCAAATTGTGACCATGTTTGGTTATGTGTGTGTGAGCATGCACCTGTGTGCTTGTGTGTGTGTGTGCTTGTGAATGTGTACACCTGTGTGTGCTTGTGTGTGTGCTGTGTGTATGTGTGCTGTGTGTGTATGTGCTTGTGTGCATGTGTGTGTGTGCTTGTGAGTATACCTGTGTATGTGTGTGCTTGTGTGTGTGCTTGTGTATGTGCATGCTTGTGAGTACACCTGTGTGTGTGCTTGTGTCTGTGTGTGTTTTGTGTATGTGTGTGCATGTGCTTGTAAATGTGTACACCTGTGTGTGTGCTTGTGTATGTGTGTGCTTGTGTGTATGTGCTTGTGTGTGTGTGTGCTTGTGTGCATGTGTGTGTAGACTCTAGAAATCAATATTGAGATGTCTTTCTTTGATTGCTCCCCACCCACATTTTATCTCAGTGTTTGTTGTTTTGAGGGCCGCTGAGATGACTCCACGGGTAAAGGCACCTGCTCTCCAGCCTGGCAAACAGAGGTCGATTCCCCAGGACCCACAGGGTAGAAGGCAGGCACCAAGCCTACACCTGCAGGTTGTCTTCTGACCTCTATCTATGCAAACCCCAACCCTCCCTGCCAGGCACGCGCCACGTGCATGCAATGCTCATGGAGGCCAGAAGAGGGCGTCAGATCCCTCTGGAGCTACAGACACTTGTAAGTTACCATGTGGGTGCTGGGAATTGAACCTGGGTCCTCTGGAAGAGCAGCCAGTGCTATTAACTGCTGAGTCAGGTAGACTGGCTGTCTAATGGGCTTCAGGGGACATCCCTGTCGCTACCACCCCACCACCCACGGATTTTAGGTTACAAGCGTGAGACATGAGACACTGCACCGTTTGTTTTTCTGATGTGGGGGCTGAGAGTCTGAACTCGGGTCCTCTTGCCAAGCAGCAGGGGCTTTGCCACCTGAGCCACACCCCCTGCTCCGTCACTCTGCGAGGGGCTCTTTCCACATGTGTTCTGCAGGATTATTCTCTGAGCCAAACAACAGCCATCTTTATGAGTTCAGCTGTGCCTGCTTGCAAATCCCCACAGCTGCCTTGGTTAGGTATTGGCTTCCGGCGTACAGGGAGGGGCGGGGAGGGTCATGGGACTCTCGCCCAGTGCCCAGTTGCTCCTCCCAGCAAGGGGTATAGCAGGTGGCCTTAAGGAAGGCCTGGGAGGAGGTGGCTCCATCTGTGTGGCCATGAGGGAGTCACCTGCGCTGGGCGTAGACCTTCCAGTGGATGCTTTAAAGAACCCCTCACCCAATGCCCTATAAACCAGGGCAACAAGCTCGCTGTTTCCCCAGGGTGATCTGAAATGGGACGGTTCTTGGGGTGTCTCCCTGGAACTTAGGAGGAAGGTCAGGCGTTGGTTTTCTCCCCCCCCCCCCCGGGAAGGAATTCTATCAATAAATTGCACTACATCGTGAGCACTTTTTCACCACCACAGATACCGATGAGGTGTCACTATGTAGCCCAGGCTGGCCTTGATCTTGCAATCCCCCTGCCTTCCCCTCTCAGATGCTGGATGGCAGACGGGTGTCACTGCACTCGGCTCATGGATTTTCGGTAGCTTATGTTCAATGACGTACTCTGGCTCTATGTCTAGAGCTGGGAGGAGCAAGCCTCAGACCCACAAGTCAGACTCGGTCCCTGGGTGGACACCTCAGCCCACACACATGTAATATTGTACCTGACCCAACACAACCAAGTCCCCAGATTGTGTAGTGCACAGCGTGTAGGACACTACCCAGAAACCCCTCTTCAGAAGGTGAATCGGAGAGATTTCCCTTATCTAGGGCTAAAACTGAGTCAAGACTGCACTGGGTAGTTTTTAGGTTACCTCAACACAGCTGGGACCAGCTGGGAAGAAGGGATTTCTTTTTTCAAGAGAGGGTTTCTCTGTGTAACAGCCTCGCCTGGCTGTCCTGGACTCGCATTGGCCTCAAACTCACAAAGTTCCACCCGCTTCTGCCTCTCGAGTGCTGGGATCAAAGGCGTGTGCACCAGCATACCCAGAAGAAGGAATCTTTACTGAGAAAATGTCTCCATAGGGTTGGCCTGTAGGGAGTCTGAGGGGGCATTTTTCTGGATTGATGCTTGACATGGTGGGTCCAGCCCACTGGGGACAGTGCCACGTCTGGCCAGGTGGTTCTGAGCAATTCGAAACAGCAGACTGAGCGATCAATGAGGAGCAAGCCAGTAAGCAGCACTCCCCTGGGCCTCTGCATCCTCTCCTGCCTCAGGGTTCCTAGGAGTTCTCTAGATGATGGGCTACAGTCTATAAGCCGTAGGGTGTGCTCCCCTCCCCCACCCCATCTCTCTGTCATTCTCTCTTCACCTCCTTTGCCTTAGCCTCTGGGTGGCAGGAGTCTGCCCTGGCTGGCCCTGGCATTGTTGAATGACTGATGGAATCACTTTCTCAAGCCACAATAGTCGGAAGAGTCAGAAAGCAGTTAGTCACACTCGTTGTAAACAGCCCAGATGAGGGTTGCCATGGCAACTCCGGGACTATCTAGTAGACAGCTTCAGGGATGAAGGCAGAACATCCTCCAGGGAGCGGCACCCCTCCCCGGCACAGCCCAGATCCAGCTGGCACGGGGGCCATCGTCATCTTAGGCTGTCTTTATTTCCTCTCTGTGAACCTCGCCATTGTGCAATCACCTTAAATCGCAAACCTCTTTGGACCTCAGTTTCACACCCCTCACCCCTCCCTTTCAAGATTTCACCGTATAGCCCAGGCTAGCCTGGAACTCTCCATGTCCACCAGGCTGGCCTTGAACTCACAGAGATACATCTGCCTCTGCCTCTCTGGTGCTGTGTGTGACACCACGCTTGGTCCTCATGACTTTTTTTTTTTTTTTTTTTTTTTGGTTCTTTTTTTCGGAGCTGGGGACCGAACCCAGGGCCTTGCGCTTCCTAGGTAAGCGCTCTACCACTGAGCTAAATCCCCAGCCCCATGACTTTTAAAATAAGAATATAATGACAGACTTCATCTTATAGATTGCTATAAAACACACAGCGTATGGTCCATGAATGAATGAATGGCTCATCATGGTGCATGGTAAACTGTGGTCACTCAGTGCAGGACAGCCATTAAGGTTGTGATTGGCAAGCTGGCTGACATCAGTCTTTGGGAAGCTGAGGCCGAAGGATCAGGGGTTTAAGAGCAGCCTCTGGTTGGTTCCCGCAGTTATCCAGCAATGATGTGGTCACAATAGAAACGCTTAACCTCATCACGGGCTGTGTAAGGAACAGCAGAGGTTACCCAAGGAACCCGATGGGGGTGCCAAGGTCCTCCTTGTTATTGGGACTAAGAAGGTGTCCTGGGCTCTGGTGGCTCCTGCCCATCCCCCGAGCGTTCATGTCTTCCAGTGGTCTTCCTGATTCCTGACTTTGGTCTCCAGTTTTTGCTCTTTATTCCGTGTGTGTTGTGGTTTGCCTTGAAATTTTCTCTGAATTTGTTAAATAAAGGCAAGAGTGTGAGATTTGGACAGAGGGAAAAGTCAGGAGTGAGAGGGGGATTAGAATTAGAGAATAGGGTGAGAGTTGGCAGTTGGTGACAGTTGAGCCAGTAGAACCTGAGGAAGGGGGAGGGGATTGAAGAGTTGAGGGGAGAGAGAGTTGGGAGAGGAGTAAGGAAGATAGGTGGAAAAGGGACTGTTGAGCACACGATGGGGAACTGAGAAAAGTTAGATGAATCAGGGGAGGAGAAAGAGAAGAAGCGAGGAGAGAGTCGTCGTGGCAGAAGAAGAAGCTGGAGACTTGGCAAATAAAAGGTGCAAGGGATGAGAGATTTGGGAGCTAGGAATAGGACAGTGTGGGGTGGATCTGCCAAATCTAGACGCTGGATTGTTTTCACATTAATTGAGTTGCGTTTTCATTGTACGGGCCGATTCGGGTTGGAGAGGAAACTGCAACACGTGTGGCTCCTTGAGTACCGAGAGATGGCTTGGGCTGGGATGTAGTTCAGTGGGAGAATGCTTGCCTGGTGTCTGCAAAGCTCTGGGCTTGCCTCCAATACCAGGAAACCTAAGCAAAACCACCACCTTCGAGATGGAATCACATAAATGCTCTCAGATCTGGGTACGGCCGGATTTGGTTGCGCCAGGCCCATGCCTTCTTGGGAGCCTGGAAGCCAGGAGGGAGGCAGAAACCCTCACTGCTGTCTGTCAGGATGCTGTGTGGTGCCCCAGATTTGCCGGTGTCTAGGTGTTGAAGCTGGGTGCAGTGTCAGGGTGTGGTGCCAAGCCCCGGACCCCAGTCAGTGCCCGAGGCTGCTTGGTCAGTCCTCATTCCTCCGTTCTGTGCTCTCCGGGGGCCAGGGTGAGGGGTCTTTACACCTCTGAGCCCGGAGATGGCTCCCGTTTTTGTGGCCACCAATACCAGGATCAAACTATCCCATGCTTGAGTACTTACGCAGGGAATGGGGTGCTTTCTTCTTTCTTCTCCTTCAGGGGTCCTTGGCATGCCCCTCAGAGCCATGGAGAGGGGTTTGGGGTGGGAACGAGTGTTTTCACTAATGAAGCGTCTGAGAAGATGCAGATTCGAGAAACGGCTTTGTGTTTTGTGGGGACGGTGTGATGGCTTGTATACGCTTGGCCCAGGGAGTAGCACTATTGGGAGGTGTGGCCTTGTTGGAGTGGGTGTGGCCTTGTTTGGAGTGGGTGTGGTCTTGTTGGAGTGGGTGTGGCCTTGTTGGAGTGGGTGTGGTCTTGTTGGAGTGGGTGTGTCACTGTGGATGTGGGCTTTAAGACCCTCATCCTAGCTGTCTGGGAGCCAGTCTTCTAGCAGCCTTCAGATGAAGATGTAGAACTCTCAGCTCCTCCTGCACCATGCCTGCCTGGATGCTGCCAAGCTCCCACCTTGATGATAATGGACTGAACCTCTGACCTGTAAGCCAGCCCCAAGTAAATGTTGTCCTTATAGGAGTTGCCTTGGTCATGGTGTCTGTTCACAGCAATAAGACCCTAAGACAGGTGGCCATCCAACCCCCTTCTCCCCATTGCACGCTCAAGTGGCTGTGTGCACCTAGGTCTCCTGTCTGTCTGTCTGTCAATCTTTCCTCCCTCCTCCCTCCTCTCTCTCTCTCTCTCTCTCTCTCTCTCTCTCTCTCTCTCTCTTGTCTCCTATCTAGACAGGGTTTCTCTGTGTGGCCCTGGCCTTCTTGGAACTTACTCTGTAGACCAGGCTGTCCTCAAACTCACAGAGACCTGTCTGCCTCTGCCTCTCAAGTGCTGGGATTAAAGGCGCAGACCACCACCACCACCAGGCCTCTCCTAACTTTCAAAATAACCCCCAAACTGGGATATTTAAGTGATTGGCATTTCTCCCAAACACTCCAGGATTGTTTAGGCCAATGGGGAGGGCATGGGGAGCAGGCAACCAGTATTCTCACACTGTCCCATTGGACAGCGGGGCTCCAGGTTGTGGGAGCCCATTAAAGCTGGAGACAGATATGCCCAGCTTTGTCTCTGGGTCCCACATACTCCTGCCAGACCTTTCACAGATTCTAGAACATTCTCTTCAGCTGCCTGATTCCCTGGGCCTGTTTCCATGGCACTCCATGAAAGGGAGCAAGCCTGCATGTTGTTCTCCTCGGAGTGTCTGGAGCCCGCCCCCTTCAGCCCAGCCCCCCATCCCGTCTGACAGAGGAGAGCCCGGGGTTGTTCTTGTGCTTTTTATGAGGTCCTGAGCAGATGCTGCAGGAGGGTCCTGACCGTTCCTGCCTGGGATCTGTGCTGAGAGTGTTGGGGGCTGAGTAAGGCTAAGCCAAGAAGAAGGGAGGGAAGTAAAACGCCCGCCACACACAGAAAGTCCTGGCGGGAGAGGTTGGTGAGCCAGATGTCAGGGCAGCCACAGTGCCAGGGGCCTCAGGTGGAGGGAAGAGCTCACCCTAAGCAGCCTCTGGGGGTTTCAGATCTGGCCTGTGGATGTTGTTCCCAAAGTCAACTTGTCAATGCCATCGAGCACAAAGGTTGACAGCCCTGTGAACTCCAACCGTCGCTGACAGCTTGTAGGTGCCTGCCTCCCGCTGCCTGAGGTTTTCTGTGCCTGTGAGCTGCATCTGAAGAAGCAGATCGTGGCTAGATGAGGACAGCAAAAGCCTCCCCTGTCAGGGCCACCGGGCAATGTGAAGAGGAGGGACTTCCGCTTGATTCCGAGTGTCACGTGACAGCGTTGCCTCATGGGCTTAGTGGCAGAGGAGTCAGAGGGGAAGCATTGTACAGAAGAGGAGCCTGAGGCACGGAGAGGGGGACTTGCTAGTTTGAGGAGGTGGGAGTGGGGTTTGAACATGGATCTGCTGGATCAGCAAGTGTCCTGGTCCATTTCTCATCCCCACCCTTCCCTCTGTCTCCTCCTCCTGTGATTTCTGCAACCATCCATGGAGGCCTTTGGAACATTTCAGGAGGCCCCTTCGACAACTCTTTCAGCTCGACAGGTGGAGACGCTCAGGTCATTGTCATCTCCAGCGTGAGGTGCTTGCTGCCCATGTCAGAGTCCCCGCTTTCTCTGGCCAAGATCCTGTATGACTTCCAGGTGTCCAGTATAGAAAAAAATAAAGGTTCAGAGTGGTGATCTCTGCTCTCACCACCAGGACATCCCTGTCCCACCCCAGTCACCCTGTCACAGACAGGAGCCTTCTCAACAGGCCCTTCCTTGCACAGGGCAGCCCTGCTCTTGACTTCTTCACCTCTCCCTCGCCGCCTGGAGCAAAATGTTTATTATTTAGAGACCGTGTCTCACGTAACACAACTTGCTATGTTACCGAGGCTGACCCTCCTTTCTCTACCTTCCGAGAGCTAGGATTACAGGCATGTACCACCACCATACTTGACTTATGTGGCCTGATGGCCCATTTTGGTTACCTGCTTAATTGCATCTGGAATCAACAAAGGTGCCACCACTGGACACTCCTGTGAGGGATTTTCCTGATCAAATGATTTGAAGTGAGGAGGCCCTGTCCTGAGCGTTATTCCCAGCAGCCCAGATTGAAGGAGGATGGATGAAACTTTCCTTTTTGCCTGTTTGCCGTCACTCTTGCAGGCCAGTTCATCTACTTTATTGCTACTACGACTGCATCTCTACACTGATATTAAAACCAGCTCCTTCCAACATAGGCAGAAGCCCAGCAGTTCTTCAACAACTCCCCAGCCCTCCAGCACCAGATCGGAACTGAAGAGACCAGCACTGTGGACTGAGAAACAACTAGACAGTCGTTCTCTTGTTTCTCTGGTGTGAGACAACTGTTGTCAGAATATAGGACTATATCATGTCAGCCAATCTAATAAATCCCCCTTTCAATATATTGCCATGTTTAAAGGAGAACCCAGCTTTGTTGATTCCAGATGCAGCCCATCAGGTAGCCAAATTAGCCGTCACATCATATAAGCCAGGTGTGGTGGACGCTGCTGTAATTCTAGCACTTGGGAACTAGAGACAGGAGGATCAGCCTTGAGAGCATAGCAAGTTGTGCTGCATGAGACACAGTCTCAAAATAATACACACAGACATACGGACACACAGACATACAGACACGCAGGCAAATGGACACATACAGAGACATACAGACACACAGACATACATGGACACACACAGACAGACACAGTTACACAGACATGAAGTCACACAGACATACACTCACACAGACACACAGACACATACACAGACACAAACATAAGACACATGGACACACACAGATATACAGTTACACACAGACATACACACACAGACGCACAGACATGCAGACACACAGACACATACACAGAAATCACAGACATAGATATACAGACATAGACATAGATACAAACATACACACACAGACATGCAGATACATGGACACACACAGACACACAGTTACACACAGACATACACTCACACAGACACACAGACATGCAGACACACATCGACACATACACAGACATAGACATAGATACTTTCACAGACACACAGACATACAGACACACCACACACAGACACACATAGACACAGACATAGATACACACACAGACACACACACATATTCACACTGTCCGTTTGGCTCCATTAGAGAACCCTGAGTAATGCATGCAGTGCTCAGGTTTCAATCCGGGGCCCTATGCCCTTGAATTGTCAGAGCACCCATTCCCACTGAACACCCTGCTTTCTGCTTGCCAGCTTTTCCTGACACTCAGGCATGGGGTGAGAACTCCATGAAAACTTGTAGAATATGGAGGGATAGCTCTTTGTCTACCTCTCCCCCTTTTCTCTGTCTCTCTTTGCTCACCATATAAAGTGACCCACAGCTAAGGTGATGGCACACGCCCGTGGCCCCAACACTTGGGAAACTGAGGCAGGAAGATGGTGGCTTACGTGTCAGCTTGGGCTACACAGTGAGAACCTATTTTATGGTTCACTAGGTAAAGGTGCCATGTGAGCCTGGTGACCCGAGTTTGATCCCTGGAACCCATGGAAAGGTGGAAGGAGAGGACTGAGTCCACAAAGTAATCCTCTGACCTGTGTGCACGTCCTGAAAGATCCACGTATCCTCACCCAAGTATCATGTGTGCATGCAAATAATAAATAACAAAATGAACCAGGGGTCTGGATGCATTTGTGAGTGTCTGGCACTCCTGGTGTCTGGTGGGCATCTGTAGTGCACAAAGTGACCCCTGTCAGCTGTGCCAGCTCTGTCAACATCCTCTGTGACGGCAGCCCACTGAGTGAGTGTGTCACCTGCTTGCATTACCTGTGGGTGAACCTTCTCATCCTAGCACATTGTGGTCTGAGGAACAACTCTGCATACAGCTATGCCTCAGTGAACAGGGGCAGGGTGGCCCTTCTGACATGGAGAGAGAGCGAGGATCCTGTCAGATCACCCCAGATGGGTCATACCAGAGGCATAGACAAGTACAGGTTTCTCCCACCTGTGCTGGGCCAAGGCTGGGGTGGTCAGTAGGGTAGGGTAACCACCCAAGGAAGCATGGGGGCTTGTATTGAGAACAGCCCATAACCCTCTCCCAAATAACCCAGCCCAGAGGTTTGTGTGAGTTTCAATCCTTCTCTGCCCACCACCTGGTAACTCAGTGCCTGAACAATTAATTCCTTTGCCATCCTGTGCCCGCCTGTCTCCACGTCTCTGTCAGTGTGATAAAATTGACAATATCACTACACCTCAAAGACTCCTGGGAGAGTGGGCGAGCACCTGCCCAGTACTGTGGCCTGGACAAGTGAACACCACATGCCCAGCCCCAAGGCCTGCTGGGTACAGGCATGGGCTACTGCATAATATTTCTTTCCAGAGTCCTTCACTGGTTTATAGTGCTGAAAGCTGGAGCCCCGGGCAATCCTGTGGAGGGAACTTCTGGCTTTCCTCTTCCTCAGGGTGATGTTAACTGACTCCCCCATCTGGATCACTGCTCTGTCATAGGAGATAGGCAGGGAGGGGCGGTGGAGCCTGGAAGATGCTGTGCCAGAAGGACAATTGTCCTCAAGGGACTTGGGAGGCGTTTCCTCCCACCTGGAAAGCAGATGGCCTAGAGTGAAATCAGGTCTCTCTCTCTCCTCTCTCTCTCCTTTCTTTGTTATTTTGTTTCTTCATTTCTTTCTGTCTTCTTTTCTTTGTTTCTTTGTTCCTTCCTTCCTTCCTTCCTTTCTTTTTTCTTCTTCTTCCTTTCTTGTTTTCTTTCTGTGTTGGGAATGGAGTCCAGAACCTCAGGTATTCCAGGATACCATTTTGTGTTTGTCATTGTTTGGTTTTTGAGATGGGGGACAATCCAAGCCACCTGCTGATGAGACTTTTTGACATAAAAGCCAGGGTACCACGAATGGGTTGTGTTGGTTTCTGCAAAGGCTCACCTGATGTCACTCATTATTTATACAACACAAAACCAAAACCTGAAAGGGAAGGTGGTGGCAGGGCCAGCCTGTGAACTCGGGAGGAAACAGTTGCAGATGCTACTTGATTCAAACCATCCCCTTGGTGTGCTGGGTGCTGTCCCAAAGCACTGGCAGTGGGGACACTGGCAGCAGGGAAACAAAGCTCTAGGGACACTTGTAGGAAGTATTCACACCTGAGGGGAACCAGCAATGAGGTGCAGATTTTTTTTTAAAAGACATTTGTTTTTTACTTATATTTTTATTTATTTATTTTTTTAATTTTGGTTTTTCAAGACAGGGCTTCTCTGTTCTAGAGACAGGCTGTTCTTGAGACAGGCTGTTCTCTGACAGCCCTAGTGTTGGCATTCTGTCTAGGCTCCACCCCCACGGTTACCTGGCAACAGCCAGGTATGCTCCGCCCCACAGTTACCTGGCAGCAGCCAAGTATGCCTGACTCACTATAAAAGGGGCTACTTGCCCCCTTGTCTCTCTCTTCTCTTCTCTTGCCTCTTGCTCTTGCCCTCTTGCCCTCTTGCCCTCTTCCCCTTTGTCCCTTCTCTCCCCGTTCCCTCCACGTGCTCATGGCTGGCCTCTATTCCTCTCCTCTTCTACCCTTCTCTCATTAAACCTTTCCACGTGGAACCATGACCCATTGTGGTTTGTCCTGACGCGAGCCAAGATTTCTACCCCAACGCCCAGCTGTCCTTGAACTCACTCTGGAGACCAGGCTAGCCTCAAACTCAAAGGGATCTATCTGCTGTGGCAGCCAGAGTGCTGGGATCAAAGGCGTGCCTACCACTGCCCAGCTGAGGATCCAGCTCTTAAAGATAGTTGCAGGGGAGACCCATGCCTGGTCATCCCATGATATCTGGGGACCACCATAAGGAAGGACAAGATGGTGACTTCACGATTCTTAGTTTTCAAAGTGAGGCTAGTGGCCCAGATGCCTCAGATTTCACTCTGAGCTAAAACATCTGGGCCTGGGCTAGAGTTTCTGGTTTTCACCCTAGAGCTGACTTCATGGCCCCTTGACATTCTGGGTGCCAGGTGTTGGCTTGACCTCACGTTGGTCACTGAGGGATTATTTTTCCCTCAGGGTCACACATTGAGAGTGGCTAGCAGCTGAGGAGGCCACATCACCAATAGAACAGCTCTTGAAAAATGGGCGTGGCTGTAATCCCAGCATGTGGGGTCTCCTGGAAGGAGGATGAGGACTGTTTCTGGCTTCGGCTGCTAGTGAGTTTGAGGTCAGTTTGGGCTGCGTAGTGAGTTGCAGGGTTACAGGCAAAGGGTGTGTCTCAAAACAGAACTAGACCTGAGCAGATGTGGACTCTGACAACAGGGGATGAGTCCTCAGAGCAGCCACATTTGAGAGGGCACGGGAATCTGGGAGAAGCAGGGCTCCCAGCTCCACTAGAGGGACCTTAAAAAGCCTGGCGGTTTGATGACATTAAGGGAAATCTAAATCTGAGCTGGAGTTACCCACAGGCAGTCTGGGCTTTTTAGAAAGAGAGTGGTAAGATGACCAATGGCTCCTTAACCTAATCCCTTAACACAAGGGCTGCTGCATGTGGCCACGGGGGCATTGCAGGATTAGCCTGCTGGGTGCGGTAGCCACAGATGCCAGAGACCTAGGACATTAGGGAAGGGTGTGGGTGGTGGTTCAGCAAGGTCTCAGGAAAGGCATGAGGCTTTTTGTTCTTGTTGTTTTAAATAATTATTTATTTATTTTATTTATATGAGTCTACTGTAGCTGTCAGACACACCAGAAGAGGGCATCGGATCTCATTACAGATGGTTGTGAGCCACCATGTGGTTGCTGGGAATTGAACTCCGGACCTCTGGAAGAGCAGTCAGTGCTCTTAACCGCTGCGCCATCTCTCCAGCCCTGATATATATATATATATATTTGTTTGATGTGTCTGAGTGTTTCTTCTGTGTGTATGTGGTGCACACAGAAGTTAGAAGGAGGCATTGAATCTCTAGGAACTAGAGTTATAGATAGTTGTAAACCACCATTTGAGTGCTGGGACCCAAACCCTGGTCCTCTGCCAAAGCAAAAAAGCTTTAAACCACTGAGCCATTTCTCTAGCCTTCTGTTTCTACATCTACTATCTATCTATCTATCTATCTATCTATCTATCTATCTATCTATCTATCTATCTATCTATCTATCTATCTATCCATCTATCATCTATCTATCCATCCATCCATCATCTATCTATCTATCATCTATCTACCTACCCACCTCTATCTATTTATCTATCTATCTACTTATCTATCTACCTACCTCTATCTATCTATCTATCTATCTATCTATCTATCTATCTATCTATCTATCTATCTATCTATCTATCTATCTACTTATCTATCCATCCATCCATCTAATCTAGCTATCTATCTACTTATCTATCTATCTATCTATCTATCTATCTATCTATCTATCTATCTACTTACCTACCTTGCACACATGCCCCTGTGCGTTTTGGTGACCAAACTCAGGTCCTCGGGCTTGGCAGCAAGCTCCTTTGTACACTGAGCCATCTCACTGGTCCCAATGATTTTTATGAGCTCCAATATGTCAGAGAAGGAGGCTTGCAAGAAGTCTCAGTGTGTAAAGGTGATTGCCGCCAAGACCGTCAGCCTGAGTTTGAACCCTAAGACCCCATGAGAAAACTGACTCCCAGAAGTTTGTCCTCTGACCCCCCTTGCACACAATCATGTGCTTCCCATGCAGAAAATAAGTAAAATATAATAATAATTTGTAAACGGATAGAGAGATGGACTAGCCTGATGTGGACTTGGGGAATCCTGACACTCTCCTCTGGCTATCAACACAATGACAAAGCTTTGTGTTCCACTGAAACCTCTGCACCCTTTAACCAACATCTGAGGTCCCGCTGTGTCTGCTTGGGGACGCACACGCTGCATCCTTATATGTGTGCACCGGGCTCGTTAGCTCCCTGTCTTCGTGGGAGTTTGCTTATGTTACAGTGTAGCTGTAGACCATTTTCCTCCTGTGTGGTGTCTACCAACCACAGCTTTGGATCGATCCACTGTGGGTCCGTATAAATGTTTCCTAGAGGGTAGTGATTGTTCTAGAACTGCTAAGAAGGCTCTAGAACAAGTCCTTACACTTGTACGCGTCTCTGTTAGGAGGCTGGGGTGCTGGTGACAGCTCTTGGGTTCTCATAGGATCAGTGCGGATAACTGATTCCCCAACTTTGGTCAGCACTGACCGCTGGGCACTCTGTAGGATGCTCACTGGATCCTATACTTGGAAGGGCTTTGTTGAGGATTTGGGGCTCTGCTCACTTGCTTGCTAGCTTCCCCCTTCCCACTCACCTACCCACTCTTCTCTTCCTTCCTCCTCCTCCTCTTCCTCTTCTTCTTATGAGGCAGGGTTCATGGAGACCAGGCCAGCCTCAACCTTGTTGTGTAACCATGGAAACCCTTGACCTTCTGACCCTTCTGAGTCTCTCTCTCTCAAGTGCTTGGGTCACAGACATATTCTCCATTCTCCAGTCTGGGGGATTGCCTCCCGCCCAAAATTGCTTCCTAAATTCCATTCCTGGTCATTTAACCCTGGAGACAATAGAACACAGAGCCTGGTCCTTCCATACTTGCCTCGCATCCCTGTGACATCAACAGGAGGCCTGCCTAATGGGTGTTCCTGATGGGAAGCCTGGTGGTTAGTCCCCTGGGTCTGACATGCAGGGCTGGAGTAGAGGGGAGGACAGGGACAGTAGCCAGGAGGCTCGTCTCCGAGTGCCACCAAGGAGCAGGCTGTTCAGAACTGGAGCTTGTGAATTAATCACAAGGTCACCATTCATAACGCATGAGAAGGTCAGCGGGGGGCTGTGGACACAGGGCCTTTGTTTCTCACAAGGAAGACAAGATTTTTTTTTTCTTTGTGTGACGGAGGAAAGGGAGATAAGGATCTACTTTTGGGAGGAGCCTCAGTCTCTCAGATCAGAACTCTCCAAGCCTTAGAGAACGCCTTTCCCACAAGCTGCAAAGGGTCAGGCGAAACATGCAGCTTGCTTGTAGCATTTGAGAAACACCCAGAGGGGCGGCCTGTGTGAGCGAAGCTCAAAGCCCAGCTGTGTGCGGACTGGGCAGTTCTCCCCCTCCTGGCACCTTATGAAGAATTTGAGGTTATTTGCTCCAATTTGTTCTCCAACAGGAAGAGAGAGAGAGAGAGAGAGAGAGAGAGAGAGAGAGAGAGAGAGAGAGAGAGACAGACAGAGAGACAGAGAGAGAGACACAGAGAGAGAGACAGAGAGAGAGACAGAGAGAGAGGAGACAGGGCTACCACTAGCCCGCAGCACAGAGTAGCCCTGCTGGCCACAGTGAGAGGCCAGAGGTCAATCTGTCAGTCAAACCCACTCAGTTCAGCTCAGAGAGGGTGGGCAGCTGGGGGGTGGGTGGGATGGGATGGAGAGACTGGAGTAGGGGGCACTTGCCTGCGTCTGTGAACAGGCTTCCCAGTCGATGGCTGATTGCTTCCTGCTGCTATACAAGGGCCAAGCTTGTGCAGTGGATAACTGGGCCACATCCAACTGGCCAGGCTGAATACGGGCCCGAGCTGGACCAGTCAGATTCTCTGTTGGGTGATATTGCAGTAGAGCTGAGGTTTGGAATATCAGCAATGCAGAGGAAGTCTTGGGCCCATTGAGAGAGGAAGAGACATTAAAACTCAAGGGGTAGAGGTCCAGGAGACAGGAGGGAAGTAGGAGTCAGAGGAGGAAGAGGAGAGGGCTCTGTGAGGAGAGGGGAAAAGGGTTAGGAAGAAGGGAATGAGAGAGAGAGAGAGAGAGAGAGAGAGAGAGAGAGAGAGAGATCCCTTGTCTGCTGAAGTCACTTGCCTGTCCTCACACTTTTCATTTCGAGACAAAATCTCTCCAAGATGTCCAAGTTCACCTTGAACTTCTGGTTTTCATCTCCACATATTGCAGTGATTCTCAACCCGTGAGTCTCGAAGATCCCATGGTGGGGGTCAAATGACCGTTTAACAGGGGCCATCAAAGACCATAGAAAAACCCAGACTGGGGAGATGGCTCAGTGGTTAAGAGCACCAACTGCTCTTCCAAAGGTCCTGAGTTCAATTCCCAGCAACCACATGGTGGCTCACAACCATCTGTAATGGGATCTGATGCCCTCTTCTGCTGTGTCCGAAGACAGCTACAGTGTACTCATATGAATAAAATAAATAAATCTTTTTTTAAAAAAAGAGAAAAACCCAGACATATTACAGTTCATAACGGCCGTAAAGTAGCAACGAGAACCATTTTGTAGTTGGGGGTCACCACAGCATGAGGAAGCATATTAGAGGGTGGCAGCATTAGGAAGGGTGAAAAGCACTGCACTATTGCATTCTGGGATTGCATGTGTGCACTGCCGATTCAGTTCAGTGGATTGAGTCCAGGGTGTCCAGCAAGCGCTCTTATCAACTGAGCCCCGTCCCCAGCTGGTATTGCAGTGTTTTAAATATATAACAAATCCACAGTTCCCAAAGGACAGAATTTTCTTGGAAAATTCTTTAAACCACATCATGGAGTCGCCTGCTGATAACCTGATCCCAGCCGGGGTCAGGAGGCTCCAGCTGCAACCTTGACCTGCCCACCATCCCATACCCATGCTTAGGATTCATACAGGAGCTGTGTGCTGTGGTCAAGTTACTGGAGCCTAGTGAGGCTGATTTTTGCATGAAATGAGCTGTGGTTCCAGGCTGTTGGGGGAGGGGGGAATCCTGGTTCAAATACAAGTACCCGGAGCAGAGTCTTTGTAACCGACTGACCTAGATTCTCCCAAGCAAAGGAAACATCAGGATAGTAACCGTTCTCTGAGCTGAGCCACCTGCCACCTCTGGAAGTCCCAGAAGCCAAGGACCTCATGGTCTCAGAGTTTCAGTCACCTCTTGGGCTGATGACAGCAGGGTCAGGCCATTCTGCAGGGGGACTGGGAGTGGATGTTGTGCACAGATCAGCCAGGGAGTGGTGAGTGTGGCCAGCATTTTGTTGGTGCTAAGGCTGTTTGTTGCTCACACCCACATCTCTGAGGCACCACATTGACTTTCTGAGACAAGGTGTGAATCCCCTGGTCACTAGGGCAGAGCCCGTCTCCTGTGGGTCTGTGCTTCCTAATAGAGCTGTCCAGGATCTGACTGTCTGCTTGGCCCAGCAGAAGACAGAAGAGCAGCCAGTGGGGCTGTAGAGAGGTGAGGGAGAGGCTCAGACCCTTCTCTGAAGTCAAGACCGAGGGTGGCAGCTTGGTAACTCCCTCAGATTCTCAAGTTGGCTTGGGCAGGGTCAGACAGATCAATGCTGATCTCAGTCCACGGTTGACCTTAACGGGGAGCTCCTCAGGTCAGTCCCAAGGTGCACAGGAGGGACTCAAAGCTTAAATACTCCTGAGCTGGGGACAGTGAGTCCCTGACACGTAGCACAGGGCTGTGTCGGCTATGAACTAAACTAACTTTCTGACAGGGACAAAGATATTGACCCAAATGTGAGTCCACCTGTGTCCTCTAAGTCAGACAGACGGTTGGACACCTGGATGGGAAGTTCTAGGGTCCTGGTGGTTATGGACCTGGGTAGTAGTTTTTCGGTTTTGTTCAATGCAGAAAGGGCTCTGTGAAAAGATCAGGGAGAGCCGGCTTTCCCACATACCATAATCCCAGCACCCAGGAGGCTGAGGCAGGAGAATCACACAAACTTCAGGGCCAGCCTGGGCTGGTAGGGAGATCTTGCCTCAGCAAAAATGAGAAAAGATCCAGGAGGCAGGGCAGCTTAAGAGGGGGAAGCAGGTGGCAGAGGCAGAGCGGTCACTGCTTTGGGGGTGGGACTTGGGCTTGTGAAGACGGAAGACCGAAGACGCTGACACATTGTATTCCTTGAGTCTCGTTCTTATATGTGGAGACACAGCACGCAATAAGTCCTGAGTGGAGGACATGCTGCCTTCAGCGCCATTCCTGATCTCTGAGATGTGTGTTTGAATTCCTAGTTGGAGTTAGTGCTAGATGTAATTCCTGGGGTGGGTCAAGGGGAAGGCAGGCGGGAATGGGTGTTGAAGGTTTATAGGGCATCTCTAAGTCACCTAAGAAATCAAAGTGAGGCCAGGCAGTGGTGATGTATGCTTTTAATCCCAGCACTCTCCAGGCAGAGGCAGGCAGATCTCTGAGGTGGAGATCAGCCTGGTATATAGAGGGAGTTTCAGGACAGCGGGGCTACACAGAGAAACCCTGTCTGGACAAAAACAAGACAAAAATCAGAATGGGGATAGTCCTAGCTGCGTCAGGGGTTAATCCTAAGACAAAAATGACCCATGGGAGGTCCTCCCTGAGGTCACATGGCTGGTTCCAGAAACCCCTAATCCTTCTGTCATTGCTTCTGAGGAGGGACACCTCTGGATCTCTTAGGGAAAAATTGGATGAAGGATCCTGAGGAGATGTAGGAACCATAGACAGACCAAAGGAATTCCATGTGAGTCAAGCTTGGGTGAGTGGGAACCAGTGAGTTCTACTGCAGCCATTTTCATGGAGTGTGGGTGAAGGGTTACTCATACAACAGCCACACCAGCCTGTCGGTGGCAGCACACACCTTTAACCCTGGCACTCTGTGAGTTCAAGGCCAGCCTGGTCTACAGAATGAGTTCCAGGACAGCCAAGGCTACACAGAAAAACAGAACGACCAAACCCATAAAACAAAATTAAAACAGCTGTACCAGTGGAAAAGCCTACCCAGATGGACGATAACCTCCTGTTTACCTGCCATATACCCAACACCTCCCAAGATCACTTGCAGCTGAGGCAGGATCACAGCTGAAAGAGGGGCAGTGAGTGAGGTGCTGGAATCTCAGGTGAGGGTCTAAAGGGCTTCCCTAGCCCCCTCCTTCCATGAAGCAACATCAAAAGACCTCCCCACAAAACAGACAGATCCAATACTCAGATCTGAGGGTCTCTTGTGGGCACGCTGAATTGTCTAAGGATGACGGTGGTGGCCTCCAGGGGAGGGGTGAACATCTATGGCTACCACCACCGGAGTGCAGGCACATAGCAGCCTCAAAGCTGAGCTGTGGAGGTGACAAAAGCCTGTTGTAGGATCAAGGGTCGAAGGTGAAGGGGAACCTGGGAGGCTGCAGGGGCTCCAGAGGAGGTGGGGTTCCCTGTGATTTAAGCTGGTGACCTTGCATAGTCCCTTGTCCTGCCTGTTCATAAGATACCCTTTGGAGCAACGATGTCTCCCATTGCTTCTGCCTGAGTTGTGGTCCTCGCCACTGGTTTTTTAGTGCTATCCCAAGGCTCCAAAGTCAGCAACTCCACATGGAAGGCTATTCAGAGTCTGACTCTTTGAAAAGCCTTCTACTGGCTGGGTGGTGGTCGTGTTGGCCCTGCCTGCGGGCTCTGCTGAACCTGTGTTCCTCCAGCATGTGCATGTGTATGACCTGGTTAAAATGCAAACCGAGCTTGCCCAATGGTGGCAGGCTGCTGTCTTTGGACTTGTCACTGGTGAATGGAGGTTTGGGAACAAGAACCCACCTCTACATATGCGTGAGAGTTGGAGCACTACCCCCCACCAACCTCCCACCCCCACCCCGTCAGGGATGCAGGGAGGAGTCCACAGTAGGGGCACCCTTCTCCAGCTTCCAGACAGTTTAGCCTGGATAGCAGAGTGTGTGCCAGCCAGCTACAGAGAGATGACAAGGCTAGACCACAGGGGGTTGGTCCAGCCTTGGTGCAGTAAGCACTTGCTATTGGGTTTCTGTGAAAATGAAGCAGCTTCCTGGCCTCCCTGCCAGTGTCATTAGACAGCTGGTTGGTACCACCTCTTCTGCTGACCCACCTGAGGTCGGGGTAGCTCACTCTAAACTAGGAGAACCTGAAAATCAGGGCATGGTGAGTGGAAACAGGCAGGAGGGAGCCTGGGGGTCTCCTCGGACCAAGATGCCCAGGGACACCTGAGCTGGAGCCACAAGGTGAACATGTGCTCTGTCTCCCTCTGTCTGTCCCTCCCTCTGTCCCTCCGTCCCTCCCTCCCACCTACCCTTCCTCCCACCATCCATCCCAGAAATGACTGGTGGAAACCTGTGGTCAGAGAAGCCATCTTCTCTGTGATGAACCATCATCTGTGGTTCATCTGCATACAGGGACATATTGAATTGGTTGGGACTGGGCACTCCAATACAGGCTGGGTCCCTTGGTACAACAGAAACTGTCTCTCCGTTCAGGAAGCTGGGAGCCCAGCATTCAAGGTGTCCTGGTGTTTGTTTTGTGAATTTATTGCTATTTTGTGCACGTGGAGGTCAGAGAACAACCCGGTGGACTGGGGTCTCTTCTTTCACGTTTACGTGGGTTCCAGGGATCAACTCAGGTCACAAGGTTTGCACAGCACATGCCTCTACCCACTGAGCCATCCTGCCACTTTAAGACTTGGCTGTTTTTTAAAATTCTAAATTCTAGTCCTTCGTAAGGTTCAGGTGTGAAGATGATTTTTTTTTTTTTTTTATTTTGAGACAGGATCTCACTATGTAGTCCTAGCTGGCCTGACCCTTGCTGTGTAGTCCAGGCTGAGGTCAGACTCACAAAAGTCGGCCTGCTTCCTCATGCTGGGATTCAAGGTGCGCCCTACCATATCCCGAGTAAGAGTTGGGTAATGACAAATGACAAGTTGGCCTTGAACTTTCCAATCCTCCTGCCTCAGACTCCTTTTGTGATGACAGCTCTGAGACCTGAGATTTTTCTTTTTCTAATCTCATCCCAGACTTTTTGACAGTTTTGCTGTGCTTGTGTGTTGGGAAGAAAATACCTTTTTTCTTTTTTCTTTTTTTTTTTAATGTCCTGCATTTCAAAAATAAGAAAGCAGCTGCACAGTGCTTTGGGCATTGGCCCGTGAAGCCTACAGGTTCTAGCCTCTCTGTTTGAATAAAGATTTTAGACCCTCTGTATAAATCTGAACTCTGTATAAAGATACCTGGGCAAGGACTGTAGGTACAAGCCTGTGTGTAAAGCCATGGGCACAGTGACTGCTGCACCACAGGACCAGGTTGGTGAGACAGGACCACGCCCTCCACTCTGGGAAAGTGTAGGCTTGTGTGCGCTTACCAGGAGGGAGCGAGCAGGTGACACTGTGGTGGTGTCCAGCAAATAAGGGGAGCAGGTGGATGTGAACATGTGTTCACAGAAGTGTGGGAAACACCCACGGGGCCCCCAGTGGCAGCTGCTGTGGGAGCCCTGGGTAGAGATGAGATTATATTTCTTTGTCTTCCTTTTTTCTCCCTTCCTCCCTCCCCCTCCCTCTCTCTGTTTCTTTTTCTTTCATACACTGGGTATTCTGCAAACCAAACCTCCTTCAAGCCTTCTCCTACTGACCTATGTTCCCAGTGAGCTAGCTTGCGCTCTCTCTCTCTCTCTCTCTCTCTCTCTCTCTCTCTCTCTCTCTCTCGTTGTTTATTTTGAGTTTTCACTGAGTTGCTCAAATTGGCCTTGAACTTTCAATCCTCCTGCTTAGATTCCTGAACAACTCAGATGACAGCTCTGAGGCCTGACTGAAATTTCTTTTTCTAGTCTTCTCACAGACATTTTGACAGTTTACTGTGCTTGCGTGTTAGGAAGAAAATGCCTGGTATTGTGTGTGTCTGTGAGAGAGACTTTGTGTAGTATGTATGTTTTGTGTTTGTGTGAGAGAGTATATGTGTATGTATAGTGTGTATGTGGTGTGTGAGAGAGTATGTGTGTGAAAGAAAGGGTGTGTGCATGTGTGTGTCTGTGTGTGAGAGAGAGTGTATCTGTGTGGTGTGTGGCGTATGTGTGAGAAGGTGTGTGTGTGTGTGTGTGAGGTGTGCATGCACATGTGTGGTGTCTAGGATGTGTGTGTAGGGAGGTATATGTGTGGATCTGGGCTTCTCTTCACACTTCAGCCTGTCACTTTTACACTCTGGAGGGTCTGCAAGGATGGTCTGATGCCAGGTAGAGCCTTTCTCACAGATGAGGTGAGAGGTGGAGGCATCTTCCTCTCAAGCATCAGGAAGCTGTGCTGAGGTCTGCACTAGAAGGGCTTGCTGTTCCACTGGCGGGCTCCCCTCCCTGGCTAACTCTTGGCCCAGCTGGGACACTCAACCCACCAATTCCCTCAACATTCTCCATTAGCAGAGAAGGTAGTGAGGCTCGCTGGCTGCAGCCTGCAATATCTCATTTGTCTGAAGTACCCAGGCTGGCTGAGCACCACGCTCTCCCATCACACCAGCCTCTCATGGTGGGCTCAGCCAGCCCAAACAGCAGAGCTGAGTTTTGAGGACGGATCTGGGTGTTCGTTCCGTAGGGCTGTTGTAGAACAGAACCACAGACAGGCAGCCTGAAACATCAAAGTATATTCCCCCCCCCCCTCCTGTTCTGAAGTCTGATCAATGTGTGGGCAGGGCTGGTTCCTCCCTACGCTTCTCCCCAGGGCTGACAGATGGTGTCTTTATGTGTCTGCCACAGTCACCCGCTTCATCTGACCTGCCAATCCGTGCCCAGACACTGTCTGTGAGGCCGTGGGGATAATTCTGCATTCAGAGCAACACTCCTGCCTCAACTGTTTTGTGCGGTTGACCCCTCTGCTCACTTTTACCAAATTGTTATGGGGAGGGGGAGGCAGAGGGAAGGGGGAGGGGAAGGGAGAGGGGAAGGGAGAGGGGGAGGCAGAGGGGAGGGGGAGGGGAAGGGAGAGGGGAAGGGAGAGGGGGAGGCAGAGGGGAGGGGGAGGGGAAGGGAGAGGGAAAGGGGGAGGGGGAGATCTCCTCCCTTTCCGGCACACAGTGGGTACTCAAGAGTTGTGGGGATAGAGGGCCAATCATGCAATGACTTTACATGCCTGGTTGTCCCCAGGACAACCCCTAGGGAAGCTAGTAGCATCCGGGGTCTGAACTTGTGTGTATGTGTGTGTGTCGGTATCAATGCACGTGTGTTCACACACATGCAGAGTCCAGAGCACAGCCATGGTGTCGTTCCTCACTCACTGTTGACCTTTTGTTGAGATGTGTGCTGGTTTGTTTCTGCTCCACCCTCTGGAGTTGGAATTCTGGGCACACACTACCAGGCTGGCCTGGCTCTTTCTTTTAAACACAGGTCTGGGGATCAGAATCAAACTCTCGTGTTTGTGTGGTAAGAACCTGACCAACAGAGCTGTCTCCCCAGCTCCTGCCGAGGAGCCCTGCCAACATCTGAACTCTAGAGAGAAACAGCACACATATCTCATGTGGGAGCATGAATTCCCCCGTGTTTCCTACACTGTGTGGTTAATTTGAGAGGTGTATCTTCTAGAAAACCGTGCATCCAGGTACAGTTCCAGCAATGACTCCACATAGATAAAGCCATTGGGGGATGGGACAAGCAGGAAAGGCATTGGGGTGGGGGCAGGAGCGGTGCAAGCTGGTCTCTATGGCCAAAAGGATAGGTTTTTGTCTGTTTCAGCCAAGGCTGCCCCATCTACACTCTCAGGGCAATGACTGGACTAGCCCTGTGTGTCATATTTACTGTCCTGGTTTGGATACTACCTGTCTGATGGGGGAAATGGCATGAAGGTTGTGTAAGACCCTGCAAAATTATCTTCAAAAATTCCCAGGAAGTTGTTCTTATTTCAACTGGGTCTTAAAATCTAAGACATTTTAACCCCCCTCTCTCTGTGTGTATGTGTGTGTGTGAGTGTGTGTTTGTGTGTGTGTCTGTGTGTGTGTGTAGGTCAATTTGTAGGAGTCAGTACTCTCCTACTGTTTAGGTTCAGGGGATTGAACTGACATCATCGGGCTTGGTAGCAAGCCCCCTTTACTCACCAAGCCCTACCACTGACCGGGCATTTTAACACTAACACCAGTGTGTGTGTTTCACCTCCATCTCAGTTCTTCCCATAGCCAAGTTCAGCCCATGGCGACTGTGTTATCATCATCAGCTGTAGCCCTCAGGGTGTCTCTCTGGCATAGCTACCCTGGAGGCAGAGTTATTATACTTCCTTCCCCATTTGCTGATTGCTTGGTGGACCAGCTACTGATCTTCCAGCTAGGGCCCTTCTCTCCTGAGTAGGAGCAATGAGGCTTCCCAGCCCCCTACAGAGTTGTTTGAGGGATAAGCGCAAACTCTAGCCTCGGTGTGGTTCATTTTAACCACTGGGCCGGAAGTTAGACGACCTCATTTAACTCGAACACCTACCTGACTTTGGTGGTCCTAGGCACCCTGGCCCTTCTGTAGAGGGTTAGACAGAAGGGCCAACAGGACAGAGGTCTCACAAGCCTCTTTTGAAACTGAGCACTTCCTAGACTCTCCCAGGTCTTCGCTTGGTGGCTGGTGGGTGGCTGCTCTTGGCCGTATAAGGCAATCTCTCCTTTCAGTGACACAGGTGAATAGGCAGCCGTGGGCCTCTCAGCAAAGCCACAAACTCTCCCAGCTGTGCGCACACAGGGGACTTCAGCAACTGAGCCACTTCACTTTGTCGCCTTTTATGGCTTTGGAGGAAGACGAGACCCGGGCTTCACAAAACAGAAGCAGAGTCTCACCCTGTGAGATGTGTGGGCTGTATTCAGAGTGACACCACAAAGCCAGCCTTGGCCGGGTCACATGGTGACTGCACAGAGACAGAATAGGAGAGCTGGAGACCCTGTGGGGACAGCAGTGGGATGGAGGGCAGTAAGTCCTCCAGGGCTCTCTCCCCTGCTCCCTGTCAACTCTGGCCATGCCCTGGGTTTTCAGCACAGACATCTGCTGTTTCTCCATCTGAGGGCTGGGTGAGGGCTAGGACTGTAGTTTGGGGTGGGCATGAAGGTTCCGAGGGGACATTTAAGCCGAGGCTGGGGATGAGGGGGACAAGTGAGGAGCTCATTCTAGGCAGAAAGGAAGGTGCAGGGGGAGTGGACGTGGACAGATGTGGGGGATCCGATGGGGCGGGGCGCTGACCGGGTGGCAGGCAGCCACAGGCAGGTGTCAACCAGGTGAGAGGCAGGCTCCTGTTTGTGTGGTAGAACTGAACTGGATGGGGGCAGGGGGGGGTCATCAGCCAAGTGTCAGTCAATGGCCATTTTGAATCAGGGTCTCCTGTAGCCCAGGCTGGCTTCAAACTGACTATGTAGCTGAGATGCGCTTGCATTTCTTTTTTTTTTTTTTTCTTTTTTCTTTTTTTCCCCCCAAAGCTGGGGACCGAACCCAGGGCCTTGCGCTCGCTAGGCAAGCGCTCTACCACTGAGCTAAATCCCCAACCCGAGCTTGCATTTCTAATCCTCCTGCTTCCACCTCCAAGTGCTGGGACTATAGGCATGGACCACCATGGTCAGTCAGTTTATGTGGTGCTGGGGATGGAACCCAGGACTTGGTGCCTTGTACGGAAGAAAGAAAGTTTCATAGATATGAGAAACAAAGTTATAAAAACAAGGTTTTGAGAAATACATCTGGTGGTCAGGATGCCTATGACAAACTTGTGACCTTTCTGAGAGATCCATCTGACGTCAGGATGCCCAGTGATATGAAATAAGTTTTGGTGATCAAGGTTCTGACTAAGCTAATTAAGACAAAACAATAACATCTGTTCTCAGAAAGACCCTCCTACCCCTCCCTGTGGTAAATTCTGAGAACAATCGCAAGATGTCATCCTGTCCCTGCCTGACCACCCAGTTCACCCCCCTCTAAGGGACGTGTCAACTTAGCCCTTTCCCAGTGATTCACCAAGGCCAGGTGGAGGGCTGGGTGAGGAAAGTTACTAATTGAGCCAAGAACAACCCCTTGGGCAGGCCAGCCAATACCTGACTAGATCCTTTGTCCTGTGCACCACCAATGAGAATAGGCCAGCTAACCCTGTCGCTGAAGTCTGCCCTCTGTAACGAATAAAAGTTGTGTGCTTTTTGGGTTCGGGGTTGCCTCTCCCTGCGTGGATGAACAACCCTACGTACATGGATTTAAAAAAAACCTCATGCTATTGCAGCGGTCACTTTGTCAATCTGTGCTCTGTGGGTGGCGCCCCTGAGGAGGTAAGGCCACTATGGGGTCTTACAACAGTACCTCCCCTTCCTTGCCTCCCCCTCTCCTCCAGCCCCTGGGATAGATCGCATTCTGTAGCCCCCGAAGCCTAGAGGAGAGAGAAAAAAGCATAGAGAGGAAAGAGAGAGATCCCTGAGTAAAGTCAGGGGTCGGAGAGGGAGTGACATCATTGCTAGACTACTTCCTGATGTCTAGGGACATTGAGTTCCTCGGGGCAAGTTTGATCTTCGCTGTCAGGACATCTGATTTCTTCTTGTTGTTGCTTCTTTACACATGACTGCTTAAAAAACTGATACCAACAGCACTCACCACCATTACCAGCAACCAATCAACAATCCACCGTGTCTCTCGGGGCACGGGAGGAGGGGAATAGCATTTATATACCCTCTGAAAGGTCCCCAGAATTGCAAACGTCACATAATCACAGAAACTATCTGCAGCTGGCAAAACCAAGTTACCGGAGCACGAGGCAAATCAAAGTCAGCCGCTGTGGACAATCGGAAGCAGCCCCATATCCCACACCTGGGATTAAAATGACAACCTATCCGTATGCCTGTGTTTTTTCAAAGAAACCAAAAACTCCAAATATCATCACTACGCTGCCATGTGGATGCCAGGAATCAAACCCAGATCCCGTGGACAAGCCGATGCTTCAAACCCCACCTTCTGCAATCTTTTCTTTAAAAACTATCATCATGACGAGTTGAGACAGGGTTCACGTACCCGAGGCTGGCATCGAACCCTGGTCTACCTGTGTCATCTTCTGGGTGCTGGAATTACAGCGTGTGCCATCAGGCCCTGCAAAGCCAATTTTTTGTTTGTTTTAAAGACGGTGCTGTAGCAATTTATTTTGCGGCAAGCATGACTGCCATCTTGTGGACACAAGGCTGTATGGCATGACTGTACCCAGGAAGAACTCTCCTAAAGGTTTGCAGAAAGGGGGCGGGGCCTGTCTCCCGCCCTCTGGTGGCTCTCAGTTCCGGGGGAGGAAAACCCTGCAGAGCAAGGTCAGGACTCCTGAGCAGCATCCTGAGTTAGACACAGAGCTGACGCATCCCATTGTAACTGACTTTAGATAGCTTTGGGGGGATGGCTTCATTTCCTGCCGAGCCCCCTAGTCCAGTTTGGGGATGACTAGGATGAACTGCCTCTCCCTCAAAGAGTCCCTCACCCTTACCCCAATGTTCTTCCTATATATTTTTTTCTGTCAACCTGTAAACAGCCAGGTCCCAGAGTAGCAATTCCAGTCCATTAAGGTCTACAGCAGGACCCTTTACTGTTTGTTGTTGGGGTGTTTTGTGTGTGTGTGTGTGTGTGTGTGTGTGTGTGTTTGACCGGGTTTTTTGTTGTGTTCTCTCTCTCTCTCTCTCTCTCTCTCTCTCTCTCTCTCTGTCTCTCTCTCTTTGTGACAGGGTCTCTCTGTGTAGTCCTGGCTGTCCTGGAACTCACTTTGTAGACCAGGCTGGCCTCAAACTCAGAGATCTTGAACTTGTCACATAGGTAAGGATGACTTTGAACTTCTGACCATCTGGACTCTACCTCCTGAGATCAGGGCTTGCAGCTGTAAACCCTATGCTCACAGTATCATGAGTTGGGCTCTTCTGAGATGCTGGATCCATCTGAGAAGCTCTCTTCATCTCAGGGTCCCTGTCTTAGTCAGGGTTTACTGCTGTGAACAGACACCATGACCAAGGCAACTCCTATTAGGACAGCATTTAACTGGGGCTGGCTTACAGGTTCAGAGCTTCAGTCCATTATCATCAAGGCGGGAGCATGGCAGCATCCAGGCAGGCATGGTGCAGGAGGAGCTGAGAGTTCTACATCTTCATCTGAAGGTCACTAGGAGAAGACTGGCTTCCAGGCAGCTGGGGTGAGGGTCTTAAAGCCCACAGCCACAGTGACACAGCTACTCCAAGGCCATACTTCTCAATAGTGCCACTCCCAGGGCCAAGCATATACAAATTATCACAGCCCCGGACTCGCTCCCACCCACAGAAGCCATTGACTATGGGAGGCGACACGGGCACAGGGGCCAGGGATTAGGACAGGGCATCTTTGGGAGCATGCAGTGTTGCTGTGTCTGAGCCTGGCCCAGGCCTCCCTCTGCCTCTGACCTCATGGTCCCCTTTGGTCCCCTCCTACTGGCCTTATACTCCCAGATTACACATGGCTGGTGTCTTCCCAACCCCCTACTGAAGCCCATGGACTCTCACTGCTTGGTTCCTACTGCAAAGGTCACTTCGGTACTGACTCTAGGCAGCAGGCTTGCCTGCCTCACTGTGAGCGGTTGGTCACATCCTGATGGCTATGCTGGCCCCTGCTGAGGGGACTGTGGCAGGGCTGACTGATGTCTTTATGGGAAACACAGAAGAAATACATCCAGGTCAAACAGTAAAACGGAGGTAATGGAGATGGGGAAGATAGCTCAGGGGTCCCAGGATGGGAAGGTCTGATTGGGACAGTGTGGGGCTGTTTGGCTCAGGGGGAAGCCAGGCAAGGAATGCTCCAGGCAGAAGAGTTCCAGGCATTGGCAGTAGCTGAGGCTGGCTCTCATGAAGGGAGGAGAATAGCCCTGGCTAACATTAGAAATTTGGTGACAGATGAATTTGAATAAAAAAAAGGGGGGGTCTTGTGAACCGAAGCAGGATCCTTGAGAGTCTTCCAGGGAGGGGTGGCTGATGGCAGCTTCATTAGGATGGCTATGGCAACTGAGAAAACACAGTAAGGATGGCTGCCGGCCCAGGGTGGCCCAGGTGGGCAGAGCAGTAAGGCATGTGCAGGCAGCAACCAGGAACAAGGGTGTGGAGAGAGACGCCTTCCCACAGCTTTCACATCTGGTTGTGATACCTTAGGCTATGATCCTTGTCCTATGCAACAGGCATTTTCTGTGCAGAATTCTCCTTCCAGGGCTCTGCCCAGCAGAGGATGTCCGTGCTGGGTCACCTGCTTCGGAGTGCAGTAGAACCCTGGATGGAGACATTCTCAGATGCCCTTTTCAGAGGTTTCTGCTACTTCATTCGAGTCCCCTACCCACCTCGGGGAGATCTCACAAGGCCTCTAGAAACAAGGTTGGTCATACTTGTCATCCCAGCACCCGGGAGGCGGAGGCAGGACTGAAAGTTTGGAGACACCTGGTCTCAAAACAACAGCAAACACTGAAAAACCACAAGGTCATGCTCAACGGGGAAAGTAGCTTGCCACCAAGCCTGATGACATGAGTTCAATCCCAGGCATCCACACCGTGGAAGGTGAGAACAAAGTCCACACAAGTTGTCCTCTGACATGCATGTTGTGACATATGATGTCATGACAGTTACAAGCTCCAAAAATCCAAACCCACAGAGCAGTCTCTTCTCCGGAAATGACTGCTAAGCCACCATGCTAGGTTACAATGGAATGAGCCCTCAGTCTGGCACCAGGACTGCCCGAGTCCCGGCTGTGTGTCCCTGGGAAAGTCACTCACTGAACCCTGGCTCAGAATGGGGCCAAGGCTTCCGATTATGAAAGGCCTGGAATGAGCCACAACATAGGAATTAGCATGCTTGGTCGAACTCTCAACCCTAGACATCCAATTGGGATCTTCATAATCTTCCTGGTTTCTTGCTAGTAGCCCCTGAACCGCAGCTCCTTTCTGTCTCAGTTGCCCAACCCCCAGCTTCCACCCACAGCCACACCTCTGTCCCACCCTCTCCCTTTAGTTTATACACACAGGTGGGGACTGAATGAAGGAGGAGGGTGCTAAGGGGAGGGAAGGGGCCTGACACATTTCCATATGTCACAGAGTGATGACCCATGATGCCCTGGAGGACCCAAAGACTGTTCTGGCCACCTTAGCCTCACTCCCCCATGATGGCCCCGGTAGCCTGACCTCAGCTCGAGGCTCCGCCCACTGACTCTGGTCGTTTTCTCTGGGGCTCGCAGGAGGGTGGGGGTCAAGTAAATTCAAGAGGTCTCAAGCAAGGTCGGTTCTGAGCGCTTCATTCCCAAGGCCTTAAGATGGCTGTGGAATGCTGGGAACAAACGCTAGGTGGAGCTTGGCTGAACAAAAGGCAGATGGCTTCTGGTGGACATGTGACTTCAGTCCACTAGGAGGAGCACCCGCCCATTTTCTTTTTTCTTTTGCTCTCCCTTCAAAACTTCCAGTCTTTGTATCCCGGGCTTGCTGCAAACTTGCAGCAATCCCCCTGTCTAAGCCTCTTGGAGTGCTGAGATTACAAGTGTATGACACCACACTCAGCTGGCTGATGTCACAGTAGCAATAATAATAATAATAATAATAATAATAATAATAATAACAACAACAACAACAACGTGTGGTGTTCGATTATTGTGCACCATGTGTGCAATGCCTCTGGAGGCCAGAAGAGGGAGTCGGATCCCCTGCAACTAGAGTTATAAGCAGGCCTGAACTGAAGTGTGGATTCACCTGTGTCCTCCTTTAGAGCAGCAAGTGTTTGTTCTTTTCCACTCTGCCACCTCTCCAGCCTCTGGTGTCATTTTTCCAGCTACAATTTCAGACAGCAGTTTCTGTTACTGTGGGGGACTGGGAGGAGTCCCCCTGCGCCACTCGGACGGTGGAGTTCGCAGAAAGAGGCTTCCCAACAGTGGGGACGTCACTGCTGAGAATTCTGGAGCTTTCCTGTACCCCGCCTCCGTTGTGTGTCTCCAGAACCAGAAAAGACCTAGTAGGGCTGACAGCAAGCTATCCCACTCCTGGGGACAAGATTGGCTGACATCTGCTTCTGTGTGTCAAGTGCTCTTTTGGCCAGTGCAATGGACGTCAAGAGGTAAGGAGGTTAGATTTTCCACCCTATTTCTGGAGGTCTAGCCCCAGCTCAGGCCTTGCGTTCACAGTTCCCTTACTCCCGGCATCCCTACTCTGCTCCCAGCTCCCGCGTGGAAGCCCCCTTCTATCAGTTCCTCGCATTTAATCCCCCTGATCCGTTGCCAGCCTCTCAGCAGCTTCCCAGCAGCTCCTCAAGCCCCAGGCACCACCTTTGCAGAACCTGAGCCGCTGTCAGTCAGGAGTTCCGCGGTTCAGACTCCGGTTCTCGGATTCCAGGCTCCGCCCACTCCCTGTGAACTACAATGCCACTGGTTAAGCCCTTGCTTGGGGCTCCACCTCTAAATGGTCCTTCTCCAATTGGTGTTCATGACCGTCCGTCAGCGCTGTTGCTAGGGAATGGGCTGGGCGACCTGGGCAACCTTGCTGCCTTTTACGTACCGGAAGGAGCTCGGTCCCTGTAGGCCCAGGCTGGTGAGCTGGAGGGAGAATGCTGCGGGCGAGGCTGGGTATAGCTCAAGGAAGGAAGGGAGGAAGGCCTTCGGGGTGGCCTGAGCAGCCCCCAAGGAGTCTTCCCACAGTTAAGGCTACTGTCAGAGAAGCAGAGAGTGGCTGGGAAGGGTGAAGCTGGCCTCTGAAGGGTCCGTGGGTCTGCCTTGTTTTCCAAGACAAGCCCAGCAGTGTTCCTTCAGAAGCGAGCTCAAAACCAAGTTAAGGGGAGGCAAGGAAGGTGCCCTTGCCTGCACTCCTGCGGTGTGCTGGGACAGGTGGAGGGAGGGCAGCCGCAGGGGCCCCAGTAGGCTCCAGGATACAAAACATGGGTTTGGTGTGACTGTTTAGATGGGGTGGGCACCTTTGACCTCAGGAACGATCTCTTGGAGGCCCCATGGAAAGAGCCCGAGTCACACTCCAGCCTGCCTCTAGGAGCTTGGGGCTGCAAAGAGCTGGCTCTCCCGTTCTTGACAAACGCTGGGAGCTCTTTCTATTCTGTGTCTGTCTTTGGTTTCCGGGAAGCAGGACCAGGTGACCTGGAGAGCTTCCTTCAGTCTGATTGGCCTGATGCTAACCGGCTCACCCAAGTTTTTTAAGGCATTTGGACAAACTCCTTTTAAGGCCGTGGGGGTAGTGATTTGGTGACAGGATTTCACAGTTGGGGAGAGGCTGGGCTCTTCTGGGAGTGGATCACCTGGTTGGGGGAGGAAGTAGGGCCTGATTAGCTATCGGGATTGCTGAGACTGGAATGTTCAGGAAGCACTCAGGTGGGTTTAGGAGACTTCGATCTGGTTGGGCAAAGGCTTGCCCTTGACTGTACCCAGGTGGGAAAGCAGCTGGAAAAGGTGCTCCATGAGATTGCAATGTCCAGATTACCACTGCAGAGCTGAGGCTCTGTGTGGAGAATGGCCAGGGCTGTGGGTGACCTTTAAAGGGTCTCTCCTGTTTGGTCCTTGGCCTCTGTCCAGTGGATGTGAGCAGCAACACTCCCCACCCCCCTTTCTGATAAGAAAAATGGCTCTGATCCTTGGCAAATGTCTCTTTTGGGTCACAAGGCTGATACTCCCTGCTACAAGTGACCTTACAGTAACTGAGAGGTGTCTTCATCTAAGAAGCTGCCAGGAGATAGCTACCCCAAGGTGTCCCCATGGAGGTCCTGTACACCAGACAGAACCTGCCTCTGACACACCAAAGACCGTTCTCCAGGAAGCTGACAGATTTCTGGCTACATTACAGAGCTTGCAACCTGGAGGGAGAGCATGGGACCTGAGTTCTGTTCTGTTCTGTTCTGTTCTGTTCTGTTCTTTCTTTCTTTAAAAAGATTTATTTATTTATTATATATAAGTATACTGTAGCTGTCTTCAGACACAAAGAGAGCATCAGATCTCATTAACAGATGGTTATGATTTGAACTCAGGACCTCTGGAAGAGCCTAACCACTGAGCCATCTCTCCAGCCCCCAAGAATCATTCTTTTTTTTTTTTTTTTTTTTTTGGTTCTTTTTTTTCGGAGCTGGGGACCGAACCCAGGGCCTTGCGCTTCCTAGGCAAGCGCTCTACCACTGAGCTAAATCCCCAACCCCCCCAAGAATCATTCTTAAGGTCTCTCGCCTCAGTCCTCCCTGAGCTGTGGGTTCCAAACCTGCCCTTCCCCTCCCTCTGCCTTCCCCACGGAGCATCTGTGCTCTGGCTCTGTCCTGGCATCTGGTCCTGTCCTGTGCTGTCCCTAGCTTGTTTTCCGTTCAAGGCTTGGTGTTTAGCAATGACTTTTTCAGTAACCACCCCGTACCCCCGCCCACTGCTTAGTACTAGTAGGCCGTGGGTTATGCAGCTGATCTCGATGTACAAGGGCAGGTGGAGCATAGTGGAGCAAGTAGTGCTGACCATGGGATTCTCGTGGGGTCAGGGTGGGCTTGAGCCCTTGGGGGCTTCTTAGGGCCTGGTTGAGAATTAGCACTAGGGAACCCACAAAATGGAAAGAGAGAGTGACATCTACCTTTTCTGTCACTGTGACCAAACACCTGACAAAAGCTATTTAAGAGGGTAAAGATTAATTTAGGCTCACAGTTTGAGGAAACAGCCTATCCCAGAGGGGATAGAATGGAGGCAGGAGCGTGAGGCAGTTGCTCACGTGGCACCCACAGTCAGGAAGGTGAGAGAGTTGAACACTGGTGCTCAGCTGGCTTTCTCCCTTTCATTCAGTCCAGGCCCCAAGCCTAGGGAATGGTGCCGCCCATATTTGGGGGGGGGGTCTTCCTATGTCAATCAACCTAATCTCAAAAATCTTTCACAGACCCACCCAGAACTGTGTCTCCTGAGCAAACCACCTCCTGAGAGACTGCCAGGGAACACCACACATCAGTACACATGTCCTGTTACCTTGGGTCAAGGCACAGGAGGGTGGTCTTGGAGCAGAGTCCCTTTTCGTGGCCTTCAGATTGGAGTCAGGCCTGGCCTGAGGGGAGGGCTGTAGGTTCAGGTGTTGGAGATCCCCATAGGGGGACAGGGAAGGATAAGGAGAGAAAAGGGTTCACTCTGGGGTGGGAACTACCAGGGAGGTCCTCAGAAGATGAGAAGGAACCAGCTTGTGGCACTTGGCAGAGTCTCCTTAGAGTCGGAGGCCTCAGCAGCACCAAGCTCATGGTCCGGAGGGAGGGCAGGATGGCACAAGGTCTGTGCAGTCTCAGAGGTGAGGTAGGGGAGGGGGCTTTCCAGAAAAAGTTGTGAATGCCAAACAGTTGGGAACAAGAGCTGGAGAAGGATAGTGAGGAAGGAAGCCTCCCTGAGAAGGTATATCTCACATCTCACAGGTCCCGGGAGCTTGCTGGGGTAGGAGCAGCCACCAGCAGCCCTTGAGCCAATGTCCCTGTCAGGAGTCCGCAAACCATTCCTTTAGTAGACTTCTTACGTGAGGCACAACTGTCAGAAGCCCTCAGGCCTTCGGATACCTGCTTGCTTCTAGATTGATCGATTGAGACAGGGAAGACCTTACCATGTAGCACAGGCTGGGTCTTGAACTCACAGTCTCCCAGGTGCCTGGATTACAGGTGTCACCACCAGGGCAGGCTTCCTTCAGATTTTCTAGGAGGGGAAGAGGAGGATGCTTTGAGGCTTAAAGCCCAGCCTGAGAGTGAAATATCACATGCCTGGGGGTATTGTCACAGGTCTGTCATCTGCAGGAGGGTGCAGGGAGAAACAAAGGTTTTCGTGATTTGGTAAATCCACACATCTTTTGGAAAGGGAGAAGTAAAACTTGAGGCCTCTTGTAGCCACAGGTGATGCCCTGGAAAGGTCCTGGGCTCCCCGGTATGCTCTGCCTTGGGCCCTCAGTGAGTTGAGTGTGTCAGCTGATAGCCGCCCTGTACTGTGGCAGACAGCAGGTTCTCCTGAGGCACACAGACAGTCTGCGGCAGTGACATCATTAATCCCACAGCTGCCAGCCTTGTGCAGGGCAAGGCCAGGCTGCAGAGATGAGAGCAGGCACCATGTACGTACCCATGTACAAGACCCAGTATCTGTGTCTTCCCATCCCATGGCTGCCAACCCCTCTTCCTAATTATACCCTAGCTCTTCTGCACCCACTTGCTTCTTGGATGGAAATTAAGATACCAAGTCACTGCACCATCCCCTTCTGTGGAGTCCTCCCCACACCCCAGTCTGCATCTCTGACCCCAGGCCTGGTGCTACACTGACATTTTCCATTGTAATTGTCCCACACTGTTCCTGGTGGTCAGATAGTTTCAGTGTAATGTAGAATCAGCGCTCCCCCCCCCCACCCCCAAACACTGTGCTTCCAAGCCTGGGTGATCAGCATAGCTGTCACCCTGGACACTGGAAGTCTGCCCTTCTAGCTGCTTTAAAGCACCCTCATTATTTATCATGCCTCCCCCAGCAGCCCCTCCCACCTTTCCCTAAGCAGCCGCAACATTGTATCTGGTGATGCAATACCTGGAATCAGTGGCTGTTTAAAACTCAGCTGGGGCCACCTATAAGTCCCAGATGATAAGTCCCAGATGGCTGAGCAGCTGCTTAGGGTTGCAGTCCCTGGGGGTCTGCTCAGTGTAACCACACAGGCTATGTCCCTGGAGGGAAGGGGTTGAGCTGTGCTGCTGTCTGTCTGCTTTTAAGGTGAGGCCAGTCCGGTGTTCTTGTCTGTGGAGTGCAGTCTGGAGCTGCCGCTGAGAATCTTTAAAGCAGTTAGATTGAATGTTGTGTGCATGGGGTGCTGAGTGAGCCCCATTTCCAGCCAGCCCCTGTGATCAGTGCTTCAATAAGCCTTCTGGAGGGACGTGTCTTCAGGGAAAACTTGGTAGCATGGAAGCCTGTCAAGATACCCCAAAAGACAGCAAAGCACAAAGGTTGCCAAAGAGAGCCTGGTGGGAAGGTAAATTGGAGAACAAGATGGCAGCTCCTTAAGATATCAAAGTTCTACTGTCCCATGTCTGAGGCTTGAAGCCTGTGACCTAAAAAGAGGGGTTCAAACACACAGAATTGCAGCAGCACTATCTGTAACAGTCCCACAGTGGAAACAGCTTGGATGCCTGTCAATTAGTGATGGGTGAACAAAATGTGGTATGTCCATACAACGACATATTATACAGTCATGAAAAAGAGTGCTGAAACTTAACTATGTAGCTCAGACTGGCCTGAAGCTCACAGTCACCACCACCCCTGCTTCAGTTTCCCAAATGGTAGGATTATGGGTTGTGCCACCGCACCAACACCAAGGAGTGTGTTTATAGAAGGAATCCAGGATGCTTCAGTTGACTGAGGGGACTTCATACTTCATGTGTGCCTGCTGTTAATTTCCACCCCAGCAGATTAAAATTTCCATCAAAAGTATTTTAGCTGCATTTTGCAGTGAGCGGTCTGCCTCTGACCATGGGCCCTCAATACTGCTGTGACTCTCATGTTGTGGCTTTTCTCTTTCTTTCCTGTCTACAGAGAGTTCCGGAAAGCAGGCAAGATGGGGAATGCCAAGAGCCTGTCGGGCCAGAAGATGGGCTCAAGGTTCTTGCCCGAGGAGCAGGCTGAGGTGGATAAGCTGTTTGATGCCCTGTCATCTAGTGATGGTGGTGTGGCAACGGGGACATTCTCTCTGGAGGCGCTGAAGGCAAGAGCAATCACATGGTGGCAGGAGGTGGTGGTGGTGGTGGATTTAGGGTCTGCAGTTGTGGCAAGCACTAAACAGCTCATTTTGGTGAAGGACCTCTGTTTTTGGCATGGTTGGCTCCATGACTATGTCACAGCTACACTGCTCTGTCCTCATAGGGTGAAAAGTAGCTGTGAGCCATGCATAAAACAACACTCTTACCCTGTTTTTTGAGACAGAGTCTTGGTGTATTGCCAACATTGGTCTAGCCTGGAACTCACTGTATAGCCCAGGCTGGCCTTGATAAGTGGTTCTTCCCACTTAGCCCTACAAGTTGCAGGGACCATAGGTGGAAATGTATAGAGTCTTATGTGTACCAAAGGGAGGACCTGGTGTCAGGCATGGTTTCGCATGCCCGTGGTCCACACGCTCAGGAGGCTGACAAGGGAGGTCGCTGAGAGGTCAGTGCAGGGCTACATAGTGAGGCCTTGTCTCAGAAAACAGGAGGGCCAGAGGGGAGAGGAAGGGAAGGAGGGGCGGAGGGAGGGAGGGGAGGGGAGGGACAGAACTTGGAATGGAATGTGAAGGGACAGTGTTAGGGCATTTCTAACTTGACTCATGACATTGGAGATGGAGACCAGCTGCCTCCTTCAGGTGGTGGCCCAGACACTTGGTGTCTCCACCATCTGTCGCCTCTAGAACGTGGTCAGGGAATTTCACAGCGCTCCTCACTCAGCACCAGAGTCTCAGTTTAAGAAGGGGGAGCTGGCCATGTCCTCAGGGTGACTGACTGCTATGCTTCTGTGGACAGGGACACAAGCAAACATCACCTTATCTCCAGAGGATAAGGATGGATATGGAATGGAGAGCCATTCAAAAGCACTGGTTCTCAACCCGTGGGTCTCGACCCCTCTGGGGTCGGCCAACCCTTTCACAGGGGTTGCCTAAGACCACTAGAAAACACAGATATTCACGTTACAATTCATAACAGTAGCAAAATTACAGTTACAAAATAGCAGCAAAAGAATTCTACTCACAACATGAGGAACTGTATCAAAGGGATGCAGCCTTAGGAAGGCTGAGAACCCCTGTCCTAGAGCACACAGAAGGTGTCTGATGGGGGGTTTGGGGACCTACCACCACGTTCAGCCAACCAGTTGCTCCATAAGTTAAGGGACCCCCACATGTGGTATATGTGTATATGTGTGCACGTGGATGCATGTATGCAGGTGACTAAGGTGCAGCTGGGCACCTGGTCTTGCAGCTGGAGTAGACAGTTCAGTGAAGCCCACAGTATCAGTCGAGGTACATGGTGACCGGTTGCTATGTGGCTTGTGACTCTTTCTTGGGGGTGCAGTAGGCTTCTATGCCTTGGGATTTTGAGGAAGACCCTTTCCATATATCAGGGATCAGTCTGGCAGTAACCGCAGTAGGGACAGGCTATGGGGTGCTCTGAGTTGCTGGGAGGATCCGCATACAGACCCCGCTCCGCAGGACACACGTGACTTTGTGAGAAAAACTTTTTCCCACTTCTTTGTCAAATCTGATTCTCCAGCCATTCTGTTCGCAGGATGTTAAGGTCTTAAGAGTTGGCTGGTCTCATGCCCCTGCGGTAGCTCAGTGGGAGAGCACTTACCTGGCATGCATGAGGCTCTGGGTTCCGTCTGCAGCACTGCAAAGGGAAATAAAGAGCGAGAAGAGTTTAGACCACAGAAGGAGTAATAGCCAGCTAATACAGAGTGGCCGATGTGGAGGCCACACTACATCCGCACAGAACGGCCCACGGGTTCATGAACTCGGATAGGCAGTGTTGCAGCTAAAAGAATGGAGGCCCCAAGCAGTGTGGGCAGCAGAGGCAGGAAGGACGTACGTTCCTGCTTTGGGGAGACTGGAAAGCGAGGTGCAGGCAGCGACTAGACAGGAAGCATCTGACAGCCATGATGGGCTGGAGTGCCTTTGGTTCTATTTCTTTATTTTGGTTTTCTGAGGCAGGGTTTCTCTGTGTAGCCCTGGCTGTCCTGGAACTTGCTCTGTAGACCAGGCTGGCCTTGAACTCCAAGATCTGCCTGCCTCTGCTTCTGAGTGCTGGGTTTGAAGGTGTGAGCCACCCCTACCCAGCTGCTGCTGCTGCTGCTCCTCCTCCTCCTCCTTCCTTCCTTCTCTTGCTCCTCCTCCTCCTCTCTCCTCTTCCTCCCCTTCTTCCTCCTCCTCCTCTCTCCTCTTCCTCCTCCTCCTCTCTCTTCTTCCTCCTCCTTCTTTTCCTCTTCCTCCCCTTCTTCCTCCTCCTCTCTCCTCTTCCTCCTCCTTCTCTTTCTCTTCCTCCCCTTCTTCTTCCTCCTCTTTCCTCCTCTTCCTTCTTTCTCTTCTTCTTCCTCCTCCTCCTTCTCTTCCTCTTCCCTTCCTCCTCTTTCTTTTCCTTCTCTTCCTCCTTTCTCCTCCTCCATCTTCTCCTCTTCCTCCTCTGTCTCCTCCATTTCCTCCTCCACCTTCTTCTCCTCTTTCTATTCTTTCTTCTCCTCCATCATTTTCTTATTTTCACCACTATAGATCAAACTCTGGGCCTTTCCATATGGCAGTGAGCCCTCTAACCACTGACTACAGACTGTACACTTTGGGATCTTCTGGTTGGGGGCATCTGCAGAGCACCAGTCTTGTTCCCTGCTTATTTCCCAGTAAACCCTGCTTGATTCGCTCTCTGTTTGTCCCCAACAGAGCCATGTCAAGGAGGCTCTTCCCCCAGCCATGGTCGCCAGACTCTACAACGGCATGTGGAGGGTGAAGCCGACCGACAGGGCACACGGGAGCTGCAGGAGTGTTTCCAGGGAACAGTTCACAGTATTCCTGTCCCACCTGTTGAAAGGGAGCTGTGAGGAGAAGGGCCTTATGGTTATGAAAATGATCTCAGTTGCAGAGGGTCCTACGAAGACCAGAGATGTCCAGAAGGTAGACACTTGGTGTCCAGGGGTGGGGGAACTTGGGACAGTGTCTTAGGTAATGTTGCTGGCCAGCCTCAGGGAGCTGAGCCCACCTAACAGTTTAGTTGGTTCAGAACTCTTGAACTAGGGCTTCGACAAGCTTTCAGAAAGCTAAGTGTGTAATTAGAAAAATGAAATCCAGGCCTGGTGGTGCGGGCTGAACATCCCAACTACTCAAGAGGGTCAAAGGCCAGTCTAGACACCTTGGTAAAACATTGTGTCAAAATTTTATAAAAAGGGGAGGAGGGCTTAGGGATGTATTCTCACATGACGAAATGTTCACATGACATCTACAAAGCCCACAGTTCGCTCCCCGGCAGCCTCTGAGGCAGGTACACTGGCCCACATCTGTAATCCCAGAACTTGTCAACATCATTCTCAGCTCCATAGCAAGTTGGAGGCCAGTCTGAGCTACACGAAGTGCTCAAAAAAAAAAAAAAAAAAAAAAAAAAAAAAAAAAAAAAAAAAAAAGAAAGAAAAGAAAAAGAATCCATGAAAAGCTAAACAAGGTGGGCACCGATGCCCACGCTGTGGTCCACTATGGTCGTTACCAAAAGGTAAACATCACCATCTTCACTGTGATGTGCTAGGGCTGGGTCGGGGAGGGTTTGGCCTTAACAGTGAAGTATCTCCCAGTTCACAGAGGACCTGGTGGCCTCTGTGGTACACGTGCTGACCCACCGGCATGAGCTTCGAGGCTGGACCTGGAGGAAATCCACAGTGCCCCACGATAGTATGCAGGCCATGGTCGCCCAGCTGCTCTCAGAGATGAAGTTTCAAGGCAAGTGTGGGGCTGCGATTCTCTGTCCTGTGATTCAGACCTTGGCGTGCTGGAGTGCGTCAGTCGTCACGACTCAAACCTCCCAGGGAGGCTCTGCGGTGGCATGTGCCTGCCTCCCTTGCTCTGCGATTGCTGTGGGATATCCCCGTGTACTCCAGCTATGCAGAAGCCATTGCGTCATCAGGCTCCCTCCTCTGGTTTCAGTGTCTGAAATCCTTGGTCAGTTTTATAGAAATGGCCTCAGTATTTTTGTTGATTTTTAAAAAGATTTCTTTTTATATGTGTGTGTTGCATGTGTGTGGGAGTGTGTGTGTGCAGACGCCACCAGAAGAAGGTGTCAGATCCCCAAGAGCTGGAGTTAACAGGTGGTTGTGAGCTGCCTGACATGGTCCTCTTCTGAAGCAGCATTCGGCCTAACGCGCAGAGCCATCGCTCCAGCCCATTTAACTAAAAGCAAAGCTATTTTTACAAACAGTCTAGGTGATTCTTCTCGACTGCTTTTTTAGGCCACTTTACTTCTGTTTGCATTAGATTTGATTGTGTCTTTTTAGTTCCTGTGTTTATGTACAGGTATGTTTATGTGTGTGTATGTTTGTATATATGTATGTTTCTGTGTCTGCCTGTCTGTTTATGTGTATATGTGTATGTGTGTGTGCATGTATGTATCTCTGTGTGTATTGTGTGTGTTTATGTGTGTACATATGTATTTCTGTGTAGTGTATATGTGTGTGTGTATGTATGTATCTCTTGTGTGTACTGCGTGTGTATGTGTGTGGTCTATATGTATATATCTCTGTGTGTATTGTGTATGTATATGTATGTGTGTGGTGTGTATGTATGTTTGTGTGTGTGTATATGTGTATTGGGTGTATATGTGTGTATGTGTGTGGTGTGTATGTATGTATGTTTGTGTGTGTGTATGTGTATTGGGTGTATATGTGTGTATGTGTGTGATGTGTATGTATGTATGTTTGTGTGTGTGTATGTGTGTGGTGTGTATATATGTGTGTGTGTATGTGTGTGGTGTGTATGTATCTATGTTTGTGTGTGTATATATGTATTTTGTGTGGTGTATATGTATGTATATTTGTGTGTGCATGTGTATACATGTTCATGTTAAGTATCTTCTTCAGTTGCTCACTGTCTTATTTTTTGAGTCATGGTGTCCCACCATTGGATCTGGGACTTACCAGTCAGCTAGGCTGGCTGACCAGGGAGTCCAGGGATCCACCTGTCTGCCTCGCCTCCCCAGTGCTGAGGGTAGAGAGACACAGCCATAGGTCTGAACACATGTCTTCAGGTTTGCTTGGCAGGGACTTTACCAACTGAGCCATCCCTCAGCCCCATTTTCCTAGTTTCTTAATGTTCGGATGATTAGGTTGAGGTCGGCCTTCTTCAGGGTAGGTGTTTGTAGTTTCCCTCTAAATCGTCCTTTGGCCACGAGAGGTTCCCATGTGCGGCTCTGGCTTTCATCGCTCTTGGTGTTTTAACTCATCTATTTGGTTTTCTTTTTCTGTGTGTATATATGTGCACATGTGTGGGTGTCGGCAGAGTCCAGAAGAGGGTGTCAGGCCTTCTGGAGCTGGATTTACAGGCACTTAAGACACTAATGTGGGAAATCCAACCTCACCTTGGTGAAGGTGAGGCACATGCCTGTAACCCCAGCGCTCAGGAGAGAGGGGCAGGCAGATCTTTGAGTTCGGGGCCAGCCTGGTCTACAGAGTGAGTTCTAGGACAGCCAAGGCTACACAGAGAAACCCTGTCTCCAAAACCACCACCAACAAAAAGATCAACCTAACTGAGTTTACACTTGGTTTTCCACTCCCAGGGAAACAGTGTAAGTAGAGTCTTTGTCTCTTTCTGTGAATCTAACCATAATATGTTCCTCCTGCCTGCATAGCTCGCATTATGTCCACTTTATACCTGGGGAACTCAACTTGAAATTCTCAGGGTGTTCCTCAGGCTAACCTGTCACCCCAACTTCTTGGAGTTAGGTAGTGGGTGCCACACTGTGAATATTTTTGGAAAGAGGTTTGGTTAGCAGTTGGTGAAACCTGTCCTTGCCGGGAAGGTCAGAGGGTGCTCCAATGAGCCACATCCCGCCAGGACACCGTACAGGTCTCAAGCCATCTGTGGCCCCTGGCTGAGTGTGATCTCTGCAGACACTGGAGTTGAGGGGTTCCCAGGCTAGGTCTTCCTTGTAAAGTCCTCCCATAGTCACAGGCTTCCGAAGTGCAATTTGAGGAGAGGGAAAAGCTGAGGGGTACCAAAGTCAAACTGTTTAAATCAGTACCAGACGATGAAATAGGCCAGCCCATGAAGTTTCAAATTTTCTAGTGGTCAACGTTAAAATAGAACAAAGGTAGGCTTGGGGCATGGCTCTCACTTAGTAGTGCCTGGCATCCACGAGGCCTTGGTTTCAAGCCCCAGCACTGCATAAATCAGTTGTGGCACACACCACGTCTGTGACCTCAGCTCTTGGGAGGTGTAGCCAGGAGGATGAGCGTTCAAGGTCTCCCTCAGCTACATAGTGAGTTTGAGGCTAGCCTGAGCTACCTGACACCCTTCCTCCCATAAGAACAAAACTGTACAAAGAAACGAGAGTTTTACTAACGTATTCAAAATATGCTTCTACTCTGTATAATGTGAATATTGTGTTATTTTTACGGTAAATTGCCATAGTGGGCATTTAAAATAAGGGAGCGTTCGTTAGACTTGTGACATGACCCCAGCTCAGGCGAGCCGCCTCCCAGTGACTCATGGTTTTTAGATTAGTTTGGTTTTTTTTTTTTTTTTTTTTTTGTTCTTTTTTTCGGAGCTGGGGACCGAACCCAGGGCCTTGCGCTTCCTAGGCAAGCGCTCTACCACTGAGCTAAATCCCCAACCCCTTTAGATTAGTTTTTGAAGGCTCGGACAGTGACCGTAACGTGGCACGGTGCGCTCAGCAGTCCTGACTTTCTCTTTCCCTAGACGGGCAGAAGTTTCTGGGCCCTCAGTGCCTGGACCAGGTGTGCGACCAAGCCATGATCGAGGAGTGGGTGTTCCATGTCCCTCTCGTGGGCGTGTTTCTGAGCGTGGTCATCCACAGGGGCCTGTGCCTCCTGGCCTCATCCTTTGACCTCTCCACGCTGGTCCCCGAGTGCCACGTGGACGGAGGGAGGCCGTCTGAGAGCATCCTGGATGTGCTGTCCGTCATCTACCTCAGCTCCCACCTGGCAGTGGAACACCGGCAGTGCTGGCGCCTGCTGTTCTCCACGCAGCTCCACGGACAGAGCTTCTCCCAGCTCTGCAGCCTCATCACGAGCCAGGGGCCCAGCCTGATCGTCCTTGAGGACAGGGATGGCTACGTCTTCGGTGGCTTTGCCTCCTGCTCCTGGGAAGTCAAGCCTCAGTTCCAAGGTAAGACTTGAAGACAGCGGCGGGTACTATGCTGGGCCGCGTTAACTGTCAACCCGGCCACAAGCTAGAACCTAGGTAGAAGGGCGTCCTATGTCGCAGGTCACACTGTGACACCCTGACCCCAAGACTCTGGTATTTACTGAGAATACCTGTTTCTAGTTGTGCTGTGGCTCAGTACAATCCTTTAATCCCAAACAATGAAGGTAAAGTTACTTTGTAGAAGGAGGCAGCCATGTTTAAAAGGGATGTCTAATTGAGTGGCAGACAAAGTGATGAATCAGAGAAAGATTTGACAGAATGGGATCTGCCCAACTCTGGGGAAAAGAGAGTGGAAAGGGAAGCTACTTAAGGGAGAGAAGGTGAGAAGGAGGAGGTAGTTTAGCCAGGAGAGATTTACAGGTTGAAGAGAGAAAAAGCTAGACACAGGTGAGGACAGAGCCAGGGAATGAGAAGGAGATAGAAGATTAGAATAGATTGACAGAGTTAGTTGGATGGAGGATAGGCAGAGCAAATGTTCAGGAGAGGCAGAGAGAGAGAGAGAGAGAGAGAGAGAGAGAGAGAGAGAGAGAAACCAGATTGAATCAGTCAGTGTGGAGAAGTGTTTGAGTCAGAACAGCTGAGTAGAACTACCCAGCCAGAGCTCAGAAAGAGCTAGAAAGGGTGAGCTTGTTCAGCAGTAAGTCTCAGCGGCTGAAAACTTTCTAGGCCTAGACTAGATAATACGGAGGCTGGAAGCTTCCAGCACTAGGCCTAGGTTAGCAGACTGAGGGAGTCAAGCCTCAGAGACGACAATTACATCAGGGGAATAAAGATACTTTAACAGTCTCAGGCATTGTCTAGAGCAGGCTGTTAACTGATGTGGGAAGACCCCGTCTCTTGTCAGTGGCGCCATTTTTGTGGAGAAAGCTAGCTGAGAGCAAGCGAGCGTGTTGTGGGGGAGGTCCCTCTCTGCCACCACTGTGGTTATGGTGTGCCTGGCTGCTTGTGTTCTTGCCTCGGCTTCCCTAAGATGATAAGCTGTAATCTGGCATTATGAGCCAAACCACCCCCGGTCCTAGGCTGCTTGTTGTCCGGATCTTATCAGAGCAACAGACACGGAGCCAGAGCACTGATTTTTGTGGCTGTGATAACTACCTGACAAGAGGCTGTGTCATGGCTCACGGTTTTGAGGGGAACAGTTATTCTTTGCGGCCAAGCCGTGGTGGTGGAGCAGGTGACAGCCATAGTGGTGGGAGCAGGTGACATGGTGGTTGGGGGCAGGTGACAGCTGTGGTGGTGGGAGCAGGTGACAGCCATGGTGGTGGGAGCAGGTGACAGCCATGGTGGTGGGAGCAAGTGACAGCCGTGGTGGGAGCAGGTGACAGCCATGGTGGTGGGAGCAGGTGACATGGTGGTTGGGAGCAGGTGACAGCTGTGGTGGTGGGAGCAGGTGACATGGTGGTTGGGAGCAGGTGACAATCATGGTGATGGGAGCAGGTGACAGCTGACTGCCTACATCTTGGTGGCTTTAGAAGCACTGAAGCAGGGCTGGAGAGACAGCTCAGAGCTTAGAATGTTGGCTGCTCTTGCAGAGGAGCGTGGCCCTTACATGGTGGCTCACAACCGTTGTAACTCCAGTTCTAGGGGATCTGATACCCTCTTCTGGTCTCTGGGAGCACTAGGTACATATGTGATACATACAATGCAAAACACGCATGTGCACACATTTCTGTGGGGGCAGGGCAGAGGTAGCCCTGGGCTGTAACCTCTAAGACCAGTCTCTCCTGCGAAGCTCTTCTTCCTCCACTGACTAAAGGTTCCATAGGCTCCCTGACCAGCTCCATGTGTGAGCCTGTAGGGACATTTCACACTCACATCCTAGCAGGAGTCTAAAACCTGAGGGGTTGAAGAAGTGTGGCAAGGGTTGGTGAGATGGTCACTGCCTGGGCACAACCTGTGGCTTCCATACATGTTTGCACACACATGTGCACTCTGGTCCACTTGCGAGCACACACGTGCGCACACATATACGTACATGCACATGCATATGCATGCACACACGCATACACGTACACACACATGCAGTGCATGCAAATGCATGCACATATGCACACATACACTCACATGTACACACATACGTGCACACACACACACACACACACACACACACACACACACACACACACGGTTCCTGACCATCCAGTGGTTTCTCAACAGCAGTAGAAGTACCATGCTCCTGTCTGGCATCACAGACCCAATCTTTGGCTCTGGGGGTGGGTTAACCCTGCTTCCAGGGGACAACACAGATGTCACTATGAACACTTGCCCCATCTCCCTACCTTGTTGGCTGTGGAAGCTCTGTGTGTGACCACATCAGCTGTACCTTCTTCTCACTGCCCTTACAGGAGCTGTTCCCAGGTTCCTCCACGGGTGGCAGGCTGCTTCCTGTGCCCCCAGATGGCCAGCTGTCACCCAAGGTGCCAGCACTGGTGTCTCATGTTACAGTGTATCTCAGTGCTTCCTTATCTTCCTTCCGCATATACAGTTCTGGAGCCTGGGATAGGGTGGGCGGCATGGGCAGGTGGCATTGCCATTCCCCGGAAAGCTTCCGGTCAGGTTGGTGGCCATAGGTCTTGGACAGAAAAGAATGGTTTGTCCAGGGTGATTGCATTTATTGCACCTATGCTGTGTTGTCCTAGGAAGGGGTTGCCCTGCATCCCACTAGACAGCCCAGGGCAGGCTATACCTCACTGTGGCTGCGCAGGCTCCCCTCAAGGGTTGAATGAGATCAAGAAGAAGGAACCCCACTTCCTCCAGAGCCTTTGTGCTGACCTCCAGCAGAGCCATGGGTGTGGGTGGTTTTGAAACAGGCAGGCTTGACCCTAGTGAGGAACTGCTCCCAGACCTCATTTGCTCCAAGATGCGAGCCTAGAATTCCAGCAGAGGGCAGCCATGCCTGGCCGAGGAGTTGCCAGCTTAGAGTCGTGAGCCAGGGGCATTTGGTGGGGATTTCTTTTCCTTGCTGCTGGGGATCCCACACCAGGTTCGCACGTGCTGGCGTGTTAGACCATGTTCTCTCACTGTGCCCCAGCTCGGGCTTTGTCTCTGATGTGTCGGCGTCCCGAGGCTTTGGACTGAGCAGCCAGGACTTTGAGTCTTGGCTCTGGCCTGGGGCCTGTTCTCTGGCGTCCCTTCCCTGTGCGGTGACCAGCCGTGACACAGGCCCGTGTTTGCCATAGATAGAGGGAGCTTTGCTGTGCTGTGGTGATGGCTCCGGCAGGCTCAGAAGATCACGCAAGGGCTCTTGGGAGTGACCCCCAATGTGGCCTCCTCAGCCCAGGCTGTGGTCCCGTCCTTTGGCCTGGTGTCATGGGGCCCAGTAGCCCCTGAACGCACTGGACCTCGAGAAATGCCGCTTGGCTTTTCCATCCGAATGCAGAAGTCAGGCGAATGGAGGACCTTGTCCAAGCCAGGGCTTTGACCAGACTCCTCCAACCCCAGTACTCCCTCCTTCCTTCCCTCCCTCCTTCCCACCCCCTTAGATTTCCTTTTGTTTCTTTCTTTCTTTTTGAGACAGTATGTAGCCATGGCTCTTTTGGAATTCCATATGGAGACCAGGCAGAGCTCAAAGAGAGATTCTGAGTGCTAGGATGAAATGTGACACATTACCCATCCTGCCTGAAAGCTCGTGCTCTCTCTCTCCTCCCCCTCCCCTCCTTCCCTTCCCCCTTCTCCTCCCCCTCCCCTCCCTCCCCTTCTCCTCCCCCTCCTCCTCCCCCTCCCCTCCCTCCCCTTCTCCTCCCCCTCCCCTCCCTTCCCCCTCCCCTACTCCTCCCCCTCCTTCCCTTCCCCCTTCTCCTCCCCTCCCCTCCCTCCCCTTCTCCTCCCCCTCCCCTCCCTTCCCTCTCCCCTACTCCTCCCCCTCCTTCCCTTCCCCCTTCTCCTCCCCTCCCCTCCCTCCCCTTCTCCTCACCCTCCTCCTCCCTTGCCCCTCCCTTCCCCCTCCCCTCCCTCCCTTCCCCCTCCCCTACTCCTCCCCTCCTCTCCCTTCCCCCTCCCCTCCCTCCCCTCCCCTACTCCTCCCCCTCCCCTCCCTCCCCTTCCCTTTGCCCTCCCCTTCCCTTTGCCCTCCCCTTCTCCTCCCCCTCCCCTCCCTTCCCCCTCCCCTCCTCTCCCTTCCCCCTCCCCTACTCCTCCCCCTCCCCTCCCTTCCCCCTCCCCTCCCTCCCCTCCCCTACTCCTCCCCCTCCCCTCCCTCCCCTTCCCTTCCCCCCTTTCTCTTCTTTCCTTTTCCCTCCATCTTTCTCCCTCTTAAGAGGGGGTCATGCTATAGCTCAGGTTGATTTGGAACTCAGTAGCCCAGGCTAGCCTCAGACTCCAGGCAATCCCTCTGTCTCAGCTGCTCCTGTATTAGGACTATAGGAGTGCACTACCACACCTGACTCAGTGGCACCCTTTTTACATCCCGTGTACCCACCACCCCTGCATCCTGGGCTCTGTCTGTTCCCATCCTGGAGGCCCTGGAGGTGTGCTGTCTCTTTATGTGGGGGCAGCCCCGCACCACATTGCGCACTGGCTTGTGTAGGCTGTCCACACCTCTGTGGTGACCACCTGCCCTCAGCACACGCTGGTCTGGTCCATGCTGACACTGGGAAATGGTGGCAGGGCTCTGGTCTCAGCTCCTGTGGCCAGGTCTGAAGATGGCCAGGTTGTCTCTTCCCCGTCACCGGATCCTCGGGCCCTCACCTTCTCCATCTGGGTTCCTAGGCTTGTCTTGTGCGGGGTCTGAGGCCTTTCCCCCCTCCCCCGATTGCACCATCCCCTACCTGACGATGCACACGGTGTTTGTTGCTGGGTTCTGAGATGCAGCCTGTGGGTATCTGCAGTTCTCTGTGCCTGGTTCTGAGGCAGTGACTATTTCCTTGACTCCTGTCACTTCCAGGGGACAACAAGTGCTTCCTGTTCTCCATTGCCCCCAGAATGGCCACGTACACGCCCACCGGCTACAACAACCACTTCATGTACTTGAATTACGGGCAGCAGACCATGCCCAACGGACTGGTAAGTGGGTGGGGAGGGGGGTGTCCGAGTGTGAGTGCTCGCCCCGTGGTACGTGCTGAGAGCCAACACCAGGGCACACCTTCCTCAGTAGGGGCCGTACCTTTGCTGGGTTTCCCCATGGTTTGTGTGCAAACAGTCCAGCCCCCCAAATTATTGGTCTGTGTCCTGAGAGCGTGTTGGTGGCGGACACATCACGAGTCACTTGCTGCCCTGCCTCTCATTGAAACGACCACCTCATGTGCTCAGCCTGCACAACGAGCCTGTGGTGGTGGTGGAAGATCCCTGAGCTGAGGGCTCTGGGCAGTTAGTGGTAACTCATGAGACAGAAAATGGCTCTTCTTGTGGCAGCCATTTTCTTGCCTGTTGCTAGACCTAGGAATGAGAGAAGAAGAGAGGAGAGGGGAGGGGAGGGGAGGGGAGGGGAGAGGGGAAGGGAGGGGAGAGGAGAGGAGAGGAAAGGGGAAGGGAGGGGAGAGGAGAGGGGAGGGGAAGGGAGAGGAGAGGAGAGGAGAGGAGAGGAAAGGGGAAGGGAGGGAAGAGGGGAGGGGAGGGGAGGGGAGAGAAGAGAAGAGGAGAGGCCAGGCCAGGCCAGCAATGGCAGCTGGATGTAGTGGGACAGGTGCCTACAAGGATGTTTGGCATGGGTGAAAGCCACCCAACCTGCCTGGCTTTTTTCTTTTCTCTGCTTCTTGACAAATCTTCTCATCTGTATTTGGTGAGCCGAGAGCCAAGACTGCCCTCTAGAGAGGGTCAGGGGTTCCCTCCCAGGAAGCTACCACAGCTAGCAGGAGGGACATGGCCAGATCACCAGAACGTCAGAGTTTAGGCACAGGGCCCCTTGTCTGTCAGCCTCAGGAGCAGTCTGGACATCCACAGGGACCATTCATTAGTCTTTGGCCTGGGGACCAAAAGCAGCTTCTAGACACGTCATGTTCTCCAGGCCCACCAGGGACCAGAGGGTGTGTCATCTGGACAGAGCTGTCAGGGAGGCAGGGTAACAGCTGGCTTGAGCCCAGCAGTGGCAGTGGGAAGAGAAGCAGTTGAATTGCCTCTCCTAGCCTGCCACCTTCTGCAGGAGTCATTGGGTGGAGGTTGGTTTCCTGTGGGGACAGGACGCAGATGGGTCTCCGGGGGTCTCTGTGCTCACCCCCTCTCTGTGTACTGCCTGGGACATGCAGGGAGTCTGCAGGTTTTCTATCCTGATGTCCCCTGTGTGTAGCCTCGGGAGAGGGCTGTGGTCTGCTGATATCCATAACCGTTTAGCAACTCGGAACAAGATTATAATCACGGCCCAGGAAAAGAGAACGGGTCCTGGATTCTTCCTTCCCCATGCCGCTGGCTGGCTCCACTACCACCCCTCTTGTTGAGACAAGGTCTCTTAGACAGGCTAGCCTGGAACAGTCAGTAGCTCAGGCTAGTCAAGAACTCAGGATCTTCCTGGCTCTCTGGGGTGATCAAGCCTGTTGTTTCTGAGGCCCCCATGCCCAATGGCTGCTGACACTGTCATCTGTCCCCACTTGCTCTACAGGGCATGGGTGGGCAGCACCATTACTTTGGGCTTTGGGTGGCTGCTGATTTTGGGAAAGGACACAGCAAGGCCAAGCCGGCGTGTACCACCTACAGCAGCCCACAGCTGTCTGCCCAGGAGGACTTCCAGTTTGAGAAGATGGAGGTGTGGGGACTTGGCAACCTCTCAGAGAAAGATCAGGTGAGTCCTACATGCCGGTGACCTCATACAGAGCCACGGCCTTTCTGGTGTGTGTGTGCGTGTGTGTGCGTGTGTGTGCGTGTGTGTGTATGTGTGTGTGTATGTGTGCGTGTGTGTGTGTGTGTGCGTGTGTGCGTGTGCGTGTGTGTGTGTGTGTGCGTGTGTGCGTGTGTGCGTGCGTGTGCGTGTGTGTGTGTGCGTGTGTGCGTGTGTGTGTGCGTGTGTGTGAGTGTGTATGTATTTGTGTGTGTGTGAGTGTGTATGTATTTGTGTGTGTGTATGTGTGTGCGCATGTGTGCGCGTGTGTGTGCGTGTGTGCGTGTGTGTGTGTGCGTGTGTGCGTGTGTGTGTGTGTGCGTGTGTGTGTGTGCGTGTGTGTGTATGTATTTGTGTGTGTGTATGTGTGTGTGTTTGTGTGTGTGTGTGAGTGTATGTATATGTGTGTGTGTATGTGTGTGTGTATGTGTGTGTGAGTGTGTATGTATTTGTGTGTGTGAGTGTGTATGTATTTGTGTGTGTGTATGTGTATATGTGTGTATGTGTGTGTGTGTATGTATTTGTGTGTGTGTATGTGTGTATGTGTTTGTGTGTGTATGTGTATATGTGTGTATGTGTGTGTGTGTATGTATTTGTGTGTGTGTATGTGTGTATGTGTTTGTGTGTGTATGTGTATATGTGTGTATGTGTGTGTGTTTGTGTGTGTGAGTGTATGTATATGTGTGTGTATGTGTTTGTGTGTGTATGTGTTTGTATATGTGTGTGTGTATGTATTTGTGTGTGTATGTGTTTGTGTATATGTGTGTATGTGTGTGTGTATATGCGTTTGTGTATGTGTATATGTGTTTGTGTCTGTGTGTGAGTATGAGTGTGTGTGTGTGTGTGTGTGTGTGTGTGTGTGTGTGTGTGTGTCTGTGTCTGTGTCTGTGTCTGTGTCTGTGTCTGTGTCTGTGTCTGTGTCTCCTCTCCCTCTGGGGATAGTTTGGTTTTCCCAGCTATGGGCTGTGCCAGGATACATGCAGCAAACTGAAGTGTGGGTCTGCCTCGGGAGTGGGGCCTGCCTCGGATGCACACCTTAGATGGCCCTTTGCCCGCCTCTCTGTCTGCAGTACAGAGAGCTACAGTAGACTTCTGCATGACCCCGGCAATTGCATCCCAGCCAGGGAGGCTTCAGGGTACCATGCCACCTGGCTACTTTGTGGCTTCAGTCTAACACGCCAACCACTGGGAGGAAGTCAATGAGTGGTTTAAGCTGGTGGCCGCTACCTGCCTGTGTATGTCCTGAACACGGCCACTCCCTTTCTTCCCAAGGGCACGAACAAGAAGAGCATCCTGGACTCAAATCCTGACGCCCGGAGCCTGTTGGAGATCAGTGGACGGACTCGGCACAGCGAGGGACTTCGGGAAGTCCCCAAGGATGAGGACTGAAGGTCCTGGACAGTTTCCCGGGGCAGGGGCAGGGACTCCCCCAGGGATGCAGGGCAGACTCCTCACTGCTGGGTGAGCAGAGAGAACTCTTCTTACCCTCTGTCCTCACTCCTGCTTAGCCTTAACACAGCCATATGGTTACACCCAGGTCATCATGGACATAATCAAAACACAGCTATGCGAAGAAATGCCCCTCTGAAGCCATAACTGATGGGTGTTGCCTCCCAGGGGCCCTGAGTGCAGGTTAGAACCTTGGCCTTAAACGTTTGTCTTCTGCCTTTTGTCCATGGCATCCAAAGACAAAGAGGCTGGAAATCTTCCGGGGCTGGAGGTCTGCAGTTGGGGGGCACATTCTTGCCTTGTGAGGGGGCACCATGCCTGGCCTTTGCTCTGAGGTCCCTGTAAGTGCCCTGATGGCCCGTCATGAGCGGAAAGACAGGAGTGCTTAGATGAGCATCTTGGTACTCTGTGAGAATACCCCCACACACCCCCAGCATGGAATTTGTGGGTTTGTAGCTGAAGATCTGAGGGAAATGTCTCTGGGGCAGGTCCTCAGAGTGGGCTAGCCATGGGGTCCCATCTAGCTTTCTCAACACTTTTAAAGTGAATCTAATGAACAAGTGGGGAAACCCACTATTTACCCAGAGACCAAACCTTTACTGTGCTGCTAACCCAGATATGGGATCTGGGACCTTTGAGGGGACTTGAAGCCTGTGTGCTTGCCTAATGTGTGCATAAGAGCCACCCATCCCAGATGTCAGTGGTGGGTGATGTCCAGCCCTGGCTGGGAGTATCAGCCTCTAGGAGCCTTCTCTGAGGTCACAGCCCAGGGTTTCTCATGAGGAGGATGGGCCATAGGACAGCATAGGCTCACTTCAGACAGATAGGAGATGACTCAGGTGGCCAGGCTGCCCATCACACCGGGCGCCCAGCTCCACCCACCGAGAGGAGCTTGTGGGCCCCTGAGACTTCTACGTCTTGTTCATCTTTTGTTGCAAACTTCAACCTCTATGGATCTGACACAGTTTCACTTTTGCATACACAGTTTGCCTCAATCAAAAGCCACAGTAAAGTCGACTATGCACGCATTTTTCCCGTTCTGTATTTTTGCCCAGGAAGCTCCTGGAATTTTCCAGATAACAACCTTGAGCATGACGGAAAGTCTGAGGCAAGACTTTCCCACGAAAGTACCACTTCTGTGCACGGAGGGATTGGTGCGCGGTGCTGACGAGGCCTGGGCCACTTTGGTTTTCTTGGCAAGAAGACCGTTGTCAGTGGTATGTGGGATAGAGAGAGAAAACACTAGAATCTCCAGAGAACCCCTGTGTAATTTCACAGAATTGGGTCACCGTGCTATGGAGTGTTTTTTGTTTTGCCCCCCCCCCATCCCCCAGGAGACAGGGTTTCTTTGTGTAGCCCTGGCTCTCCTCCAACAAGCCAGCCTCCAACTCAGAGATGCACTTGCCCCTGCCTCCCAAGTGCAGGGATTAAAGGTGTGCACGACCACTGCCTGGGAAGTGGGAAGTGTTTTTCTGTTTGTTTTAAATAAAAATGCAGTCATGTCTTTCATTGGTAGCAGACTTGGCGTGATCCCTTGGGAGGTCACGACACTACGGCCCCCATTCTTTCTGACCTCTATGCTGGGATGGGATTCTGCTTAAGGCAGCGCCTGAAAGGCAGGAGGGCCTCAAAAGTGTTTGCTCACAGAGCACAACCCTCTTGCGAGTAGAGGTGACAGGCTTTGCTTCCCGAATGTCTAACACATTTCTCAGGGCACGAATGCTTGCAGGGTGTCAGACGGCCCAGAGGAACTTCTCTTATAAAGGAGGACGGTGGTCTTTTGTGAAAGGGGAGAAGAGTGAGTGAGGCTGTGAGAACCAGAGACCTTTCTGCAGGCAGAGGCTGAGCAGAGCCAGCCCAGAAGTGCTAGAAGGAAGAGGTAAAGAAACCCAGACCCTGCTATATACGCGGTTGTTAAAATGAGCACCTGAGTGAGGGGCTGGAAGGACGGAGAGGAGAGATGACCGCTATGGGAAGGTTTATCCCTCCTCCCCAAGCTCCTCTGGAGGCCATTCTTGGCACACCGGGGCACAGTCTTGTCTGTACGTGGTCTGTCCCTCTGTGGGAGTTGCTCAGTTTCTCTCCATCTTTCCCAATGCTTGTGTCAGCTGTGCAGATCCTGTCAGGCAAGTCAGCATCTGTTGGGAGGCTGACTGTTGCCATAGTGACCATCCTTCCTTGTCTCTGGGGTGAACCGATGACTTGTTGGTTTAAAAGATGCCATTTTTCTTTCTTCCTGGCAGTGCCACGGAATGCAACTGGGGGCTTGGTGTGTGCTAGGCAAGCGCTCCCTACGGGGCCATGTCCCCAGCCCTTGGGTTTTTGAGACAGAGTCTTTTATAGCCATGGTCTCACACTCCCCCTACTTCTGCCTCGAATGCTGTGCTATAGTTGCACCCCACCACGCCTGGCTGAGGTATGGAAGAGCTTTGAGTGCTCGCTCACCAAGGAGTGCTGGTGTACAGCTCCAGTTTTCAAAGTGTCCCTCTGGCTTTCTAGGGTGCCCTTCTCCACCGTGATTTATAAGGACTTTCTCTTTTTTTTTTTTTGAGGGTGGGAGAGATGGCTCAGGAGGTGAGAGCACTCCTGTAGCTGGGTTTTTAGGTAAGTCCCGGGTCTTAAACTCACGTTGTCAGACTTTCACGGCCCCACTTTACCCACTGAGCTGTCGTCTCCTCAGCCCCTGATACCCTTTGTGTTGAACTCCTCTACTTAAGTCACTTTAGAATTTTTACTCATATACTATAGATAAATGGGCATTTCTGTCTGCATGTATGTCTCTGTCTGCAGGTGCACATGTGTATGTGTGTGTGGGGACCTGTGCTTGTGTGCATGTTCATGGGACATATATGCCTGTGTACAGACGTACATTCTGTACACATGTTCATGTGTGTGGCCTATGCCTGTGTAAGTATGCCTGGGCACACATGAGCACACGTATGTGGGGTTTGTCCCTGATGCTTGCTGAATCCTTTCATATCGTGACCCCCGGCCATGAGGATCACAAGACCAGCCTCTTGACATACAAGAGTGTGGGCTTCCCCTGGTTTGGAAGGAAGTGTGAAGGGACCGGAGAGCCCAAGCTGCCAGCTAGCGATGCTACGCTGCAGGTCCCTGCCCCCCGACAGACACCTCCATGGTTTTTGCTCATCTATAGGTCGTCTTTGGAGTGTGCAGGCATGGTTCCTTCAGTGGCACTGCACATCTCCCCATGACTCATGTTTTCAGAGTGGCACTGAGCCCAGGGACTTGTCTGTGCCAGGTGGACGTTCATGCGCCAAGCCCAGCCCTTTTACCCGAAGGGGCACAGACAAGGGGTATCATGAGGGCTGGGGATTTAGCTCAGTGGTAGAGCGCTTGCCTAGGAAGCACAAGGCCCTGGGTTCGGTCCCCAGCTCCGAAAAAAAAGACCCAAGGGGTATCATGAGTCTTGCTGAGTTGCCCAGGCTGGCCTCGAGCTTGCAATCTTCTTGCTCTAGGTTCCCGAGTAGCTGTCGTGTCAGGTGAGCGCCCGGCTCGGTGACTCCTCCACCACCACCTCCTCCCTGACTCCCACAGAGATTCTCAGTTCCTTCCCCATGAGGTATGATGCTGACATGATGCCGTCACATGAGCTTGGAGATGTTTCTGGGGGGAGGGAGCTTCCGTTCATGTACTTATGAGGTATCCCTGTCAGGCATGGGTTTTGTTTTGGTGTCCTCAGAGTGAGAGTTTTGCAAACACTAGGCACCAGTGTTCTTCATCACAGCGGGTGTAAAGGTGTGCAGAATTTCAGGCTCTTACATTTTCAGCCCTCAGGAAATGCCCCATCTAGGCTCAGCGATGCCACTGTGTCTTTGCTTTGAATCTGATTTTACATAAATCATACTTTAATTCACACCCCTCCCCCACCCCCAGCACCGAGGATTGACCTCTAAAATCACGAGGCAAAGCTCTTTGTAGAACTACATCTTAGATGCAAGGCCTCAACTGGGACATCTGTGGCCGTGAAGTCCTGTGCCACCACGTGGGGCTGCATCACTCAAGCACAGAGAGAGACAGGTTAAATAAAAACCACGGTGGTTTAATAAATAGCGCCATGTTTCAGTATAAGCTCCACCCTGTCCTGTGCAGGATGCTGCACAGTCCTAAAATCTGCCTCTTGGAGCAGATAGTGCAGAAGGACGGGGCCAGGCCAGAGGCACCCAAGGACACAAGTCAGTCAGCCATGACACCCTGGTTCCTTTACACGGCCTCCGGGAGCATCTGATCAGCCTTGGCTCTGGAGCAGAACTTTTCACATAGCTTGAGCAGCTCGGACAAGATGAAGACGGACGAGGCCAGGCCAGTCAGCAGCAGCAGGTCTATGGGAAGATCGTCTCAGTCAGTAGTGCCCACCCACAGGCCACCCGCCATGTCCTCTGTCTTCCTCTTCAACCTAACAGACCTCATGGGGGCTGAGGGGAAGGGGCTTGCCACCCCTGAAGAGGCCAAGGTCCTTCTGTGACATTAGATGCCAAATAAGTCACCATAGCTTTGGCAAGCTGACTTTCTTCTCCACTGTGGAAAAGGCGCTTAGAGGGGCTGGAGAGATGGCTCAGCGGTTAAGAGCACTGTCTGCTCTTCCAGAGGTCCTGAGTTCAATTCCCAGCAACCACATGGTGGCTCACAGCCATCTGTAATGGGATCTGATGTCCTCTTCTGGTGTGTCTGAAGACAGCTACAACACACACACACACACACACACACACACACACGTTGCGTAGAAACTTGCTCATAGGTTTCCTGTCTTTCTGAGGTAATTCTCAGGTAGTTCAGGTTAGCCTCAAGCTTGTGCAGCTGAGGACTTCATACTCCTGATGCTCCTGCCTGCACCTCACCACACCCGTGTTGGGATTACAACAAGCCTGCCTTTTTCTTTGCATGCAAATGTTCAGGCAAAGGCCCGAGATGGACTCTGGGGCTCTGCTCTCCACCTTCCTTTTCTGAGACAGCGTCTCTCACTGAACCTAGAGGTCACCATTTTCAGTCAGCTTGGCTGGCTGGCCACTGAGCCCCTCAAGTCCTTCATGCCTCTGCCTCCCCAGCAGTAGTGTGGATTCTGGGGATCAAACCTGGGTCCTCATGCTGATCTGGGTCCCTCAACTCCTGGGTTCCTTTTCACTGCTCCCTCCCATAGAGCACTCACTGGGGCCCCACGGGAACTCAGGTTTCAGGTCACAGGGAGGGCCGCCCTTCCTGGCCTGCTCTGAGGTCTCAAGTACTTGTTCTATTTGCATATTTTCACACCCATGTGGCCATTTTTGGTCCTGTAGTGATCTGTGCTGGAGCAATGCCTGCTCTGTACTAGATCTGGGAGCTGACCCTCTGTCCCCTGCTCCTGGATGGAGGTAGCCAGTGACCAATGTGGGACAGAAGGAAAGGTAGGGACCTGCAAACCACTGTACTTGGGCTAGTTTTGCTGCAGGACCCATCCCTGCAGGATAGGAACACTGGACTGCATTGCCTTTGGGCATCTCTGACTGCTACATTATGTCCCTTCAGCAAGACCTGCAGGGCGGCCATCTCTGATGAGCACTGTAATCAGTCGAGCCCCAGTCAAAACCCCAGACCTGAGGTTTGTGTCCTGAGGTTCAGGATGCTGCTCCCCAGCCCCAGCCCCAGGACCCTTTCTCTGCAGAGGGGCCTCCTTTTGAGCTTCCTCTGTGTTCCCTGTGTCTGTATGTCACCTTCCTACCTTGTATGCCACAAGAAGCCGCCTGTGGACCAGCCTGTCTTTTGAGGGCGGCCCGGACTTCCACCCTGTGGGCCTCACAGCTTCACCCCAGTTGGCAGTCAGTCTCGGTTCCCGTCACTCACCGAGCGCGCTCAGGTTTTCGGTCTGGAAGACCTTCTGCAAGGGCGGGGCATAGATCACGGCCAGCTGCCCGAGGAGGGACCCAAGGATCGAGTACAGGAACATGCGGTTCCGGAAAAAGCCAATCTCAAATATCAGCTTGGTCTGCGGGGATGAGAGGCGTGAGTGGGCTGGTGTAAGCACACTGTGTGGATTCAGGAGCTGTGCCCGCTCCCTAAGTTGGCAGATGGACAGACAGAAGGGCAGGTGCTGGGTTGTTGTTGGAGCTGGAGCCCCCGGGGCATGGACGCAGAAACCTGTACCCCTCTCCCCAGTCCTCTGCCTGGAGTATAGACAGAGCTGCAGTGTCCGAGGGGGCGGGCAGGGTCAGCTCCGCTCACCTGAGAGCGGCAGCTTAGAGCATTGAAGAGGTCGAAAAACACGAAGCAGGTGAAGGCCATGGTGGTGGTGCGTGGGGTGCTGGTACGGTTCTCTGGGATCTGGAATGCAGTATTTAGGCATGCTCATGGCAGAGTAAGGGGGCTCCCTGCCTCAGAGCTGAGGGGTACAGTGTGCCGGGGTGGCCTGTGGGTGCTGTCTGAGGATCACTGGTCACCCAGCCCGAAAGGTATACACTAGAAGCATTGGGGACACAATCCGATCCTGTGCCATGTTTGTGCTGGCCTCAGGACTCCCACCCTAGGAGTGTCAGCTGCAGCCAAGAAGAGAAAGGCACCTTCTCCTGTGGGTCGTGACCCCTTTGGGGATAAATGACCCTTTCACAGGGGTCCTCTAAAACCATCAGATATTTACAACTCACAGCAGTAGCAAAATTACAGTCATGATGTACCCACAAAAATAATCATATGGTTGGGGGGGTCACCAGAACACGGGGAGCTGTATTAAAACAGCTCAGTATCGAGAAGGTTGAGGACCACCATCCTAGTGGGCAAGTGCCTTGCAGGTCATCCCACTACACAAACGAGCAGAACCCACATCCTGTGAGGAGTGTGGAACAGCTGACCTCAGGGAGAACGCATGGCCGAAGCAGCTAATGCAGCTAACTGTGTGTCCAGGCCGGCCAGAGCCCCGCTGAGGTGGATTTGTGGGTGCAAGTTTTCAGACGTTTTCGCCTCAAGTTTCCTCCAACCCGGAATCCTCTCCAGGCTGGAACAATCCCGGATATATCCCTCCACCCTGGGTGCCAGGCGGGCTTTCAGAACCAAGTTCCCGTCTGGATGGTCTGGATGCCCTGGAGGACGTGTCTGAACACAGCAGGGATTCCTCAGCTGGGGCTCAATGACCACTGCCTAATTCCTCATCTCCACCATATCCAGCCTTGCCAGAGGCTTCCCAGCCCAACGGGCCATGAAACTCACCTGTGCTAGAATGGGCACAGACTGTAAGCATCCCTGTAGCTTCCTGTGACAATAAAAATGGTGGGGTCCCCCAAAACCTGGTGTTTGTGCTCTGGCCCCAGCACTTGACCCCCATACTTCTCTCCACCCAGCACCTACTCTCTGGCCTCTGATAGCACCAAGCTCGCTCGCGCTCTCCGTCTCTCTCTGTCTCTGTCTCTGTCTCTGTCTCTGTCTCTGTCTCTCTCTCTCTCTCTCTCTCTCTCTCTGTGTGTGTGTGTGTGTGTGTGTACACACGCCTCGGAGAGAGCACCCGGTTCCCAGTGCCCAATCATGCACAAGGCTCCCCCCCTTCTTGTCTCTGTGTGAGTCAAGGCCATGCCTTGCTCACCTCTCTCCAGAAGATAAACAGGGTCCCCCCTAAGATAACAGCAGCCGACATGAGGATCTTCAGGATCAGGGCTCTGTTCAGGATCGTGTCCTTGACGCTCCGAGGAGGCCTCTTCAGGGCATCTCTGTCCACAGGTTCCACCCCTAGGCTGTGCAGAAAAGACAAGGGATGCTTTGAAATAGCGACAGTCACTCCAAAGCTGGCCCAGGTGGTGCACAGCCTGTAACCCCAGCTTTCGGGAGGCTGAGGCAGGAGGATCTCCGGGTTCAAGGCCAGCCTGGGTTACACGGTAAATCCCCAGGCCAGCCTGGACTACATACTGAGAGCTTTCCTCTTAAAAGAACGCCTGGCACGGCCTCAGACTTGCCCTCCAAATTATCGCCTGAGAGCAGGGCTGCTCTTGTCCTTGAACGACTGTCCCACAGGTAGCCATAGCTCGCTCTCTCATCTGTTTCCAAATATCCAGATGCAGAGAGACCCAGGACCTATCAAGGGCCAGCACTGGGCTTCCGCCTTGGCATGCCACGGCCTCCTAAGCCCCATGCGTTCCTATTACCATAAGGGGTCCTAAGTGGGGCCTGGAGGAACAGGGGCCACCACTGGTAGAGTGATCAGAGAGGAGGACTTCCTGGACATGGTGGCCTGACTTTACAGTAGGACCGAGCCATGGGCCCCAGGAGTGTAACTGAGGGAGCACAGGGCTCCAGTCTGCCCTTCCGGAAACTGTTCACACTTCAGCCCCTGCCCGGAGATTCCTTTGTGAGAGGGAGTTGCGTGGTCCTGCCTGAGCCCAGTGCCTCACCTCTGGGCCGGTGGTCCGTCCATGATGATGTTCACCCACAGGATCTGCATGGCATTGAGGGGGTTGGGCAGGTTGCACACGGTGGACAGGGTGATGAGGCTCAGGGCTGCGATGCTCCTGTTGGGCGCAGGCGACGGACATCCCGTCAGTGCATGCATGGGATGCAGCACCCAGTGAGTATGGAGGAAGGATATCCCGTCAGTGCATGCACGGGGATGCAGCACCCAGTGAGTATGGAGGGAGGATTGTCTCTGCTTACGTGCTCAGCTGGAAGCGGACAAAGTTCTTGATGTTGTAGAAGATGCCCTTGCCTTCCTCCACTGCGCTCCTGAAAGGGAAGCGAGAGCATTTGTAGGCAAGAGGTCTGGGGGCGGCTCAGCCACACAGAGTGGTCAGCCCAGGTGCAACAGGGCAGGTAACCCTTGCTGGCACACTTGGGACACACTGGTTAAGTGTGTCCCTTGTTGTGCAAATCCTGTGTGTGACCCCCTCTCAACTGGAGCCAGGGCCCCATCGGTCCTCGGGATGGTAAGAGTTCAGTGCAGCTTGACAGCAGATGAAAGAACCCAAGGTCCACACTGGAGGCACAGCCAGAGATCCATCACTGTCCATCTGTCTGTCTGGTGTGTATGCACCGGAACGTGTTTGGATGTCCTGCTGTCTCTCTGCCTTACTCCTGTGAATCAGTGCCTCATGAAACCTGAAGCAAAGCTATCAGCTAGCAAATCCCAGGGATCCAACTCCCTGCCCCTCACAGTGCCAGGATTACAGGGGCGCCCATGGCTATGTCTGTGAGCTACACAGACAGACAGACACACCCACATCCCTGCACAATCATGCTTGGAAGAGTATTTTTAAAACTTAAAAAAAAAAAAGGTGTATTAATTATATATAAGTACACTGTAGCTGTCTTCACACACACCAGAAGAGGGCATCAGATCCCATTACAGATGGTTGTGAGCCACCATGTGGTTGCTGGGATTTGAACTCAGGACCTCTGGAAGAGTAGTCAGTGTTCTTAACCACTGAACTATCTCTCCAGCCCAGAAGAGTATTTTTTTTTTTTTTTTTTTTTTTTTGGCAGAAGAGTATTTTTAATGGCGGAGAAACTTTGCTCCAGTGGTACTTTTGTTATTAAAAAATACCCTTCTAAGTGTTCTGTGCTCTAAGTATTGTGACTTAAGAGCAAAGTCTTAAAGCTGGCTAAAATTAAACCCACAGGAGGACAATGTCAATCCTCCTGCTTCCGCCTCCTGAATTGAGGTTGTAGAGCCTCCAACTGTGGCTTTTATTTATGCAAGTGCTGGTAAGTGTGGAGACCAGAGAAAAACCCTGAGTCTCATCCCCAGGAAGGCCACCCTTTCTGAGACAAGATCTCTGATTGGCCTGGAGCTCGTCAATCAGGCTGGCTGGTTAGTAAGCCCTGGGCCTCCCTGACAGCCTCTACCACCCTGCCTGCATTTTCATGTCGACTCAGGGTGCCAAATTCATGTCCCGTGCTTGCAGGCCAAGCACTTCGCTGACTGCACCATCCCTAAGCCCCCAAGCATGATTTCTAATGGCTGCTTCTGGTTACTGGTTAATCAAGTGGCTCTAGGCCTGTGGTTCCCAACCTGTGGGTCATGACCCCTTTGGCAAACCAATCTCCAAAAATAATTCACATTATGATTCAGAACTAGCAGAATTCTAGTTATGAAGTAGCAATGCAAAAACTTTATGGTTGCGGTCACCACAACCTGAGGAACTGTTCAAGGGTCTCAACCTGAGGAAGGTTGAGAACCACTAGCTTGGCTTCCTTTATATTCCAGTGACGGCAGGACAGGCAAGCCTTCCTTGAGAAACTCCACACATTTGGAGTAGGGGATGAGCCTAGGATGTAGCTTTCTCCCCAGGGGCTCCCCTGAACCCCACGAGAACCCCTTCATATCCACCACAGTACATTCTGGGGGTGCTGGTATGGAAACTCACATAATGGCCGAGAAGTCGTCGTCCACCAGAATCATGTCAGCGGCCTCTTTGCTGACGTCTGTTCCTGTCTGTCCCATGGCAATCCCGATGTCCGCAGACTTCAGGGCAACTGAGTCATTCACTCCATCCCCCGTCATGGCTACAATTGCCCCCGACTCCTGCAATGCCTGTGTGGAGAGCAGGTGGTGGAGGCTCGCACGCAGCCCTCCTTAGACCCTTTCTGATGCCCTCCCGGTTGTACCACAGGCAGTAGTCATCTATCGGCTAGAAGCTGGGGTCAACTGGCCTAGTCCCAGTAGCTCTACTGCAGGGGCATAGCCCTGAACCTCTCAGCTTAGTTTCTTCAGGGCAAATGACAGTCACCATGCTGGCCTCACAGGACACACGGCTAGGGCTCACATATGGCTTGTAAAAGGCACTCATAGTGAGCAATTAACCAAGCCAGTTCTTGGGGCTAGCAAGATGTCTCATCAAGTAAAGGAGCTTTGTCACCAATATTGATGCCCCGAGTGATTCCCATAGGAGAAACTGAATTCCCACAGGTTGTCACGTGACCTCCACACATGCCCTGGGGTATGTGTGTGCACCCACATTCATATATAAAATATATATATTATATATATATAATTCTCTCTCTCTCTCTCTCTCTCTCTCTCTCTCTCTCTCTGAATAGGATCTATAGCTCAGGCTGTCTTGTATCTCACGATCCTCCTGCCTCAGCCTCCTGGGTACTGGGATGTCAGTTGTGAGCCACCATGCATTAATTCTTCAGCGCTAAAAACTAAATATCCCAGAATCCCCTCAAACAGCCCCCAAAGAACAAAATACAGCAACCAAAGAACTGAGCAAACTTTAGGTACAGATGTGGGGAAAGGCCTGAAACTCTCGGGCTTCTGGTTGGCAAAGAGAAGAAGCCAGGGGCAGCTCCGTGCCAACACCTGAATATTTTCCCTGTGGTCAGTGGACCCCGGCTTTCCCACAACCACATTCATAGGGCCCACTCCAGCTTTAGCTGTGAACTACCTATCCCTCTAGAGGTGGCATTTCCCAGCATCCTTTACAGCTAAACGAGTGATGGCATTTTGCCCTGTAAATGGGGGTGGGTGCGTGGGATGCACTCGACTGCCTAAAACCTAGAGAAGGGAGCTACAGCCAAGGCCAGCTGAGCCGCTGTCCCCTTGGCACATTCCTGTCACTTGACCAGCTAAGAGCCTGCCACCCTGGACAGTTCCCACCCTGGATGGCCCCCGTCATTTGACCCAGTTACCTTTATGATTTTAACCTTGTGCTTTGGGCTGGTCCTGAAGAATACAGACACCTGGCACAGGGAGTCAAAGAGCCATCAGTGGACACGGGAGCCGGAGGACCCCCTGTCCCCGCCCTGTCTGCCCCCAGGACAACCCACCTGCCTCACTCGGGCTGCCAGTGCGTCCTGCTCCATGCCCTCCACCTCCTCCCCGGACATAGCTTTCAGCTTCTCGTCGCACAGGCCGATGGTTCTTCCTTTGAGAGAGTCTGGGCTGAGGAGTGGATCCTAGGCCTGAATGGTGGCCCTGACCCACCTGGCATTTGACACAACTGACTTTAGCCCATCTCAGTGTCCACATAACCACGGTGAACCGACATATACCCATATTAAGGAAACTATGCAAATCCTGAGGCCACGCTGCTGGGAAGTGGTATTACTGGCACCTGACATGAGAGCCCGGATACTCTGGCCTGTGACCTCCCAGCACTGGGCTTTAGTGGGACAGAGTCAACATGACCTCTCCTAACCATAGTGATGGGAGAAGGCAGCGGAGGCCGCTGGCCCACTGCTGATGGAGTCACTTGAGCATCAGAGTGGTCCTATGACTTGTCAAAGCTGCCCAGCCAATGGAGGAAGCCAGACTGAAGTCACCTGGTATGGGACGCCAGTTGTGTATGGACATCACAGCTGAAAAACCCTTAAACGCATAGTAGGTCCACCGTTTACATGTCGACTTTCCTCTTTTCGGACACGAGGCGGAGCAGGGGGTACTGGTCTACACAGCTCAGAGCCCTTTCAGCTGGGCATGAGGCCCCCTTCCCTCCCTTGTCCTCACCCTGGTTACCTATGGCCAAGGCAGTCTCCAGAGCATCCCCTGTCACCATCTTAACTGACACATCAGACTCCGAGAGGGCCTGGACCGCTTCCTTCACGCCAGCCCTTGGGGGGTCGATGATGCCCACCAGACCGAGGAATGTCAGCCTTCCCAGCTCAGGTCCAGACGCCAGGGCCAGCACTATGAGAGACAGACAGCTTGGTGGCAGCTGGGGACTATCTTCTGTCCCTAGCAAGCCCTGCTGTGGCTCTTGGGGAAGCACAGGCATGCTAGACGGGGAAGGGCAGGTGTGGGAGACAGCCTAGGTCACATAAGGTAGCAGCTGTCCAGCAGCAGCCCCTGGGAGCCTGCATACAGGCATCGGGGACAAACCCTTGCCTGCCACAGGCTCCGAGCACAGCCATCTATCCCCAGAGTAGGGAGGTCGAGGTAACGGGTGGGGTGAGTTTCGCCTCTCCTGTCCCATGGAGTACAAGCCCTCCAGAGTGTTCTCGGGTTATTTTCTCCAGAAAGGGACCGGGTGGCAAATGGCACGAGGGTTTTAAGATCAGCTTGATGGGGAAGACACTGTCACACGCAGCCGAGAAAACTTCAAAGTGGCCATGAGATGGCAGGTCTCCCTCAGAGCTCAAGGTTTTCGTGGCAGAAGGCAGGGAGCGAGCTAGTGCCTGAAATTAGTTCACGGCATAAACTTCGTCTGCCCTGGGGAATGTGATCCACCCCTGGATCAGCAGGGGTCGTGGGTGACTTGGGCAGCCTATCCTGACTGTGAAGTTTCACACTGAGCCTTGCTGTCAAGCCCACCCCTGCCTGCCATTCTGGATGGTGGCAGGTTTGCCCAGGGCCCTACTCTCAAGCATCCCAGCAACACTGCAGGCAAACTCCAAGGCCCAGCGAGCGGCAGAGGGAGACACCAACCCCGAAGGCCGAGCGACCCCATCTTCTTCTCTTCCTGCTGGCAATAGGACTTCTGCTGGGGTGTCAGAGGCAGTGGGATGCCCCCATTGTTATACGTGCTGCAGTGATGGATCACTTCCTCAAAGGCTCCCTTCATGAAGTAAACATCTTCCTCATCCTTAGAAAGAAAAGGAAAAGAATTCGCCGCCACCGGGTGCTTCCTCCTGCACAGACAGCTGCCCCACACTTGAGCCTTTACCAGAAGCCCCAAAACACACAGGTCTCCTGGGTCTACACCTGGACTTTCCAGTGCAGGTCAAGAAGAGCCTGAGACCCCCACATTATGGCTGGATCAGGGTCCCCACTGTGACCACCATGGGTCCGAATGCCCAGTTCATGGCTGTTCTGTTTGGAAGCTCCTGGAAGGTGTGGGGGCACACCACCCTCTCCCCCAGGTGTCTGTGCCTTCTTTTGGTTTGAGGGAAGGATGGCATCCCGGACACAGTGTATTCCTACCATGCCAGCTCTCGGATACTGAGGCAGGAGGTCCCCGAGTTCCAGGCTGCTCTGGGCCCCTTAGTGAGACTCATCTCAACAAAAGCCAAACTTACCTCATTCTTCAGGCTGCACCTCACTGCCATCCACTTCTGCTCCGAGCTGAAGGGAATTTCCTTCTTCCGTATGTAGGAATCTTTGATGCTGCCTAAGTTCATCTGGGGTGTAAGAGGGAATGCTTTCAGGGTGTCCTCCTGAGCCAGGCTGCAGTGCTAAGCCTTGCCTGTGTAAACCAACATTCTGACTCCAGAATGCCCAAGCGATGGCCGCGGGATGGAAGGCTGCCTGTTTTCAGAGGTCTCACCCAGGAAAACAATTTCTTTTCTCTGGTCCCAGAACCAAGCTTTTGCCTCAGCTCCTTTAGAAACTTCTGGGGGAACAAAGACATCTGGGAAGGTGCAGCCTGGGGCCTGCAGGGCCATCATTGTGTGACAGTCTTTGAAGACTTTGGGGCCTGTCGCTCACCAGGTCAAACTCAGTTTTCCAAAAGCAAACCAGTGTTAGCTGGGCAGCTCATGCACTAGAGATAGTGTTTGTGAGGGAAGGGAATTCCAAAATTCTAGTAACAGCAGGAGGAGTGGGAATGGCTTAGGGAAAAGGCAGCCATGAGGACCCTGGTACCCTGTTGACACAGGGTGTCACACTGTAGCTCTGACTGGCCTGGGATTTGCTATACACACCGAGCTGGCCTTTTACTCACAGAGATCCGCCCAGCTCTTCTTCCTCAGTGTTGTGATTAAAGGGCATGTGCCTGGAAAGCACTCCCCATCCCCTCGAAGCACAGATAAGCCTGTAGCCTCTCAGTAGTGAGGACTGCTGTCCTCTGAGAAAGGCGGCCATCAGTGTCTTCATCAGAGAAGTGTGACTCATCCCAAGAGACCCTCAAGATGAGGCCTGTTGACATTCCCTCAGGAGGAGGAGTAAGGTGTAACTCAGACCCTTAGCCCCTTGCCCAGGATTCTAGTTGCCTCATCAGGGGTTCTAGCTACCCCCTCAACCCCACCCCAGCTGCAGCAGGGACATGCTAGAGTATGTAAGGGGCAGAAGGTTCCCTGCAGGGGACACAGCAGATCAGGGGTGGGCTCTACTCTGCAGCTCAGGGGATGTTACACCCAAGCTGGGGTGGGCTTTGCAGGGGCGTGGCTGTTAGCGGTCACCATGCTACCTCCAAGCAAACCCAGTGAACTCAATTAGGGTCAGAGTGTGGCTCAGTCAGCCGCAATGCCCTGGGTTCTGTTCCCAATACCTAAAACTAAGTAACAGAGTTGTGGAAGTGATGCAAGAGAGGGGTGGGCAGATGTCTAGGTCCGGGGAGATGGCTTTGCAGGTAAGAGGCCTCGCTGTACAAACATGAGGACATGAGTTCAAATCCCCAGCGCCCACCCATGTGGGCAAGTCAGCGTCCTCTATGGGAGCAGAACTGACAGAATCAGTACAGTGATATGAAAGAGAAAAGAAAACCCAAATTTCTGCTTAATGTATGTGTATATAGGCACCCACACTCCTAACAAAGCAGGGCATGTCAATTATAGTCCTTGCTTCTGTAACTGGTCATGTGACCTTAGCTGCTATTTATAACTCCCTGCGACCCATTCTGTATTTCCTCCGCCCTCAGCAAGCACCCCAGCAGGTCTTGGCTCTTTGCCTGGAGGAGTGACCCATGGGAGTTTGTTCTACTTTAGAACCAAATTTCTAGGCCGGCAAGTGGTCTTGTGTGTTGTCACCTCTGTGCTGCTGGGGATGGGGAGGTAACAGGAAGATTTCTGGGGACTGCTCGCTGCCAACCTGGCTCTAAGTTCAGTGACAGATCCTGTCTCAAGGGAGCAAGTGGAGAGTCACAGAAGACACTAACGACCTCTTACCTTCATGGCCAGCACCACCAAGGCCCCTTCTGTGGGCTGCCCCATTACGGCGTTCTTCCTGACGACAGCGTTGTTGGCGACGCAGCCTGCCTGAAGGAGGGTTTGCAATATCTGCAGTCAGCACTGGGAACCAGCACCCGGGCCCTGGGCTCAGTCACACCATGAAACCGCAGGCATGGCCTTACCGCTGGGCCAGGCTATGAGAGTTTCCTTCAAATAAGTCAGCGACATACCTGTGTGCTTTCCTCCCCTCCCCCAGATCAGGCGTGGAACTTGGCACCTCTCACATGCTGGGCAAGTCTACTCCCACTGAACTGTACCCCAGCCTTAGGTTTTAGTTTTTCGTTTTACAATTTGAGCTCGGGCTTGCTAAGTTGCCCAGGCTGGCTTTGAACTTGCAGTTCTCTTGCCTTAGCCTCTTGAGTAGCTGGGACGCCAGGCCTGTACCACCAGGATAGAAAATGGCTTAGGAGCAAGGCTGGCTCCAGAAGCTGTCATAGGGGAGGCACCTGGCACAGGGGTCTGGGGACTGAGGTGGGGTGGCGGGGTGGCAGTGACCACTAGTAGGTCTCTACTCGGGGTCACACCGTGCTTGGCCTGTGACTACACATGGGAGGATGGACAGACATCACTAAGCCACAGGCCTATGGAAGTGTTCTGCAGCTGCTGGCTTAGGGGAAAATCTAGACACTGACAGAGCGTGAGCAATGGCAGCTTCTCTGCCACACTGGGGCTGAGCTCAATCCTCTGGTGGTGTCTCTGAGTTTATTTCTGAGTCTGTAGGGCTGGAGGAGGGGCCTGAGGGGAGGGAAGGCAACAGAGTAAGGCCCACGGGAGAGGAAGGACTGGGGAAGAGGGAGGTTCTGAATTCCTGGAGGCTGCCTGCCACTCAAGAGAGGGCAGATGACTGAGGTGGAGGAGGATCAGAAAATTCCCACCCATGAGCCCAGTCAGGCTCCAGCCTTCCTTTCCCCTCTGCCTTCTTACCCACTTAGGGGTGAGGTCCGAGCGGACCCCTGAGGTCAGTCAGTCAATCACCTCCCCCTCCATTTCAGGTAAGCCACACATTGTTCCACAATGGCCACCCACTTCTCACCTCCACCAGCTTCCCCACTGACACATTGCTGAATTCTTTGATTACTTCCTTGGAGGGCAGAAGACACACAGTCCCTTCGCCACTGTATCCAATGCCACTGACCTGGAAGGACATGGCAGGAGGGGTGTCATCAAGAGCCAACGCCCCCCCAAAACCCTGGATGACACAGGTTCCCTCCCCTAGGATCTACCCCAGAGCCATAAGGCTACACGTGAGGATGGCCCTGCAGACTGACGGCTCTGTCGGTCCAGGACCTCTCCCTGATAGTGGAGGCTGTGTGTGCTCTTGGTGGAGGCTGTGTCCACCCAAGGGCCACACAAGCTAAGGTGCACATAGAGCAGGCTTGGAAGAAACTGTACCCTAAGCCAAGAAGGAACACTGAGGCTTCTGCAGCTCATAAACCACTCTCAGTCAAGACAGTGGGGGCCGAAAAGCAAGCAGCCATGTAATGTTTACAGATCAGCATGACGGTGTGCCAAGACATCGTGGTTGAGAGAGTGCATGCTGGTCTTATAAGGGAACCTCGTTCAGTTCTGAGCACCACCACTAGATGGCGTCAAACTGTTTATAACACCAGCTCCAGGGGATCTATCGCCCTCTTCTGGCCTCCAAGGTCACTGCATTTATGTGCACACACATAAAACGAGGCAGGGAGGGGGGTGGGAGGGATGGGGAAGAAAACTTTATGGACCAGAGCAGGCCAGGGCCTGTGAACCCCTACTTGGTAATCCTTTGCTCTGGAAAGTTCCATAGAAAAATATGCATACCCCAAATTGCTGATTAAGAAAGTGTACAGCTGGGGTTGGGGATTTAGCTCAGTGGTAGAGCGCTTGCCTAGGAAGTGCAAGGCCCTGGGTTCGGTCCCCAGCTCCGAAAAAAAAAGAACAAAAAAAAAAAAAAAAAAAAAAAAAAGAAAGTGTACAGCTGTGCCATGGGAGAGGCAGAGGACAGTGACTCAGGGTCAGTTTGTCATGGGTGGTAACAGATACTTCTGTAGCTTTTAAATTTTGTAAAGAGCTGGGCGTGGTGACTCATGCCTGGAAACTCCGTCATATGGGAAGCTGAGACAAGAGATTTACTACGCAGTAAATCCTGGGCTACACAGAGAGTTCAGGCAACCCTCAGCGCCACAAAATCAGGCTGGGACGTTAATGAGGGGCTGGGACTGTGGTCAGTAGCACCGTGCTTCTCTAGCATGGAGGAGACCCTGGGTTCCGTCCTGCAAATATATGAAATGTAAAATTTGACAAGGAACAAAAGAGGAGCAGAGTGGGTGGTGGTCTGTGCTTTTAATCCCAGCACTTGGGAGGCAGAGGCAGGTGGACCTCTGAGTTGGAGGCCAGCCTGGTCTACAGAGAGAGTTCTAGGACAACCAGGGCTACACAGAGAAACCCTACAAAAATCAATCAATCAATCAATCAATCAATCAATCAGGTCATCTTAAATTGGTCACAATCCTTCCTTAGACCAACTTCCAAGGGACTTATTTCTTCCTTGCTGTTCTAGAGGACTCTGTCATTTCCCTGGGCAGGAGAGGGCTGGCAGGGCACGCATGCCCTGGTCTCCTGCCTTGTGAGAGAACACGAGGCTTACCTCGGCATGGAAGCCATCGGACGTGACAAGCTGGGTTGCTGTCATTTCGTTGGCTGTCAGAGTGCCAGTCTTGTCAGAGCAGATGACGTTACAGCAACCTGGCACCACAGAGGTTTAGAGAGGTGAGCTGTCACAGAGATTGGGTGACATACATGCTTGAAGCCCCAGGTTCATACAACCCAACCCCACATTGCCACCTGGCTCAGTCTGCATAGGAGGGGGAGCCCTCACCGAGAGTCTCTACAATGGGCAGCTTCTTCACGATGACCCGCTTCTTAGCCATCCGCAGCACCCCCAGGACCAGCGTCACCATGACAACGATGGGCAGCCCCTCTGGAATGGCCGCCACAGCTAGACTGGGGAGAAAAGTCGAACCAGACGTAACGCACCAAAGGGTGATATGAGTCTCAGCTGGCGCTGGTGATGACGATCTCATCTAGCAAAGTTTGTCTTTGCCCCCAGCGAACACTCATTTTCTAATCCCACAATGCACCGGTCTCCTTCACAGTTTCTGCCCTGACCGAATTCCTGCTAAACTACATCCCTGACATGGGAGGGGCCTCATCAGGCAGTCACGTGTTAGTGTGAATCTGTGTCTGCTGCGTCTTTTAGCATTTCAACCATTGTCATTTATGAGAATTGCGAGGTAGAGTTTTTGGGGAGGCACCTCAATCAGGACACTAGTGAAGGTGTCAGCTTTTGGCAGGCAGACTCTCCTCTGGGTCCCTTGAATTTCAGTGGTCACTAGCTCATTTAGTGGTTTACTATTTTTCCTGAGGCTACCAAAGAGACAAAAGCAGAGGGAGCCCCCTCGCCCACTGTGCGCACACCTTCATAAGAGTAGATCTGATGCCCACTCGCTTCCTTAATGTCCCCACCCAGCACTGTGACCCCCTGCCAAGCTGAGATCCCAAGAGTGGAGGAGAGTGGAGATGTTTGACTTGTAACCACAGTGAACTCTCAAGTGCTTTCATTAGAGGGCGCTGCCCGAAGTAATTTCCAGAAAGGGACGCCTTGGGTTGTGGGAGTGAGAGGGAAAGCTGTACCTGAGAAAAGCCATGCACAAGGTGAGAGAGGTCAGCCCATGCCATGCTGAGCATAGGAGCCCTAAGGCCAGGCCTGCCCAAAGCAAACTGTCACCCAGAGGTCAGGGACAAGCAAATTGCCAGATTGACTATCCTTCCCAAGAAACTGGAGGCCAGGTATTGTTTTAATACAGTTGCTATATTTGTGTTTTTTACAAGGAGCTCAGGCTGGCCTTGAACTCACTGTGTAGCTAAAGATAACGTTGATCTTACTTCCTCCAGCTCCAGAGTATGGGGATGAGACGTAAGCACAAGCACACCTGGTTTCCGTGGTGCTGGAGTGGAACCCGGGTCAGTCGTCAAGCATGCTAGGCAAGTGCCTTCCCAACTGAGCCCCAAGTCCAGCCTTACAAGGACTTAATTTTTAAGCATTAGTGACAGAAAATTTTAAATGTGACAGGGTTTTCATTAAAAGCCATTTCTGGCTACGTTGATGCAGGGGCAGTCACTTCTTCCCCTCTCTACACCTCTCAGGCTGACACGTGCTAAGGGGACAGGTGTGAGCTCATGAACATCTGCGAGGACTGGACCCTCACTGGCCTGGGGCAGGGTGAGCATTGGTCTCAGGCCGGTGAGTAGTCAGAAGAATTGACGGTGGCTCACAAGTCCTTCATCACCCCCGGCACCTCAGTGCATTCAATGGTGCTGAGCATCATGATTGGGTTGCCCGTGAAGAAAACAGAGGGAAGCCGGTGAAGTGACTCGGGTGGGAAAGATACTCTCCACCCAGCTCTCGTAGCCTGAGTTCTATCTCTGGGATCCACACGGTGGAAGAAGAGAACTGATCCCTGAAATCTGTGGTCTGCCTGCCCACCCTCAAATAGATAAATGGTTTTGTTTGTTTATTTGTTTTTTAAAAGCAGTGTGTGATGTAGTATGGGTTTTCTGGTCTAAACAGCCTGCTGGTCAAGCATGGTGGCTCAAATGTTCACACCTGCAATCCTAGCATTCAAGAGGTAGAGGCAGGGGGATCACTATGAGTGTGAGGACAGACTAAGCTATGGCATTAGACCCTCATCTTAAAAAAGCGCACAAATACACACACACACACACACACACACACAGAGAGAGAGAGAGAGAGAGAGAGAGAGAGAGAGAGAGAGAGAGAGAGAATGAGAGAGAATATGAATAGATGAATAGTGTGACCTTCCATCCGGAGACAATGAGCCATTCAGAGACAAGTTATATAAACCAGGATTACTGAATTTGGCTGGGGAGGGGGGGGTGTCAGTTTCCATGGTGACAGCAAAGCCAGTTTCCTTGGTTTTATGGCCTGGGCTGGATAGACTGGCTAAGCAAACATTTACTTTAGATTATGAGGGGGACGCCCCCATATGTCAAGAGATGGGTGTAGTGCACACACCTGGATATGCACATAGCATGAAAAACACCAATCCACAAACCAATAAAGATCAGGAGAGACCAGGAAGAGCAAGTTCCTAATTATCTTTAACACCGCTCTGGCCATGGGGGGCCTGAGGTAGAGTTCCGAGTCAGTGGTGCTCCCTCTCTGCTATTCTCTCCTTCCCGGTCCTCCCCTCCTGTTATTCTCTTAACTGACTCCCGACAAAACAACCCTGGGCACTTTTCCTAGTCCCAGGTCCCTTCCCAGTTCCCTCTCAGTCTCTGACAGCATTTCCCACGGGGGCCAGCATTTCCCACGGGGGCCAGCATTTCCCACAGGGGCCAGCATTTCCCATGGGGCATTAATACAGCGTGGATGCTGAATGGTGACTGCATTGTTTAAGACTTATTTATTTTTTTACGTGCATTGGTGGTTTGTCTGCATGTATGCCTGTGAAGGCGCCAGATCCCCTGGAATTGGAGCTACATAGAGCTGTGAGCTACTATGTGGGTGCTGGGAATGGAGCCCAGGTCCTCTAGAAGGGCAGCCAGTGCCCTAACCACTGAGCCATATCTGCATCCCCAGAACTGCATTGCTAACCCTCACTTAAAACTGTCCACATTTACTTTCTCCTCCAGCCTAAAAAGCCCACGAGGGCCCAAGGCACGAGGCTCGGTCAGTGCTTCGATGATGTAACAGCCAGCCATCGACACTCAGTCAATATTTGTAGGCCGATGGCGGCTGCCAGCTGCCGAGGGTGGGAACGGAAATTTAGCAAGTGAAGTGGTCCCATCCTGCACCAGGCGGGATGGTCCAGAGTCTTCTTCACTCCTGGGTTCTGTAGCTGTGGGCGGTTGTGGAGCCTGAGTCTCAGTGTCCCCACTTGTAAAATGGATCATGTGTCACCTCACGGGGCTGAGCAAGGACCAGCTAGGGTCACGTGTTCAGTTCCTGGTCCTAGTATCAGAAGATCCAGGTTCCCACTCTTGGGTACCCCGAACCCTGGGCTCAGTGCCCAGTAGGGAATATACCAGGTACATATCAGAAGTTCAAGGCTAGATAAGAAGTTTAGAGCCAGCCTGGTCTACACGAGATCCTGACAGAGACAGAGAGAGACAGAGACACAGAGACTGTTGGACTCATCCACGTCCTAACCCTGGATGTGTGGCTGACCTTATCTGAGGACAGGGTCTTGGCAGATAATCAAGCCAAGGGAAGATGTTGTTGTGCTAATCTTTTATGGTGCAGGGACGGAGCCCATGGCTTTGCATGTGCCAGTGATATCCTAACACTGAGCTCCGCCCTGGCCCATCTGAGTCTTTGGACTGTCAGCCTGATGGGACAGAGGAATCAACAAGAGATTAGCAAAGCACACCTCTGGGTGTTAGAGGATTGGCTGGGAATGTGTGGGGGCAGTGCCACCGCAAAGGGCCTAGATGGGATGAAAGAGGACAGCCAGGGGCACCTACACATCTCCCTGATTAGGGGCCTGCTATGCCTTCCACCATAGCACCCGGCTCACCACAGAAGCAGGGAACCCTTTGAAACCTTGAGCCAAAAGAAGTTGTTGTTCCCTTACTTCCTTCCCTCCTGGGTTTTGTCACAGTGACTAGAAACTGATAAACGAGGTCGTGCCCTGTCTGTGTTGGGGGCACACTCTTATCTAGACAGGCTACTGTGTGGCCCAGGCTCTCAGCTGGATAGACCCAAGTCCTCACCAAGAGGGATGAAAAGGGGTCCCCGCATTCTATACGGTGCATGCCCCCTCCCACGTGCCACTGGAGACCCGGTTTGGTAGGCCAAGAAGTATCTCCCCCATCCTTGCCTGCCCTGCGGGATACCGCCCGCTCTGCCGGGGAGGGGTCCTGGGAGCTTTGACCACATACCTGACCCCGATAGTGAACATGCTGAGAAGGGGTTTCCCCTGCACCCAGCCAACCAGCATCAGGAGACCTGCAAGAGACAGGACAGCATCAGTCTGGGCTCCTGTGTATCTCCAGTGTCTCCTTGTGCTTTCAGTGGCTCCCTGAGGGGCCCCCTCTGGGAACTCAAATCCTGGGAATAAGTAGTGACCTCAGGAGCTTGAAGCTACAGGGCTGGAAAGGAAGGAAGGCTTCACATTCCTGGCCCAATCTCCAGAACTGGGGGATTGGTGGTGGGGGGAGAGTAGTTCAAAAGGAATTAAGCTGGGTATGTAGGTGTAGTGAATCGTATTTATCCCAGTATTCTGGAGGCTGAGGCAGGAGGATAGCCATGGGTTTGAGGTCAGCATGGACCTTGTTTCAAATGAACAAAAACAAAGAGAAAAGAACCCATACCCACCCATCTTTTCTATTTAAAGAAAGCCCATTCTATTGGAAAATAAAATCCCATCTTAATCCTCTCCTCTCTCCCGCCCAAAAGATTCTGGCCAAGTTTAGGATGAAGACTCTAGTCTCAGGTTCACACTGGGTTGTCCTCATTTATATAGTTAGTCCTGTTAGTCTGTTGCTTTCTCTTGTTTTTGTTTCTCAGGGTTGGGGATGGATCCCAGAGCCACACACACACACACACACACACACACACACACACACACACACACACACACCAGCAAGCTCTCTACCACAGAGCCACGCCCCAACCCCTCGGGGTCACTGTTTTTTAAATACATCTTAAGTCCTGATTAAATTTCCTCTTTCTCCTTTGCTGGTCAGTTATCAAATGTTTGCTAAGCACTAGGCATTGTGCTGGGCCCTGGAGGTGTGGGGAAGAATTGGCCTGAGTCACCACTGGGAACCAAGAACAAATTCACAAGATGTTCCAGCAATAAAGAAAAGGACTGAGGGGTTGGGGATTTGGCTCAGTGGTAGAGCGCTTGCCTAGGAAGCGCAAGGCCCTGGGTTCGGTCCCCAGCTCCGAAAAAAAAGAACCAAAAAAAAAAAAAAAAGAAAAGGACTGAGAGATGTTGAGCCTGGACCCTGTTCTTTGTCTGTTGCTCTCTCACCCTCTCCATTGTCCAGCGTGCCTTTCTCTTCCTGAATAAGCTATCCCCACATCTCTCACCATTCACGAGCTTCTGGTCCAATTCTTAGTTCCAGGATATAAGAACCTGGAGCTCTCAATGGTTACCTTCCCCGATTGAAGTCTTTCCTCTAACAGTGTCATTATGGGATCGGAAGGGTCATGGAGGATGGGCCCCTTCCTAATGGCTCTGCCTGTAGCTCTTGGTAGAGACAGGGCATTCTGATCTGCTCCAAAGTTGAGACCATCACAGGCCCTTGTCTCTTCCCTTATGGGTTAATCCTGCTGGGGTCTGTCAATCACCAGCTAGAGACCAGAAGCCTTTCTAAGGAATAATTATCACCTTAAGGACATAATGCACGGTCCCTCCCTGGAAAATAACCGTACATCAATCCTCCACGGAGCCTCACCAGGCAACTCTGATGAGTTGGCCCCACTCCTGAGTCCTTGTAGGGATAATCTCTTGTGTATGTGTGAAGCATCATCTGTCAATAAAGAGCTGAATGGCCAATAAGCTGAGGCAGGATTAGTAGGTGGGACATTCTGCGGGGGTGGGGGTGGGGGTTGAGGAATCCTGGGAAATAGAGAAGCGTGAGAAGATTCCTCACTCAGACTCTGAGGGAGCAGACATTTGAAACTGAAGAGGCAGACATAGAATAGTATAAATGAGTTAATGTAAGTTTCAAGCTAGCAGGGCACAAGCCAAAATTATGGCCTAGGTATTTTTTCAATAACAATAATTCTCCCAGTTGTTATTTGGGAACTGGGGGTAGGTGGAAAAGCCCTAACTCAGAGAAGTAACATTTCCTTTCTATTCTTTTCTCTTTCTTTCGGGTACTGACCAAAGCCAGAACATTTTTCCCCTAGTGCTCTTGGCTTTCTTGTTCGCTTTCTGAAGCCCTGACCCTCTCTTTCTCCATGGAGGGACCTGTTGACCTCCATGGCAGGACATTCTGGTCTAACTCTAGAAAGACACGGGCATCTATCTTCCTCTCCCCTGACATGAGTCTCCCTGAAAGATGTTCCATTATTTTCTCTCAAATTCTAATAAAAACTGTCCTTGAGCTCTCTTCTAAACTCATTTAAAAATTATTTTACTGCTGGGTGGTGGGGACACACACCTTTAATCCCAGGACTTGGAAGGCAGAAGCAAGTGGATCTCTGTGAGTTTGAGGCCAGCCTGGTCTACAGAGTGAGTTCCAGGACACAGCCAGGGCTGCACAGAGAAACCCGGTCTTGAAAAAAAAAAAATCAATCAATCAATCAATAATTTTATTAATGAGACTAAGAACTCAAAGAGGGGACTTCAATTTCACTAGTATGGTGGTTTAAATATGGTTGGCCAAGGGAGTGGCACTATTAAGTGTGGCCTTGTTGGAGGAAGTGTGTCACTGTGAGGGTGGGCTCAGGGGCCCTCCTCCTAGCCACATGAGAGCCAGCGTTCCCCTGGCTGCCTTCCAGTCAAGACGTAGAACTCCCAGCTCCTCCTGCACCCTGCCTGTCTGGATGCTGCCGTGCTCCTACCTTGATGATAATGGACTGAACCTCTGAACCTGTAAGCCAGCCCCAATTAAATGCTGTCCTTATAAGAGTCGCCTTGGTCACGGTGTCTCTTCACAGCCATGGAAACCCTAAGACACCCAGAAATGTGTGGCACCCAACACAGAACCACTGAAGTTTCACCCGCACGGCCCTGCTGGGTCTGCAGAGCCCATCAGGAACCGAGTTCACTCACCGATGATGCCAAAGGAAAAGACGGTCAGTTGCTTGCCTAGCTTGTCCATGCTCTTCTGTAATGGAGTTTTAGGTGTCTGCAGGTCGAGGAGGAGGAAGCACTGTGAGTGATCTTGGGTACCATGCACATATGTTTGATAAACACAGTAAGTTTCTCTCTCTCTCTCTCTCTCTCTCTCTCTCTCTCTCTCTCTCTCTCTCTCTCTCTCTCTCTGGGGGGGTGTGGTGTGGTGTGGTGTGGTGTGGTGTGGTGTGTGTGTGGTCGAGTTCTAAGGATGACTTCCAGGAATTGGTTTTCTCTTTCCCGCGTGAGAGTCATAAGGTTTAGTGGGCTGTAAGTACCCCTACCCATTGAGCTATCCGGCCAGCACACGTGCTGAGTTTTAAGATTAAAAAACGAAAAAGTATGCTCCCAAATCCAATGTCCTCCGGCTTTCTGTAGGTGGGCAGGGCTGACTCTGGCTTAGAACAAGTCTGATGGAAGCGGTGGCTGGCTTTTCTCAGCCCTGCTTTTCTGCTTCCCTGAAGCCCTCCGCAGCCCCGCAGCCCCGCAGCCCCGCAGCCCCTACCTCTTCTGCCCGCATCATCTTAAAAACTTCTCCAAACTGAGACTGCTCCCCGGTTCCGATCACGACCCCCTGTGCGGAGGAGAGAGGGAGGTAAGGTAACGCGGGGCCTGGGGCCGCACTGGCAGGATCCGGGGCTCTGTTTACCTGACCCTTCCCGCACTGCACCAGCGTCCCCATGAAGACCACGTTGCTCAGGGTGCTGAGATCCCCGCCGCCCGCCAATGGGCTGTCTGTTTTGCTGCATGGCTCCACTTCTCCTGTGAAGCTGGATTCATCCACCAGGAGATCTGTGACCTGGGGGGGGGGGGGGGGGGAGTGAGATCTTCAGATCCCCTCTTGCCCTTCAGAGGCCTTGAGGATTGGAACAGTACCCAAAGCTTTGACAGACGTTAGACAGGGAAGGGGCCTTGGAAAGCCAGACTCAGAAAAGCTTGGCACTCTGGGCTTCTCCTTAAAGACATGCAAATCTCACACCCTGCTTAATGCTATTTGCAACGTCAGAATCGGCAGAAAATGTGGCTCGACTGCTCGCTGGAACAGTTCTTTGCCTCTCCAAGCCCCTGGGCCTGCCTCCCACCCAGCACCTTTCACCACTGTGAGAGCCGGGTGGTAACTGAAGGCTTCACTCTGGATGTGGAATGAGCTTCTCCAGGGGTCTGTGTGTTGTCACTGAGCTGTATAGGGGGGGGACAGGCCCAGTGAGGTAGCTCAGCAGGTAAAGACGCAGGGCAGAGAGAAAAGCTGCTGTGGAGGCCGGGCAGAAGGACAGACCTCAGCTGAGACCTCAGGATGGGAAGGGCCAATGGGAAACAGTCCCAACAACACCTAGGAGACAGCAGTGTCTCTGGGTGGAGTCAGGCCTGGCTTGTAGCTGGGATCTTTCCTGTTTAAAACAGCTAATTCCTGTCCATTTAACCTTCAAGGTCAGCCCCAAAGCGGTTGTCTCCAAGGAGCCCTTCCTGCCCTCCGCAGTCGGGGCTGGGTTCTTGGGTCCCAGGTCTTTCCGTAAGACGCTTCCAACAGCCATTAAACAACCATCCCCAAGGACGGGCTCAGGCCTGTTCTTCCAGGCTGTAACCCAGGAGCCCAGGGTCATGTCTGTTCTCTGCTGTATTCTTGGTACTCAGTATAGAGCCCTGCACATAGAAACACAGGTCAACTGGGGCTGGCAGTGCTGGAATGCCATCCAGAACTTGGGCCCTTGAGGCAAGAGGACCAAAAGTTCAAAGCCAGCCTGGACAGTTTAGTGAAACCTGTCTCAAACTAAAATGCAAAGGCTAGAGGTGTCACTCAGTGGTTGTGTCACTCAGCGGTTGTCGTGGGCTTAGCATGCACAAGGCTCTGGGTCCCCACCTCAGTGTTGGAGGGCAGTGGGTGCAAGGGAGGGGCTCTGGAATGGATCCTCCCAAGACACTGACACCACCATCTTCAGAACATATAGATGTGTTCCCCAGTTTTGCAGAGGGTACTTGGCAGGTGCGACAGGCCCTCTGAAATGGGGAGCTGATACTGACTGTAAGGGTAATGGAATCCCAAGATCCTTGGGGAGGACAAGTGATCAGAGAGGGGCTAAGGGTTAGAAGGAGCCATAAGAATGCAGGGAACTGGCACCTCTGGTCACTGGGAAGCTCCTGGTCTCCAGAGCTGGGGGAGAAGGGAAGAGGGAGGAAGGAAAAGGGAGGAGGGGAGAGGGAGGAGCATGCTTTGCCTATACTTGGACCCTGGGCTCGTTACAGCAGCTGCTGGCACCTGGTAGGCAGAAGGGACATAGAAAGACAGCGGGACAAGAGTTGGGCAAGAAGAGCAGCTCAGGTTCAAAGCTACCCCAAGTGCCACCTTGGGAGGCTGTACAGCCCTATAGGCTATAAGGAGGTTCCAAGAGAGACTCCCACAGGGTCAATAGGCTCCTTAAATACAAGCATAACCACACGTGTTAATGCCAGGGAAACGCTGTAACAAATGTGTCTTTACGCAGCTTCAATTTGAAGGAATATCCAGGGTGTGCAGACAAAGCCAAGATGGCAGTAACATCACTAGGGGGGCCAAGCTGGTAGGGCTACACCACAGCTCACATGACTCTGGTGGCCTAGAGTGCAGTTTGCAGTCTATGATCATAGATAAAACACTGGTCTCCTCCCAGGAGCTTCTGACAGAGCCTCTGAACGAGAAGCAGCAGGTAGTTGTGGTGCAGAGGACACAGTCTCAGGGGATGAGGCAGGGGTTGGAAGAGACGTGAGTGAGTCCAAGACAGAACTGAGGACATACCCACATAGTGTAGTGTGACCAAGGCGGCTGTGCTGGAGGATGGAGCCCACAAAGGCTCTCTCCTTTCCTGGGCCACATGTGTGCTTCTGCTCACTCCCCTACAATCCTGCCCCTAGTAAGACCTCTCCATAAAGCTTACTTGGAGTTGTCTTCGCTTTAGACTCCACAGCCAGAAAGAATAGCCAAAGAACTTTTGCCTCTGTTCCCACTCAGGGGAGCAGAAGATAAGGCTTTGTGACACCATACAACTGTGCACAGGCTATTGTAGGTCCTGTCTTGAAGCTTCTGAACCTCCTGTTCCCGGAACTCACTGGTCAGGGCTGAGCACTCCCACGTCTCAGAGCTTAATGGCTGATAAAGGTTTTCTGCCTCGAATAAACAAAGCTATTGATTGTCCCAGGGAGCTGCAAAATGCCAACAGGGAGATGTGCGGGGCACGATGGTGTCATCTTTGAGTTCCCAATACGTGCAGGTGTTGCTGAAATAAACACGAGGCTGCGAGAGCAGGTAGCAGCAGTCCGGGTGATACTTAAACTGACCTGGAAGCCTGAAGTCTACTCAGGGATACGTAAGCTTAAATCACCCACCAATACCTGGGCTATTACAGGCAGCGGATTATCTGGTACTCTGAGCAGTCTGGACAAATGTCTGTTAGGTAGTGAGACGCTGGGCCAGCCCAAGGCTCTCCTGTTCCTCACACAGACTAAGTTTATGAGCCAGCCAGTGTCCCCACAGTTCTCTATCTACGAAGCTACTTAATCCTCCTACACTTTTTTTATTTATTTATTTTTTGGTTCTTTTTTTCGGAGCTGGGGACTGAACCCAGGGCCTTGTGCTTCCTAGGTAAGCGCTCTACCACTGAGCTAAATCCCCAGCCCCTACTTAATCCTCCTAACAGCTCCAGGCTGTTACCACCTCCTGTGATACATTTAAAGAAACTGAGGCATGAAGCGGGTAAGCAGAGAGCTCCAGGTTACTTCACACTTGGCATTTTAGGTGTTGAGTTCAAAACCAGCCTCATGTGCAGCCCCTCTCATGGCTGTGCCTCTTCGCCTTCCAAGAACACTTACAGCAGAAAGGGCTCAGAACTCCATGGATAAACCTCGGTTACTTTCCATTCATCTCACTGAGAGCCTAAGCAGTACTCGTTTGTTCTTGGGAGAATCTGTCGCTCGTGTGACTGCTGCCCAGTCCTTTCTCCAGAACGTAGCATCATCTTACACTGCCCCATGCATGGTACTAGAACAGACTAGAGGAGACAGCTTCACCAGGGTCACCAAACCAGACCTCTGCTGCACTTGATGGCTCTCTGCCTCAGTTTCCCTCTTTGCTATGAAGCAGCCCATAGCCCACCCAGTCCTGCCCTGGATGGTTTTAACATTGTCATCTGCTTAGTAAACCACATTCCCTGGTTGGGGAGATAGTTTAGTCAGTAAAATGCTTGCCTTGCTAGTACAGGGACCTGATCTGAATCCCAGACCCATGTAGGAAGAAAAGAGAGAAGACAATGACAAGGAGGAAGATGAGGAAGGGGAGAGGGAGGAAAAAAAAGGAGGAGGAGGAAGGGGAGGAGAAGCAGGGAGGGGAGGAGGAGGAAAAGGAGGAAGGGAAGAGGAAGAGGAAGGGAGGAGGAAAAGGAGGAGGAAGGGAAGAGGAGAAGGAAGGGGAAGAGGAGGGAGGGGAAGAAGGAGAAAAGGAGGGAGGGGAAGAAGAGGGAGGGGAGGAGGAGGAAGCAAAGGAGGAAGGGAGGAGGAAAAGGAGGAGGAAGGGAAGAGGAGGAGGGAGGGGAAGAGGAGGGAGGGGAGGAAGGGGAAGAGGAGGGGGAGGAGGAGGAAGAAGAGGGGGAGCAGGAGGGAGGGGAGGAGGATGCAAAGGAGCAAGGAAGTAGGAGGAGGAGGAGGAGGGGGTGGAGGAGGAGGAAGAAGGTAGTGGTGGTGGCCCGCAGCTGCTGGCACGGCAGTAGCACATAATGGTAATCCCAGAGCTAGGGAGACAGAGACAGGCAGGTCTGCGGGGCTAACTGTTCAGCCAGTTGAGGCTATTTAGCGAGCCCTGGGCTCAAGGAACACAGTGTCTGAGAAATGACACCCAAGATGGTTCTGCAGCCTCCAGGCTCGCATGCACACACACAAGCTTGCACACATAATGCACAAACCCCCACATACCCAAGATGTGTTAGGCCAGTGTTGGCTGCCCCCCCCCATGCCATGCAGCTGTGTTTCCAGCTCCCTAGAGGATACTCAGCTAAAAGAACAGATTATAATAAATGGTCTCTCAGTCTCTATCTGTCTCTCTGTCTTTCTCAAGAGAGAAGACAATTACTAATATTTTTGGACCAGTGTTGACTATGAGTAACCCATCTGGAATGGAAGCCACACAGCCAGGGGAACCTCAGTTCTAGAAGAAAAAGCTGTTGGGTAATGGTAGATTTGGGGGTCTTGTCCCTGCCACTGCCTGTACACCAGGGCCAGCAGGCTACAGAGTCGAGTGGCGCTCACCTCAGTGAGTCGGATATCGGCAGGGATCCGGTCTCCCATGGACAAGGACACAACGTCTCCTGGAACCAGGTCTCGGGCGAGCATGTGCCGGAGCTTGCCGTCTCTCAGGCTGTGTGGGAGAGGAGGCAGCATGGTGACCCCCCATTTCATGCCCTCTGACAACTAGATGAACAGATCGACTTGGCATTTTTATTGAAGGCAAACTCTCGAGACCTTTCAGTCCCACTTTTTAAACTCTTGTATCTCAGAATACTTTGGGAAGACATATGACTACTGAGAGGCCCTGGGTCTCCTGAGAAACAAGGCTACTGGCTCTGGAAGGTTCAGTGGGCAGAGGCCATCTAGTTATGGCCTTCAAATGGCACCTGGGAAAACACACTTGATGCTGAGATGTCCTGGCTTGGAGGCCAGGAAGGAAGGATGCCGTCAGGGCGGTAGCTTCAATGCCTGGGACGCCTGGCCCTCCTCAGTGCATAACTCCACACCTATGACTGTATGGGGGAGGTTTCTACTGCAAATGTCCTCCTTCTAGTTCTCCTAGCTCAGCAGCTAAGGAGAGCTAGGACAAGGTCTCTGCCCAAACCCTCCACTCAGGCCTTAAGCACACCTGTTTCCGTGGTCTTTGTAGACCTTGACAGATGGAGTAGGAAACCCCTTCCTCCTGGCAGGAGACTTGATTTTGCTTAGGCCTTCTCCCTCCTCTACAGCCACCCATCTATTTAGCTAGTGGGCCATACCTGGGTATGATCATCAGAGTGGTTCCCTCTTTGCCTGTGACAGGCTTAGACATGAGCACATCACAGAGCCCCTGACTGGTGAGACACGAGGCATTGGCTGGAACTTGTGAGAAAAGTTTCCTTGCCCTGTACACACAGTCTCTTCGGTGGGACCTTAATATGTTTGTGACCGTGATGGCTGGAGCTGTGGCAGCCACCTTGGACCCTCTAGGGAAGCCAGTCAGAATGAGGAGGCAAGGCCAAGCCCATGGCACCGTGTCAATCAACCCCCACTCTGATCCCTTGCTATGACATGATATCGTTTCCTTGTGTTCTGCACAATAAAATTTTCCATTCTTTGTAGCCAAGAACACCAGGTTCACTCCTGCTGTTCCACAGGTTCTTCCTTCAGTGTCCTCCCTGCCTTCAGTGTCCTGTCAGGGTTGCCTGGTAAGAATCAGAGCTGTCCTTGTCCCCCCACACCCCTGCCATCCCCCTGTGGGTTATGTTGGTTTGATGGTTTGGGATTTGGAAGTGGTGAGCACCGGCTGCTTCCCATTTATCCCGTCTCTTGCCTCACAACACTGTCTTTACTCATGAGGAGGACGCCGAGTTCTCGGAGGCCTGCAGTTACCCCCACTCCTCTCACCAGTGTGGTCTCCTTGCCGAGCACCTCATCGGGTCCTTGGCCCTGCTTTGAAAGGGAAACGATCTCTGAACTGGTCTCAGGGCTCTCGCTAACGCACCAAACTATGGAAAGGTCAAGACTTGGTATTTAAGCTTAAAGTCCGGTCATCATCATAGATCACTCATTTCTGGATGCTCAGCAGATAATGTCACCTGTCTGGGTTTCTAACAGCCTCGCTTTTCAACAGTGAGTAAAACCAGATAGTAATTGTCCCTTACAACTCCTGGGATGTTCATCCTGCCTATGGGTCATATTTCCCTCACCATCCCAACTGTGCCCCTCTTCCTCAGTCTTGCATTTGTCTGTCACTGTGTCTGTCTGTCTGTTACATGCAACCCATAACTGCTGGCACCTTGGAAGAACAGATAGACCCATGACCCATGAGGCTTTCTTCTCATCTAAAGCCCCAACTCATGCCGTGAGTGTTCCTGAAAACCTCTGGGCAGGCTCAGATCTGAGCTGACTGTCTTGAGTCTCCTAACATCTGAGGCCATATGGAACCTCTAGTCCTCCATTATGATCAGCACAGGTACTGAGGAGACCCAGCCACATGTGGGGCCCTCAGTCAGGTCTGTGGGTGAGCTACTTCAGTTCTCAGGGTAGCTTGTGAATTCTACATGATGCCCTTAAAAGCTGGCCCCAGAGCCAGAAGATGGCTCAGTAAGGTCAAACCTGACTACCTGAGTTTGACCCCTAGAAGCCCATGGCAAGAGAGAACTGGCTCTCCCAAGTTGACCTTACACATACCACGGCATGCAACACTGATTCAAATACACACAAATAAGTAAATGTTTAAAGAAACGTAGTTGGCCCCTAATGTATTCAGACTCCTCTCTATCCAAGCACCTCATCTGGTCTACATGCTTACTTTAATAAAATCAAAGGACAGATAATAAGGACTCTGCCTCCCCAGTCAGCCACACTTGGGGCTCTTCTTAGAAACCATGGCTAGAGACCCCACATTGTTCAGAGCCGGTTAGACGATACTTCCAGAAGTTTCTACTGATGCATGTTGCCCTAGGTCGAAGGGCTGTGAAGGACAGATGGGTGCTTTTGTTGTTTTTAAAAATTTTCCTTTTTAAACATCATTGATGGGAGCTGGGGACAGAAATAGTAGAGGAGTTGCATGTGGGCTGGCCAGAGGCCATCACCTGCCCAGAGTTCTGATCCAATTAAAGAGAGAACACCTTTGTGGTGGTTCAAATGAGAATGGCTCCCACAGTCTCATACGTTTGAATGCTTGGTCCCAGTTTATGGATCTGTTTGGGAACGATTAGGAGGTGTGGCCTGGTTGGAGGAGGTGTGGCCTGGTTGGAGGAGGTGTGGCCTGGTTGGAGGAGGTGTGGCCTGGTTGGAGGAGGTGTGGCCTGGTTGGAGGAGGTGTGGCCTGGTTGGAGGAGGTGTGGCCTGGTTGGAGGAGGTGTGGTCTTGGAGGAGGAGGTGTGGCCTGGTTGGAGGAGGTGTGTCACTGGGGGGATTTTAAAAGCTCATGCTATCCTTCTCAGCTGGCTGGCACTCTTGGGCTTGCTCTCTCTCTGTACCTCCCTCCCTCCCCCGCCCCATGGTCGTTGACTCTGTGTCTCAAATGTAAGCTCTCAGTCACCTCCGGTGCCACGCCTATCTGCCTGCTGCCATGCTCCCTGCCACTGTGATTATGAACCCCCCTTCTGAAACAGTGACCCCTAGTAATCTCCTCCTTTATGAGTTGCCTTGGTCATGGTGTCTCTTCACAACAATACAACAGTGACTAGGACTGCCCTCCACATGCAGCCACACCAGTCAGCCCCGGGCTCTGTGGCTGGGCGAGTTACTGCCCCAGCTTAACTTCGGCATTCTTGGCTCCTCTCCTCAGGCAAGACTCAGGTTTCTGCTTTATTTTCCAAGCTCTTCCCCCCAATCCCTGCCAAGTCAAGCTAGGCCCAATGCCAGAGCAGAGGTTCAGAGAGGTGGAGCCTCCTGTCTGTGGTCACACAGCAAACAACCACCAAGGCAGACACCAGGTCTCCTCACCCGCAGTGAGACCAAGACAGCTCTCCCTACGTCACACCACGAAGGTGACAGCATTGGCCAGGCATTTGTCAAACACATCAGCTCCTTCCGTGGAGCCCTGACTTACCAGTTGCACTCTGGAGGTACTAGCTTGGTGAGCTCTTCCAGAGACTTCTCCGACCTGTACTCCTGGCAGGAAGCACATCAGATGTGCTGTTCAAGGGTGGGACCCCCGACAAATGCCCACCACGTCCCAGCTACTCCTCCCAGATGGGACTCGGGATGTACGCACCTGGATGAAGCCAACAGTCACCACGATGAGGACGGCCTAGAAGACAGGATGCCGGGAGGGGGGTATGAGCCCGACTTACAGTGAGGCTCTGGCTGCACTGCTGGGCACAGGGGCTCTGAATACGCACTGTGCTCCAAGCCCAGTGCTGCAGACCTGTGGTCCAAGGCCTATGTGTAACATATATTTATATATATATATATGTATATATTATATATTTATAGGCTGATTTTGTGTGTCAACTTGTCACAAGCTGGAGTTATCATAGAGAAAGGAGCCTCCCTTGAGGGGTCCCATGAGACCCAGCTGTAAGGCATTTTCTCAACTAGTGATCAAGGGGGAAGGGCCCAGCCCTCTGTGGGTGGTGCCATCCCTGGGCTGATAGTCTTGGGTTCTATAAAAAAGCAAGCTGAGCAAGCCAGGGGAAGCAAGCCAGTAAGTAACATCCCTTCATCCCTTCATGGCCTCTGCATCAGCTCCTGCTTCCTGACCTGCTTGAGTTCCAGTCCTGACTTCCTTTGGTGATGAACAGCAATGTGGAAGTGTGAGCTGAATAAACCCTTTCCTCCCCAAATTGCTTCTTGGTCATGATGTTTGTGCAGGAACACAAACTCAGAGAGAGAGAGAGAGAGAGAGAGAGAGAGAGAGAGAGAGAGAGAGAGAGAGAGAGAGAGAATGTGTGTGTGTGTGTGTGTGTGTGTGTGTGTGTATTCATTCCAATACCACAACCTGGCCTTCACCACCAGCTGGACTCTCCCCTTTTAAAACTAGAGCCCAAACAACCTCTTCAGAGATGTTTCTTTTTGGCATTTGGTTGCAGCAAACTAAGGGGGAGCGACTGCATTTATAACACAAACACTCAGACCTCACAGGGAGGGGAGAGGACGGCAAACAGCCTGCCCCAAATAGACCCCTTCAGGCTGTGTGGCTGCCTATGCCACACAGACCCCTCAATGCTGGCAGAAAGGCAAGTGGTGGACTTGCTTGTTTTTATCTGTCCCTTTCTTACTTTGCTCACAGTGAACTCCCACCCCCTTTTATCTTGTGGAATAGCTGGGCTAGGGAGATGGCTCCATTGGTCACATGCTTGCCTTGTGGATATGAAGGGCTTAGTTTGATCCCCGGAACCCAAGTAAAAAGCCAGGCGCAGGGGTGCATCCCTGCAGCCCCAGCACTGGGGAGGCAGAGACAGGTGGAATCCTGGGACTTGATAGCTAGACAGCCTAGCCTACTTGGTGAGCTTCGGGCCAGTGAGAGACCTTGTCTCAGAGAACAAGATGAATGGTGCCTGAGGAATGAGGTCGGCCTACGGGTGCACACGTGTGTTCCCACACGCATGCATTCATACATATGCAAACCATGATCATTTTTTTGGAAAGATGGATGCAGCAGGCACGGCCAGCCCTGAGCATCCCAGTCCAGGAGTGGAGGCCACCAGTCACTCACCAGGGCAATGCTGATGGCGTCTTCATACTCTTTGGTGAGGACGCTCACCACGGATGAGCCCAGCAGCAGCAGGATCAGGGGGTTCCTGAACTGAAAGATGAACCACAGAACCTTCATGCCACAGAAGCCAGCGGAGGTTTCTACCTGCAGCTGTTGGGCAGCTCAGACCTTCCCGTGAGGCCAGGCTTCCAATCCTCCCTACACAGGGGGCTGCTCAACCCATTATTCCTCCTCTGTAGGTAGGTCTACCATTGACAGACCTGTGGGCTAATCCTGACTCTGTCCTCACCCAGACCTGGTCCTGACTTTGGGTTCTTTGTCTCGTCTGGGTACACATCTCCCTTCAAGGCTGTCTTTGGGATACACGGTAAATGCCCATCCTGGCTACCACCAGCAAACACTCCTCTCTTGCTGCAACAGACCCCCCCCCAACCCTGTGTACCACAATCACCCCGTCCTGTGATAACATCTGGGGACTCTAGTGATGTTCCTCTTAGCCCCCACACGTGTCACCCCATGCTACTTAGGCACTGAAGTCCCAAAGATCTCTCCAAAGAACTTTCCACTGGTGGTTTGCCTGTCGATCTCTCATGCTGTGACAACTTATGTTACAGAGAATCGAACGGAAGTACGAACACACTAAAGACCAGACAGCAGAGCCGAGGAGATCAGGGGGATCTTAAGCAGATCTCTGCCTCTGAGCTTCCCAGCGGCCAAGGCACAAAAGGAAATATGGCTCGGTGCATGGGTCCCACAGCCCGTGAGGAGCACTGCAGTGTGTGTTGGTGTGACACATGACGGGGCTAACCCCACCATCACCTCTGGAGCTGTCACGTTTATCCAGGTGAGTTGAGGTAGTTCACACAGCAGCCCTGAGTTGGCCCTAGCAGATGCCTCTTCCACACCAGAGGCACAAAGACACTTTGATCCTACCACCCCATCTATACTTGACAGCTGGGAGATGACAGTCCTGAGATCACAGGCCTCGCCTACCCTGGTGATGTCACAGTGTTTTCATGATCCAGCACGGGCTCCAGTGGTGTGACAAGAACTCAGGAATCTTGGTTTTCCCTGCCTGTTTCCACCATCGACTCACAATGTGGACCTACCTCCGACTTCTTCCAGCCTCCAGCTTCCAGTTCCTAGTGCATAGGAACTCTGTCTTTTTCTCCTCTCCCTTTCCCTCTCCGCTCCCTTTCCCTCCCCTTCCCTTGTTTCTCTTTCATTTTCATTTTTTGAGATGGGGTCACCTTAGCTCAGTTTCCCCTCAGACTTGCCACATGGTCAAGAATAGGCTTGAATTCTTGGTCCTTTTCATGTTCAAGTGTCTGTGCCATGCCTGGTTACTTTAAGTTCTCTGGGTCAGCATCTCACTCTCTAGCGTAGGCTGACCTAGAACTCACAGCAATCCTTCTGCCTCAGCCTCTTGAGTGTTAGGATTCCATGAAAGAGTCTCCATGCCCAGTTGCTGCTGGCTCTTTGGAGCCATGGTACTGAGAGTAGCCTGCCCAGGGCTCAGTAAGTGGCCAAGGCCGGTGAAACCAGGAGGATATGGTAGGATTTGGTACTGGTGGAATGGACAAACATTGGCTGTGCAACTCCAGGAACGGCTCCTGACCCAGCAGGAAGTTCCTCCTCCTCCTCCCTAGGGCTGCAGGGAGGAGGAATGGGAAGGGATAGGAGTAGTTGGTCCTTGGGATGCTTTCAAGTTCTGGAATTGGGTGTGAGACACATAGGGTGGGGTCTGCTGGCAAGGAGAAGGGACCTGATCTCCACAAAGCCCAAGACCTACTCCAAAGCACACAGATCCATCCAGTGTGCTCCACAAGAACAATGTCATAGGATACTGATGTCTCCTTCCCAGAGCCCACCACGTTCCAAAGATTATCACAAGCCACATAAAGGGACCAGCCACCCAAAGCTATGAGTGGGTCTTGTTCATAGCCTTTCTGAGACTCAGCAGCCAGTCCTCTGGTCACAGAGGACATAAAGGAGGTTTCCCCCGTGGCTGCCTCATAGCAGTTTAGTGGCTGTAAGGAAGGGGTGAATGTATGCAGGGTGCACAGAGAGAAGCTGTGTGCCCATAGGACCATGGACTCCAGTCACTTAACATAGGTATGTCCTTGAATTTATAGAGGACGGAGATACGTGAGCCAGCCCTTAGCCCACGAAAGAGACGGAGAGAGAGTCTTTGGCACGGGTGTGGGGGGGAGGGTCCTGAGAAGTGTTGCAGGGAGCCTTCAGTGTGTAAGCAGAGGGCTCCAGAGGAAAAAACAGGGTGAGCATCTAGTAGAAAGCCAATGGGGCAGAGCTGTTTTAGTTCCGTCTGGTCTGCGCCTCCCTCCTTGGGCTCTAACTTCCGGCAGCCTCCACCGTCTGGACAATGACTCTTCTGGGTTTGGCCAGATCCACCCCAAAACCTATAAACCAATTTTGGTGCCAAAAGCGTCAATGCAGGGCACTAAGAACTGGGAAGCCTTCTAGGTAAAGCCCACTTGAAAAGGTGCTTCCCGAACTGTGATTGGACCTTGGACCAATCAATCAAGAAAGCTTTAAACAGAACCAATCAGAGGCCAGCTGCAGCTTAAGGGCAGCCCTGAAGTCTACAAACAGGAAGTGGGGAGGCCTAGCCTGTATGAGAAATGAAGAAGGGAGCGCCACTACCTGGAGGCCTCCGGTGTTGGAGTACTCTGCCTGGTCGCTGGGATTGAGAATTGGCACTGGGTTGGGGGGAAAATACAGACTTCTAAACCAGAACTGGCAGCTGTGGTCATACCCTAATGGTGGCTACGCATTTGACTTGTAGATCATCGGTCAGCACCAGACCAGCTCGGACCTCATCAGCTAAGATGGGCTAGTACCCAGGGACAGACAGGCTGCAGGGTATGAATGCCCTCAGCATCGCAGCCTAATGCTGTGGGACTTTGAGTTTCTGTACCCAAGATGATCAGGTAAACTTGAAGTTCAGAACCACAGGGGTGTGTCTGTGCCTCTGTCTCTGCCTGACCCCCTCCCCCGTATGTGTGTGTGTGTGTGTGTGTGTGTGTGTGTGTGTGTGTGTGTGTGTATGCGTGATCTTTTACTAGCCTAGAGCTCACTAAGTAGGCTAAGCTGGCTGGATCCACCTGTCTCCACCTCCCTGGTACTAGGATTTCAACCACACAGCACCATATTCAGCTTTGAACTGAGTAGGTTCTAGAAGCCAAATGCCATGTGCTCGTGTGGCAAAACCACTTTACCGGCCGAGCTGTCTCTCCAGCCTGACAGTACCTTCTTCACTTTTATAGTCTCTTGAGGAACACTCCTTCTTAATTCTTTCTTGGCCTTCTGAAATGCTCTTTTGCCAGGAGATCCCATGTGTCTCTCTTTGCTTCCTCTGGCAAATCCGTGTGCCATGGGGAAAGGTTTCCTGCTCCCCGGCCAAGCTCCCCCGCCCCTTTGCAAATGGCTTTAGGGGAATGATAAAATAAAATGACACAATTTATTTACTCACCATTCAGCATGCAAGTGTCCCTAGTGTCTTTGGTTTCTAGTAAGGGTTATAATCACCTATGTGTTATGGCCACCTACGTCTTATGGTCACTTAGGCAAGGTTCCTCCTGGAGGCTCTGGGCATCCAAAAGGACAAAACTGTTTATCTTGAAACTTATTCATTCGACACCCTAGGTGCAACCCATCCAAGGACACCCAGGATCAATATTTAAAGAATGAATGCTTGGCCCGCCCTTCCTGGCCAGTGCCCCGGGTGACCACAGAGAAGGATGTCTTGTCCCTACCTGATCCAGGTATTTCTTCCACACAGGCTCAGTGTTATCAGTGACAAACTCGTTCCAGCCATGGACCAGCCTACGCTGGGCTACTGCAAATTCTGACAGGCCGCTGTCCAGGTCCACCTAGAAGGAGATAGGAATGTAGGGTGAGCAGTGCCAGCTCCAGCGAGGACCAAAGAGTGAAGTCACAGGTGCCTGGTGAGAGCCAGCATCTTCTGGGGCCGGGAGGGGACTAGGAAAGTGGGCTTGTCCCTGGAGGAGAAGACACTTGAAAGGGGAGGGAGGGCCTCTCCCCTGCACACCAGCACATAAGGTCCCATAACCCTTTGCCAGGTCTCATATCTGAGAGAAATGCCCTCACTGACCAGGTTGTCCCCATAGGAGTGTTCACGAGTTCTCTTAAACAATCGGACCAATTCTATCCACACACACATGCACAGGCACATGCACACGCACACACTAGGGCTTCACACCCATTTCCCCGACCTTCCTCTTGCTCGGAGGATACCAAAAACACATTCCTCTTCCGCATGTCTACACACCATGGACCCCACCAAAGCCAATACCCTCTGGCAAATTGATGTCACCCACATTCCCCAAATCGGCTGACCCAAAATACATCTTCATTACTGTTGACACATACTTTCATTTCATCTGGGACTACAGCCGAATGGGAGGCGAAAATCACTGCCAGTCAGGTTCTGACTCAACATCAAACCATTCCCAACATAGACATTGACTATGACGACACTGTTCCTTTATAAAACAAAAGGGAGGGGCTGTGAGACCCCAGTGGCCTAGGGCTACAGAGGAAGGGTTGAGAGAGCTTCAACCCTGCATACCTCAAACTCGAGGATGCCAGGAATTGGCAACCTGGCAACCTCCCAACCTGGCCCCATAAAGCCAGCTCCCCAACCGTCAACCATCCTAAGAATTTATTACCCCACCAGTTTGACCTTATGAGCTTCCCCTCCCCACCACCTACAAGTCCCTGAGAAGCATCTTCATCTACAGCCTTACCCTGGCCAACGGTACAGGACCACACAAACCTTGCCTCAGAGACCCTGGCCACCGTTCCATGGGCATAAATACCACCCCTCAATAAAGGAACCAGTTCTCTAAGCTGTTCCCAGGTGTCGTCATTGTCTACACGCTCAGTATTTACCACGATCCTCATTGCACTCACCCACACCCAGCTAAGCTTCCCTCCCTCCACTCCAGCTCGGTGTGCCATGGCCTGGTTACCCCAAAGAGGAAGCAGACACTGGGCGCCTATACACACAAATCCCCCTACATGTACACTGACGTACATCCCAATACCTATGCACAGGTACACATCTGCGCATGTAATACATATAATATGCACACATAAACACCCCTACCCACACATGTGATTCATGCATATGTGCATGCACACAACATACCAATACATACATGTACACATACAAACATGCATGCACACATGTGTACACGCATGTAACCAGTCTGCTTAGTGTTCCAAGTAACATAAGCTAAAGATAGGATGTTGGCATCATCCTGTGGCCCCAGGGGTTGGACTCCTAGGCCAGGGTTGGTGCCTCTCCTACACTGCTCACAAATTCTAATTCCCTCAGGCACTCGTGAGAATGTGTCTGTAGCTGGCATCTCCACACCATAAAAGATGAAGAGTGAGAGACAGGCGTGGCAAAGAAGTTGAGCCCCAATGAGAAGAGGCTGGAGAGAGCCAGGCTGAGCAGTTTCCTCACAGTTTCCGTTCTCATCATTGACAAAGGAGCATCGGATGGAAGGACTCTAGCAGGGGCTGAAGCGGGTGGCTCCTGGGACAGGGGCACCGCTGACTGAGATTTTGTGCAGAAATCCAAATTACTCCACACCCATAGCTTTGTGGTGCTTTCTCTCAATCCACAAACTACCTCACGATGGTATCGGAGACGTGCTGGCTCACCTTGTTGACTTGACAGGACTTAAAGTGCCTGTGAAATCAATTCGGGATATGTCTTATGAGGGCATTTCCAGAGAGATCTAACTGAGGTAGGACCCACCCTGAATGTACATAGCTCCATCCTGAGTGGGAGGCCCAGGTAAGCATCAGCATCCGACTCTCTCTGCTTCCTGGCTCAGAGGCAGTGAGACCGGCTGCCTCACGCTCTGTCTCTATGTCTGCACTGTACCTGGAAGTCAGTATAGCCCTCACCCCATAAGCTGCACTGTCTTTCACGACAGATATAAAATAGACACCGTGACAAAGTTCTTACGTGGAAGGTTCTGGCCAACTCCTCCTTGCTGCATTTGCACGCTTCCCTGGGTGGCAGGGCTGCGACTGCCTTTTCTCTTTCGATAGCTTTCAGCTCGTACTGTTCATCAATCTGTGGAGAGAGCAGCGCAGCGGGTGAGCACAGGATATCTCGCTAGGGGGCCTCGGGTAAAGCGGGGCACACATATGCAAGATAAACATTCATCAAGTACATGAGCCAACCCTTGAGATCTGCTTCTACATCAGGAGACAGGTGGCTTCAGTCCCCAAGCTCCCTCGCCAACCAAAGTGATTTTCCCAGTGTGAACTCTCCAGAGACAGTCATATGCCCAGCACCGGCCATCTGTGCTTTCTCTCCGTGTCAGTGACGGTGCAGGATGCCACACTGCTCTTTCCACAGGTGCTCAGGTCTCCTCAGCACAGTTAGATTCAGCTCCCAGCCATCCTGCTAGGGGCCTGTGGGGTTTCCTTATAGCCATTGGCTAATACTGACACATCTGTCTGGAAATAACCTTTTATGTCATTGTTATTATTATGTTCTTGTTTGTGTGTGTGTGGTGGTGGTGCTGTATGAATATGTGTGTTATTGTATGTGTGTATGGTATATGTATGGTATGTTTTTATTATTATATTCTAGTGTATGTATTGGTATATGTGTGGTGATGTATGAGTATGAATGTCGTATGTGTGTATAATATGTGTATGGTGTGTTTTATTATATTTTGGTGTGTATATGGTATATGTGTGATGTGTGTATGTGTAGTGTACACATACACATGGTCAACATGTGTGTGTAGCATGCATCATACATGTAGTCAACATGCATTATAGTATGCACATACACATGATCAACGTACTTGTGTAGTGTGTGCATACATGTGGTCAACATATGTATGTAGTGTGCACACACATGTAATCAACGTGTATGTATAGTATGCACATACACATGGTCAACATGCATGTGTAGTATGCACATACATGTGGTCAGCATGTGTGGGTAGTATGCTCATGCATATAGTCAACATGCATGTATAGTGTGCACATACATGTGACATGGTCAACATGGTATTTTCCATCACTGTGTTCACTGTTTTTTAGGAGACAGGGCTCTCACTGAAGCAAGGATTCACATATTGGTGAGTCTGGTTGGCCGCTGAGCCCTGAGGCTCCACCTGGTTCTGCATTCCTCTGCCTGGGGTTAGGTTACAGGCGTATTACACATGTGTACCACCCTACTCATGCCTGTGTGGAACATGGTCTGTATATCAAAGCACTTTGCTGTCTCAATGATCTGTCCAGCGTACGAAACAACTTCTTTAACAAGATTAGGGTGACATTTTACATGTTCAAAACCCTGAAGCCTCACCACAGGAATTCTGGTTAAACATAAACTGAAGAGAGTGCCTCTGGTGGCAATATGTGGTATCACACCCTAGTTCTACAAGCTTTTATAAATAATTCCAGGAAAGGGGTAGAGGCCATCTGTTAGGTTCTCCAGGCCTGAGGTCCATGCACAGAACCCAAGGCACAACAAATGCCCAGAGGCCTGGGACACTGTGACAATAGACAGACCTCAGTGCCAGGGCAAATCAAGATGTTTACAGTGTTCTTCCCAGAATTCTGACACCAGGACATGATAACATCTTTTCCTTCTCAGGCCATCACTGAGAACTGGGAAGGAGGAAGGAAAGAGGTGGTGACATCTTCCTTCAGCTGAGGTAGAGTCCAAGTTCCTCTTCCTTTCTCACCGAGGCAGTACCCCACCAAGAGTTAGTGCCCAATAGCCCATTTGTTACAGTGACCAGCAACCACATTCGCCTCTGGGATTCTGCTTCTGGTATCAAGAACCAGAGACTATAAGGCAGTAAGGACACAGCTCCTTGGTCGCCTGAATGCCCCCATGCCAAAAATGAGCTTGCTGCGAACTCTCTTCACAGAGAAATATGCACCACTGGATTGTTGGGCTCTTACTCCTGCTGCATGGAAAGACGCCCTGGGTGTGAGCACACCTGTACCTCTCCCTCTGGCTACACCACACTCCCTTCCCAAATTCAGTGACCTTGACACATGACACAGGTGTTCACACACGCATACATACATGCATACACATATATGTATAGACAGATGCAGACACCATTCATGCATGTGTACACAAATACATATATACACATACTCCCAGGCATACACCCAAAGGCATACATAGACATATATACATGCACACACATGAATACACACACATATCTCACATATACAGACACACAGACACACACACATTCAGATCCTGGCTGCTATCAGACACACCCATGTCTCATGACCTGGCTATTGTGACTGACACCCCCTTAGGTGTCTGTCCCCCATTCCATGTGCTGCCCCCTAACATTCCCAACTGGTGACTCCCCTTCCCCCCACATCCCCAATCTCTACAGCCACAGCCTCATTTTCTCTGAGGTTTGACCTCTGTGGGTTTGGTACAATAGAATCCCGTACTAGCTGACCTTCTCTGCCCCATGCCTCCTTTGTGACCCCAGAGTGTTGTTTGCCTGCAGCAAACAGCCTGCTGCTCCCATGTGGAGCCCTGAGGCAACAGAGACTTCTCAGAGAAGCTTCCTCCAGCAGCAGGCTCAGGCTGGAACCCACAAAGGACAGCACAGTCTCCCATGGAAGACACAGGCTCAACAGACAGCCCTGGAGTTCAGTGTAGAGGGGTCATTTGGGCAGCAGGGCACAGCCTTCCTCAGCCCTGTCCCGTCCTCTCTGCCTCCACATCCATCTGTCCAGAGCCTCCCTGTCTGCCCAGCGCACTCCTCTGTCTCCCTGTCCATCTGTCTAGTGCACTCCTCTGCCTCCTTGTCTGTCCAGTGCACACTGCCTCCCTGTCCATCTGTCCATCCTCCCTGCCTCCCATCTGTCCAGCACAGGGGCCCAACTCATTTCACTTAGACCCCAGGAATCTCTGTCTTGTTTCACGTGAGTTCCTCCAACATTTGTGAAAACACTGACCCCACCTCAGTTTCTTTCTCCGAGTAGTAGGGGCTATCACAGCAGGGGAATCACAGATATGCAGCAGGCTACTGAACAAAAGGAGAGGGAAGGCCTACATGCACTTCCAGGAACCAAGACACTCCAAACCTACGCAGTGAGGGGACAGCAGGGTTCCTTTCAGAAACTAGGGTCCTGAAGAAAGCACCAGACTTAATAAACGAGAGTCCAGGGACCCTGCCACCTCTGATATCCAGATGGGCAGTCAGGAATTCCTTCGCGCGTATGAAACTGAGACACACACCTGCTGAAAACATTACTCAAACTGAGCTTCTGTGTGCCTTCTCTGCACTTGGAAGACTGAGGCAGGAGGATTGCTGAGACTTCAAGGCCAGTGTGAGTTACATAGTAAAGTCCTATTTAAAAAAAAAAAACAAAAAACCGATGATTTTTTTTTTTAAAGCTATAGGTCTCCTGTTGTGTATGTGGTATGTGTGTGTGTGTGTGCAAGAGAAGGGGGGGCGGGTTGGGGATTTAGCTCAGTGGTAGAGCGCTTGCCTAGCAAGCTCAAGACCCTGGGTTCGGTTCTCAGCTCTGGAAAAAAAAAAGAAAAAAGAAAGGGCCACAACAGCTGCAGGCACAGCCATGCACAGGGAGGCAGCCAGACGATACAGGCACAGGAGCAGGAAGGGAGTGGCATTCACAGCACAGGATGTCCCTTATGGTAGCACTGCCCTCCTTCCTACAGAAGCCAACGTCTGCCTGTGCCATGGCCACTGCAGCCGACCAAGTCTACCCTCACGGTGCTTCATTGCGTTGCTCCCTTATTCCCTGGCTTCTTAACGAATGCAGAGAACCCTTGCCCGCTGCCTGGGAGACCGCGGTCCCTGTACCATGCCAAAAAATTACGCAAGCGCCTTCACTTGAATCAACAAGTAACAACACAAGGACAAAGCTAAGCCATCCAAGTGCAAGAGGAAACCCAGGCCTGCCTTTTCTTAGGATCGAAGGGTGAGGAAGGACTTTCTATGTACAAGATAAAATTCAGATAAGAAATGCACTCAAATCCAGGATACAAAGGGGACTGGGCTGCCTAACACACAAGCTGAGAAGCATCCAGATATAAGACTGCTGCAGGGAAGATGTGAGTCTCTGGCCCGTGAAAGGAGAAACCAACAGTCCATTGGGCTTTTTTATGAAAACTGGAGAGAGGATGTGGACTGAGGCTGCTGATCCCATGATAAAGCTGAGGGCGTCCACACACTAGTTCTGGTGCCAGGGAGAGCTTGTCTCATACATACAGCCATGGGGCAGGAACCAGGAGAGTCCCCACTGCGGGGCATGTGTCACCATCCATGTTGGAAATGCTCTGCTCACTTCTTGTTCAGACAGATGTTCTTACAGAAGGGTTCTCTCAGAGCCTCACTGTTTATAACAGTTCCGGGTCAGCGCCAACCCACACAACCCACTGATTGGGCTAGCTGGTCAACCAGGAGACCACCACGACCCATGGCCCAGTGCTGCCCTTGAAAGAAGACCAGAGACCTCTCTGAGTTCCCTGAATGAAAGTGTTAATTGTATATTGAGGAACAAACACCCAGGCGTGCAAATCACACACAGCTGTCTGGACACCCACATGCATGTATACACCTGGGTGAGTACCACCCAGAAGCAGGTTGGAACTTACAGGTCCCATAATCCCCCTGGCGCAGGGTTTTCTCCCCTATACTGCCTTCTAGAAATATTAAACACTGTGACCGCTTTATACGGGGATCTGCTGTGCCTGCTTCAGAAACCCAGAGAATGGTCACACCCAGAGACACCAGCCCTCCTGTTATCTTTGTGAGAGTGGCTGCTTATCTACCAGCCACTGCAGGTCATGCTCTGTCGCTTTGCGGGACCATAGGCATTTTATTCCATCCATATAGAGCAGCCTGGTACCGTGATTTATTAGCTGACTGGAGGGGTAGGCTGTGTCTAGTTTGGGCTGTTACATCATAGGCACACGAAAGTGTTCGTTGCCACAGTAGGTGATTAACGTAATGGATATTTCCGCAGAGCCTTCCCCAAATGGTGGCACCATTAACGAGAGATGGAGAAGAGGATGAAAAAGACAGGGGTGGAGGAAGAGAAGACACTTCTGGCAGAATCCACCCTACAACGGGGACTCGGGTGGCCTTTGAGTTTGGGAACCTGGTAGCTAAAGGCAGGGACAATGGGGAGTGGTTTTGTGCCTTTGTGAGTCTTGGACTATGGGTAAGAAGTAGTGGTTCAAAGGGGGGCGGGAGGGTTGGGGATGTAGCTCAGCGGTAGAGCGCTTGCCTAGCAAGCGCAAAGCCCTGGGTTCGGTCCCCAGCTCCGGAAAAAAAAAAAAAGAAAAAAAAGAAAAAACTTCAAAGGCGGGCGGGAGCCAGTCCTACCTTGCCTGGGGCAGAGATAGAGAGAGAAGGGCAGTAGCTTCCCCAGAAATCAATGCTGAGAGAGCTTAAGACCCAGCACTCTAGAGAAAGGGGACTTATGAGAAAAAGATTCCATTTTCCTCCAGCAGGCCCAGAGAGTACGCTGCAGGGCAGAGAGCAGCTCTGGAGGAGACTCAGGTCCTACACACCCTGAGAGGCAGGTTTCCTGGCATAGTGAAAGTGCCATAGAGAAAGGAAAGCATAGAGTTTGCAAGTGAGCCCAGTAGGGTCCGGTGCTTTTTAATATCAAGTGGGAAAATCCCTCAATGCAACAGGATTCGAATTCTGATTCCCCTACCTGCCCACTGGGCCTCCTTCAGCAAAAACTGTGGTTTTCCTAAATCTTGGTGTGTCATCCTGTGATATGAACTCAGCAAGAGTGTACAGTCAAGACCGCCAAGAGACAGTCCCAGCTGCAGCCTCGGGTCAAGCCAGGGCAATGGGTTCCTGTCTGGGCTGCAATGGTGTCTAGAGTGTGCATGTGCATGTATTTGCATGCATGCATGCATATATGTGTGCATGTATGCATGTGTGTGCATGAGAGTGTGTATATGGGTGCATAGGCACATGTATGCAAGTGGTGCGTGTATGTGTGTATAAAGTAAGGCCTAAAGATGTATCCAGCTCTCAGAAAGACACATCATGACTACCATGTGTACTGTTCAAGAGAGACGGCATTGTCAGGGACTAGGGGATACAGCTGGGTCAAGTGGCAGCCAATGTAATTGGAAATCAACACGTAGCTGACAAGGGGAGGAGACTGTTCACACATAGGTAAACTGCATGGTTCAGAAATAGCCCGATTACTATAGACTGCACATGGGCTATTTGGGACTTATTGGGTTGAAATGTACGGGTGCATATATGCACAGACACAAGGCTGAGTATAGACAAGCAGTGTACGCCTACGAATGCCCCTCATCCCGTTAGCAAAGACAAACAGAGAGGGTTTTCTCAACACAGTGGCCCAAGCAAAATGCACATCCAGGATCCCAGAGGCAAAGCTGCTTCCTGGAGGGAAGCCTAGTGTTTCTTCTCATTTCAACAGACTCTCCTGCTTCTCGGGGAGGCTAGAAGGACAAGGAGGCCTTATGAAGAAGGGTCTCGCAAGCCAGATCTGGGACATCTAGAACAAGCTACAATGAATACTGACAGCAGCAGACATTAATAGTCAAACTGGAGGCTGGAGAGATGGCTCAGTGGTTAAGAGCACTGACTGCTCTTCCAGAGGTCCTGAGTTCAAATACCAGCAACCACATGGTGGCTCACAACCATCTGTAATGAGATCTGATGCCCTCTTCTGGTGTGTCTGAAGACAGCTACAGTTACTTATCTTTTTTTTTTAAAGAGTCAAACTGGAAGGCACGTGCTCACACGTGTGTGGATGACTCAAGGGGGTGGGGAGAAGAGGGAACACAGAAGTGGCTGAATAGTGGAATTAGGACATCACTCCGTCAAGCTTTTAGTCAGGAGACCACCACCCATGCAGGCCAGAGAGAGACACGTGAGTCCTGGCTCAGGCTACAAGCTGCCACCACCAGCAATGGGACACTCGGTATCACAAGGGTACTGGGGACATGGCTCAGTTGGTAAAGTGCAGGCCACACAACCATGAGGATCAGAGTTCAGTGCCCAGCAGCACCCATGAAAAAGTCATGCACTGTATGCAGTCTCAGTGCTGGGGGACGCAGAGGCAGACAATGTAGCGGAACCAGCAAGCTCCACGTTCAGTGAGAAACTCAGTTTCAAAGAGTGGAGTGGAGAACAGAGGAAAACACCCAACTCAAGGCCGACCTCAGCACACAGTGGGCACTTCAGCACGCAGTGGGCGCACACACACACACACACACACACACACACACACACTTCCACAAGGCCTTTCAGAGAGTGGATCATGTATACATGAGGAAACACTGGACGAACCCAAATGGGGGAACATTCCATAAAGTTATGAGTTTGGGATCTTTAGGAATGGCAGACCTCAGATGGGCGTGGTGGCACACTCTGTTAATGCCAGCACTTGGGAGGCAGAGGCAAGTGGATCTCTGTGAGTTGGAGGCCAGCCTGGTCTACCAAGAAAGTCCAGAACAGCCAGGGCTACACAGAGAAAACTTGACTGGAAAAACTAAAAAGTTCTATTGATCTTGGAAGAATGCCAGGGACCTCGAAGATCAGGAAAACCAAGGAACCATTACATATAGCAGGGGACAAGGGGACACTGGACTTCAGAAGGTTCCAGATCCCATGCAGAAGGTGTGAGTCCACGGACCACTTGAGTGTGCCCGTGACTGAGTGAGGTATAGAGGGGACTGTAAAGCCTTTACTGCAATTACAAACGAATGTCTTCAAGTGTTTAGAGCAATGGATCACTGTGTAATTTGTATCCAATAGAGGTGGCAAAGGTAAGGGTCAGGTGGTCAGCAGAGACATGTATTAACTATAATGGTCTGGACAAAGGACATTCAGTGCCTGTCTCATGGTCTTCTAACAGGTCCCCTTCGTAGCTGCAGACCCAGTTTGCATATTCACCGAGCACAACTGGCCCAACACAGCTGCTAAGTCGACTTGTAGCGGCTTCTAAGTCTGTCCAAAAGGTTGGAGATTCGCCGTGACCACTTTGTTGAAGGGGCAAGTGGTGTCCCAGGCTCAAAAGACTTCACCCTGGGGTTGGGGATTTGGCTCAGTGGCAGAGCGCTTGCCTAGGAAGCGCAAGGCCCTGGGTTCGGTCCCCAGCTCCGAAAAAAAAAAAAAAAAAAAAAAAAAAAAGAACCAAAAAGACTTCACCCAAGGCCACAGTAGGCCTGAGCACTGAGCCTACCTCTTGTTGGGCAGTGGTCCCAGCAGTCTACCTCCTCCCTGCCTCACAGACACCCACTCCATGTCACCCACTCATTCTGGGATCAGTTGTGCAAGGCAGGTTTTCTTACGACCTGCTGTGGCCTGTACAGCAGGAAGTAGCAGGGCCTCAGCTGAGTCCAGGATGATAGGTAAGGTGACTCCAGAAGTACCACACCTGTGTTCCTGGAAATGGAGTCCCGCCCCTGGTGTCAGCTTCAGGCTTTGCTGGCCCGTCTAGAGACCAGCTGATAAAGGTGGTTTTCCTCCAGCCCTGGGGATGCCAAGGGCCTCCCTGTGGGCAGCATCAGACCCCTAACCTCAGTGATGTTGGGTCTCTGACCCCTGGTCCTGGGAGCATTTGGTCCCTGGCTGGAACAGTGTTGGGGGCCTAGGATCCACCTGGCCAGGAAGAGACAGGAAGGATGATTGGTTCACTCACTTGACACTCAGTCCAGGTACCAGGGGCTTCCTGCATTAAGTATTTTGACAGAGGCTGAGGTGCCTGAGAGAAAATTAGCCACCAGCACAGCGAAGTAAAACTTACGAGTCAGAGGACCAGCCTTCAAATTCCCAGGCAAGTTGTCTAACTACAGACTTGAAATTTCCGAACCTCTGGGACTCCCTCTAAGGGCTCAAAATGGGAAAGGGAACTAGCGGGTATGGACACCATCCAAGGTGAATACACCAGCCTGCTAATGGCACAGGACTCAGGGGAGGTGGGGGAGCTGAGGGGCAGTGGAACTGGGATGGCTCACTGAAGGTGCAGAAAAGACAGTGATGTGTGATAGCACCTCCCTGGAACGATGGGGACTGAGCCTTCCAAGCCTAAGGATCCAAGTTTAAGTTCCAAAAACCATATTAAATTAAACAAAACACCAAGCAGCCCCGGGAAGGAGACAGGTTAGAGGCAGAGACAGACGAACCACTCTCCAGCCAGCTGGCCTAGCCTACCTGGCAATTTTCACGCCAGTGGAAGAGAAAAGGACTCAAGGTTCTGGCCTGACGTCCCATGCAGGCGTGTGACACGCTTGACGCTCCACTCCCTATTTAATAGTTAATCACTATTTAATGGTCTAGATATTTAATCCTATATTTAATCACTCTTTTTCCCAGGAGGCGCCATCGCACGGAGGGTAGATACAGGCTTGGGACCCGGTGGAGCAATAGAGTCTACAGGAGAGCAGTCTGGGCCAGAGAAGCTTGCAACATAACCCACAGCCTTTAGATCGGCTCCGAGGAAGAACCAGAATGCCCACGCACATCATAGCCTGGCTGTCACACAGCGACAAGCTCACAGTGTCCCGGAGGAAAATGGAGCTGGAATACGTGGTGGGGACAAAGGTGTGGAATTGTGGCCCTTGAGATTTGCTGTGGGTTTGTGAGGAAAAAAAATATAGGACAGGTATAGAAAGGGGAAAATGAAAAGACAAAGGGAAGGGTCCCGCCCAGTCCCGGGTACCCCAGAGACAACAGTTAATAACCATGGGCATAGGCAGAATTTAATGAAAAGAAAAGGCAGGGCACACGGAAATTTCACTCCCTCCATGCTCGGGGTGGGGGTGGGGAGATTAGGAAAGAGCAGCTAAGCTGGAAGTCTTCAGAAACCAGAGGGAAAGTGACTCAGAGAGACACCGGCCCTCAGGGCTTCCTGGGGCACAGCCACCTCCCAGATCACAAAGGAGGAAGATGGATTTCTTTTCCCAGGAGTCAGGGCTCTGTGGCCTGTGCGTGGTGCCACCCAGGAGCGTCTCAGTCAAATGCAAGTCTGGTTCCCCGAGTCCCACCCCTTCCTCCAGCGAGTACCCTGTGTCACAGCAGAAGCAACAGGCTTTGTCTGTTATGTCATGCTCCGCCCTCCCTCACCTCAAGATACTCCACAGTGGGGCAGGCCTTCTGCTCACTTGCCCCAGAGAGGGACCACAAGGAGGACGTCTAACCAATGAGATGCTGCCAATCCATCAAGTGGGTCTCACGGTCCTGAGAGCACCAGAACCTCCAAGACCAGCTGAAGCCCAGAATACCAGAGTCACCCTAGGTGCCAGTGTCTGAGGTGTGGAGCAGGCCCAATGCTCTGCTCACACGCTCCCTGGGGCTGCTAGGAGTCAGTCTAACTTCTTGGTCATTTCATTAACTCTCCATAGGTGCCGAGGGGAGGGCCTGTGGATGAGCAAGGACCATGGAGACTCTGCTAATGCCACCTAAAAGCTAGGAGGATCCCATGGACAGAGCAAAGGGGGAACCCAGCAGTCTGGGAACAAACCCGACTCTCACTGATTCTTATGACCGAGCGTCTTCTTACACAGCAGAACACGGGGAAATAACCATGTGAGTCACCTCGGCCTCCTTCATACACCAGGAAGGGGTGGACCTGCCAGACGCTCGCTGCAGCCGGAACTCTGGGCCAGGGGTGATCTCATATCAGAGCCCCAGTACCCACAAGACCCCCCACATTTGATCTGCCTACAAGCAAAGACTTATAAACCCTGGGAATACATGAGTGGTCTTGTGGGTGACACACAAACTAACCAGGCCTTACCTCATGCCCATGGCTGTTCAGAGAGGTCACGTGCAACACTGACCTTGGTCATGGAAGTTTCCAGAATCACAAGTCTCGGGCACATCTTCCCTGTCTACACTTGATCGTGCTTTGTTGGGTTCTCTTCCCTCCAGTAGGTCAACAGAAGGTTCTAGAAGAGGCCTTGTAGCAGAACGGCTTCTGCCTAGATGTGGGGACTGACGGGTGCTTAACCTAACTTTAAGTACTGTACAACCTCCATGGCTTCTCCACAGTGGCTGCAGCTCCTGGGAGGACGGTGACTCCTCAGGAGATTGTTCCATAAGGAACTTGGGACTATCTATGTGCTGCCTCCCCTCTCATGACCACCACCAATCCAGCCTCGGGATAAGGCTTCTCTGCAGTCAGGGCTTTAAAAGAAGCCACTGGGATGAGGCAGGGCCACCAAGGGTGGTCCTTCAGGCTGGAGTTCTTAGTAGCTCAGGACACAAGACGCCCTCAGAGGATGATCAGGGTGGGGAGAGATGGTGTTCTCCAGCTCAGGAGGACTCAGAACCTAGCACCTCCATCCCAGGCCTCCAGCATGAACCATAGCAAGCTGCAGGGTTACAGCACCTCCTCCAAGGGCAGGCTGACTCACCTGGAGCCTCGGCACCCATGAGCAACACAGCTGAACCTCCACCCCCAGTTAGGTCCTCTAGGCAGGAAGTAGGCAGGAAGCTGAGGAAGAGCCCAGCCCTCTAGCTCTGGAGGCCATAGTGACCACAGGCCCTACTGAATGGTGCTGTGCTCCCTGTCTGCTGTCACTCCCAAGGTTTCACAGGTTGAAAGCCCTCCAAGGAGACGGGTGGGATGGCTCAGTGAGGAAAGAATGATCCTTGTTGTCAAGCCGGAGGACCTGAGCTTGAGTTCTGAGACTCATATGGCCGGAAGAGAGAACAGATTCCCACAAGTCTTCCTCTGGCCTCCACATGCACGAAATAATTTTTTAAAGTGTAATTAAAACCATCTCAGGAACTGCTCAGTATAGCCTGAGACACACAGTCACAGCCATGCATCAGAGTTAATCTTCCCCTTCCTCTCTGCACAGACACAATCGTGCTTCAGTGTAAATCTTCCCCTTCCCCTCTGCACAGACCATGACTGTGCTTCACTGTAAATCTTCCCCTTCCCTTTCAATGAGAACCCAAGACACGTCCTTCAACGATAATCTTCCCCTTCCCCTCTGTACAGACCATGACTGTGTTTCACTGTAAATCTTCCCTTTCCCCTTCCCCTTCCCCTCTGCACAGACCATGACTGTGCTTCACTGTAAATCTTCCCCTTCCCCTCTGCACAGACCATGACTGTGCTTCACTGTAAATCTTCCCCTTCCCCTTCCCCTCTGCACAGACCATGACTGTGCTTCACTGTAAATCTTCCCCTTCCCCTCTGCACAGACCATGACTGTGTTTCACTGTAAATCTTCCCCTTCCCCTTCCCCTCTGCACAGACCATGACTGTGTTTCACTGTACATCTTCCCTTCTCCTTCCCCTCTGCACAGACCATGACTGTGTTTCACTGTAAATCTTCCCCTTCCCCTCTGCACAGACCATGACTGTGCTTCACTGTAAAACTTCCCCTTCCCTTTCAATGAGAACCCAAGACACGTCCTTCAACGATAATCTTCCCCTTCCCCTCTGTACAGACCATGACTGTGTTTCAGTGTAACTCTTCCCCTTCTCTTTCAACGAGAACCCAAGACATGTCCGCTTTGAGGCTTCCTGGGTGTGAGATCACAGATGCAGAGATCTCCCATCCCACCTAAGGGACGGGAGAAGTGGTACCTAGAGCTTCTGTTCCATGCTCATCTCCTTGATCTTATCTTTACATTTGCGCCACACAGAAGAAGTTCAAGGGAACAAACATAGATGCTTAGCATGGGGCTGGGTGGCTCTGTTCATGCAGGGCTTCCCTTCCCTTCCCACTATTCCAGTGGCTTTGACCTCCCTCCCTCTGGGGTTTCTGCACATGCCCAGTAGTCATCCTAAAGAACAATCCTAAGGAGTCAAAACCCAAGACAAGGCCATTGGGGTGGCTCAGTGGCTCTGTCACTAAGCCTGGTGACCAGAGTTCAAACCCCAGATCCACATGGTGAAATGAGAGAATCAACTGGGTTGTCCTCTGATCTTCCTACATGTGCCGTGGCATGCACTCCCCTACCCTCTAACCATGTGTTTTGAGAACCTGAGGCTGGCAAGATGGCTCAGCAGGCAAAGGAGCCCATATAAAAAAAAAATGGAACCAACGTCACAAAGTCGTCCTCCGACCTCCACATATGTGCTGTGCCCAACACGCACCTTATACACATATACACAGCAATCAGTAAAATAAACTTTGTAAAAGCCATGACGATGGGAGACAGAAACACACTCTCCTCCTTTTTGCACAGGGATGCATTTTCCTCTCACACCAAATCCCAGGAATTAGGCAGCCAGCTCTGATCTCATACCAGCCATAACCACCTTGAGCCAAGCCCCCTTCCTAAGCCACTCACTCTATGGTACTGACGCAAAGCAACTCTGTCAGGCACTAGTGGGAGTGGGGAAGCCCAAGAATGACAGCCTGCGTCCATCCCTCCCTGCCTTCCAACTGGCACCTCATGTGACAGCTAGGGTCTCACCTGATAAAAGCTGCTTCCACTCACACCAGACACTACAAAGCCCTAGCTCTTGACTCTGCCAGGGTCCCTGGCCAAGGCCCAGTGTGTCCCAGTGAGGAGGTCCCCGATGCACTTTCTGCCAGCTCTCATTTCAATGGGTCATCAGCAGGGTGGGAGGAGAGGTCCAACACTTAGGTCCTCTATAAGCCAGACTGCTTTGAGCATGAGACAAACAAGTTCCTACTCTATTAAGGAGGGACACTGACCCATCTGGTAGATAGCCTTGTGCTCACTCACGATCGCTCAGGAGCCCCAGACCCCAGCTCTAGCCCCTCCCCCACCACGCACAGACACACACCTAACACTTCAGCTGTGTAGATCCTGGCTTCAGAGCTGACTCTAGGTTTCAGGACAAGGCTCATGACCTTAGGACTAAACAGACACCATGGTGTCTTCTTTGTGTTGATTCTCTGGGACCTTCAGGCTTCCTGAGAACTTACTAAGTTGAATCTCTTTCCTCGGCCTGATAAGTACAGACCTGGGAGCACTGATGACAAGATTCTCCACACACAGGAGAATGGAGTCATCCCAGATCTCAGCTGTAGACTCTCCAATGTAAGCTACAGTGGTTAGAGGGGCAGAGAGGGGCAGCCAGTCACAGGCAGGTGCCTGACGTGAATCCTGGCTTTGTTCGCAGCTCCCTGCCTGCCACCACCAAGGAGCCCTGAAGGGAGTTATTATACACAACAGGGCGAAGTGAAGAAACACCATCCTGCCATCCAGATGTTCCTTATCTGCGAGCAGCCAAGCCAGTTCTGCAACTATTGGTCACAGCCAGCTTGCCGCCGGGTGTCACAGGCCCGAGACTGATCACCTTAAACTAGCCAGCTCCTGGGTATCAACATCCCATTTGACACACGCGTGTGGACGTTGGCCATTCTTGGCACAATCATGCTCACAACTCCAAACTCTGAGCCCAGGGGAAAAAATAGCATCAAAGGAGACATTACAAAACTAGGGACTTGTGAGCAAGCTGTGTGTATCTGTGTATCTGTGTCTGTGTGTGTCTGTGTGCATGTGTGCGTGTGCATGTGTATGTGTATCTGTGTGTGTGTGTGTGTGTGTGTGTATCTGGGGGTGTGTGTGCACTCATGCATGTTTATGTAGCGTTTTTTTATATGATTCATGTCAGTTAAAGAAATCTCTCTTTTCTGCTCTTTCTTTGGGGGAGGAGGGTCTCATGTAGCCCAGGCTCTCCCTGAATTATCTATGGAGCCAGGGCGTGACCCTGATTGTAGATCCTCCTGTCTCCACTTTTAGAATGCTGTGATGATGGAAGAGACACAGATCTGGTTGGAAGTCTTCCTACTACTGCGGGAAGGCAGCCTGAGGGAGCTCCTAATTACCCCGCCGTTCCCTAGTGTTCACTCAAGCAGTGTCTCACCCCTCTCCTTTGGAGGGGACTAAGCCTCTTGCAAAGAGGTGCAGCAGAAGCTGTAAGTCCCTCGTGAGGTTCGCTGCGGCTATTCTAGGCCTACGATTACTCCTCCCCACTGTGCCATCCATCTGCTAGGCCACAGTGAGCCCCGTGGAAGGCACAGCCATTGTGCTTAGAATTGGATGGCTCCAGGCGAGACCACCACCTTGAGCCACAGAGCACTCAGCTGCACAATCACAAGTATCTGCCCCAAGCTTGGGGGGCAAAGTGTTCTTCAGCCAGGGATGGAGACTGGAACCAGCCATTGCACATCATGGGTTGGGTCTCGGTCATTTATGGTCTCGTCACAGCTGCTTTGAATCTTAGGAGCCTGTGCCCACAGCTGAGCTGTAAGCCTGTGGCTCCTAGATTGGCAAGTTGAATGTTAATGTGGACTGAAGTCACACCTAAGTGTATAAATTGTTAAGATGACAAGGGAAAGAGGGTGTGATCCTATTCTCTAAGATCCTTGTGTATTGGCGAATTATATTCTGATGCTTGTGAGTCAGTCTCAGGCTAAAAATATATATGTATAAATTCTATGATATAGAGAATATGTATACATACATGCATTCATACATACATGTGATATATACATATCATTTCTTTATGTGCAGTGGACACCCTGTCATTCAACCCAGACTCCACGACTGTTGTGTGTTGAGTTGGGCTGAGAAAAATGCCCATACTCTCTGCCAATTTCTTTAGCTGACATGATTCATATCAAAAAGGTTACACACACATGCACATACTCACACATACACACACATGCATGTACATGCACAATACAGCATCCTCAGTATATACCAAGTTTTATATATATATATATGTTATATACATATACACACATATATATGTATAATATATATATATTAGAATCTAGGGCCTTGCATATGCTAGACAAGGGTCAGGTCTTTGTTTTTAAATTAATCTTTATTTTTTTAATGTATATGGGTGTTTGTCTGTGTGTGTGTGACCACACGTATGCAGTGATCCCAGACATTGAAAGAGTACATGGATCTCCTAGAACTGGAATTACAGATGGCTGGGAGCTGCCATGTGGGTCTGGGAATTGAACCTGGGTCCTCTGGAAAAGCAACCACCACTTTAACTGAGAAGCCATCTCTCCCTCCTGAGCGTGGGTCTTAAACATACGAATCTGTGATTGCTTTCTTCACTGAGTCTTTAAAGTCTGACACGTTTATGAATATGTGACCAACTGCCAAGTCCTGATTTAAAACCAGTAGAAGGTCCTCACGACTGTAAGAAGAAAGGCCAGATTCTTTCTGATGAGGCTCCTAGGGTCAGCCGTGGAGCCTGACCTTCTCCCACCAGCCCCTGCACTTCCCTTCTCCTGGCTGGCCCTCTGCCTGGCGCATGCACTCGTCTTTCTACTCCTGTAAATCTCACACATTGTTCTCTCCCAGCTCCACACGCCACAGTCAAGGTCGACTATGACCTGCTTCCACCCACTGGGATGGATGCCTGAGGGCAGAGAGTGTGGGCATTTTCCTCAGCCCAATCTAACACTCCACAGTTGCTGGAGCCCGGGTTGTCATCGAATGACTAGGTGCCCATTGCACACATGCTCATCCAGACACCCAGGCCTGGATCTGGAGAGCCCAGAAGGGTGACAAGGTCAATAGTCAGGATGGTAGGACAGGTGGGAGTCACGCCCACCTCAGGAGCAGCCTCCAGGGCAGAGTCAAGGTCCCAGGAGCAGGAATTTCTAATCTCGTGTCCTCCTACCGTGCAGGACATCAGAGAGAGCTTTGTCCAGCATCAAAACCGAAGAGTCTCGCAAACCCCTGTCCATTTGTCACTCTGGAAACACGACAAAAAGGAGCTACCTCGCCAGCCTAGGGGCTGAACCTCAAATCTGCCTCGACCCCTGTAACTTGGGGGTTTCTCCATCTCTGTCAGCCTCAGGTTCCCTTCCGGTCCCTTTGGCTTTCTTCCTCAGCACATCTGAATCAGTAGGACCACTGACGAAACATCTCCCACTCCCTTCCCCTCCCCGTGAGCTGATTCGTGAATACTGTGCGCTGTATTATCCCCTGTGTCGCCCAAGATTGTCCAGTCCATATGCAGCGAGAACCAAATGATGCCCAACGGAACCTTGGTGCTCTTCTCTGTGCCAAAATTGCCATAAAGTTCATCTGGAGGTCAGAGGCCTCGGAGGGGACCCAGCCAGTCTCAGGACACCTGTGTGTGCTGTGAGGCCGACCAGCGCCTGGGACACAGCACCCACCAAATGGACATAAAGCCAAGTCATGACATTTGCAGAAGTGATCCCAGAGTGAACCCGGTTCCTCCCCAAAGCCTCTTGGGGGCCACAGGGTTCCAGCCCCAGCAGGGTGCAGTGTGTCCCCTGACCTTTTTGCTTCACCTCATTCCCGGGGACTGGTTTATTAGTATGGTTGTTTTGTGGTATGATATCAGGGATGGAAGCCAAGGAATTATGCATTGATCCACCATTGAATTCCACTCTTCCCAGACCCTGACTATGCACCCTGACGGTGCACCCTGACTGCATGCCTTGGGTTTATAAGGCCAGCTTTGAAGACAGCTCGCCTGACACATCTCCCCTTTTCTGAGGACTGCATGCATTGCTGACCTCCCCCATAAGTCTACAGTCCTGGTCACCATATGCCCGAGGCACCCTCATTTTTCAGTTGCTACAGGGAGTAGTCAGCTGGGAAATACACCTGCAGACTGGCCGGCCGCCTTTGAACACCTCAGGGGAACGAAGTCCACCTGGCTTAAGCATTTGCAGATGGGCTTCACCAAGCTCGCACCTGCACACTCTCAGAATCCCTGATGACAACCGGCTACACATCAGGGGCACTTAGGGACGCCCAGCCTTGCCCAAAACATCAAAAGACAGAGGAAGAAAATAGAACAGAAAAAGGTGGGAAGGAAGCCATCAGTGTCAACAAATACACTTTCAACTCCTGCTAACCACACATTATAAATGTGTAAGGACACACCTGGCATTAGCAAAGGATTATGGTACACCGCTAACCCGTGAGGCTGCTGAGAAACATGGATGGCTTGGGGTCCTGCGGTTCACAGCCCCAACACAAGAATTCTTACATCAACACCTATACGGAAAGGTTAAATGAATGCCTAGATGTCTAAGAACTACACCATCAAGTGTTTTGACTGTAGCATTCTTGGGGAGAAAATAAAATCAAAATGTTACAAAACATCTTCTTTTGTTTTGTTTCGAATTTAACCTAGACCCTCCTTCATCTTGGCATGAAAAGACCTGACATGGGGGGTGGGGGGGGGTTGTGCACAGGAGTTCTAGGTGTGCTGTGGGTTTCCACTCTTGGACTTTACAAAGCCGGTGGGGATGGGTCCCTCCTGGCTGGACCCCAACTGCTCCATCCACAGACACAGAAACAACCTTATGGTTGTTAAGAGAAACTTCTTGTACTGAAGTTCTGTAAGGTTATTTTAGGGGTTTCCCTTGAGGTTCACAGACACAGTTCAGAATGGGTGGGTGTTTGTTTTGTTTTTTAAGAAAGGGTTTTTCTGGGTAGCTTGTACTGAAACTCACTATATAGATCTCAGAGATCCACCTGTCCCTGCCTCCCAAGTGCTGGGATGAGAGGCATGTGCCACCATGCCTGGCTCAGAGCAACATTTTTAAAAACCACGGTGTTGTAGAGGAAAACCCTCTAGAGGAGCCCTACTGAGCCACTGCAGTTCTCACTCTTAAACTTGAGCGGGATTTTGTGCGGCTTTTTTTCCCCCCATCCCTTTGAATCCCAGCCTCCTTTAAAAGTCTACGCGGCTGTCTGTGTGTGCAGAGGCATTTAAATTCTCTGGACTCGAAGGAAACTACGTTAACTCCCTGGCTAGGTGGCCTGCCAGCTCCATGACCTTACAGAGCACAGGCCTCAGTTTCTCATTACCAAAATGGGCTGGCCTACTCAGGTTAACTGCTGAGTACTCTGCTTTGAGCCAGGTCGAGCGCTTTCTTCGCAGCTAGCTTCTTTTCAGCGTCAGAGGAGGCGCTGATTAGAATCTCAGTGTCTAGTGACCCATGGGGTCCCGGGGGCCAGATATAGCTTCCCAGGGGACAGATATGGGGTCGATTCCATGCTTCATACCAAATCGCCCAGACTCACCAGGGTGTCCACCTCGTCCCTTTCTAGCGCCTTGTACCGGTGGTTCTGGCCCAAGAAGGCCAGTTTCTGCAGAAACTTGAAGCGTCTCCCCATGGTGAGCTGGTGTCCAGGCTGCTCCACAGCCGGGCGTGGGGCAGGTCGTAGTCCCAGCCCGCTTCCCTGGGGCCCTAGCGAGGCCGCGGCTGGTGCTGCGCGCCCAGGCTTCCCGGGCGGCCAGGTTGCCGGGGAGCTGCCTACCTGGTCCCCAGGTAAGCTCCGCCCCTGGGCGGGGCTCAGCAGCGCCGCCCTCTGCACGCCTGGCCTGGCCCGCCCCGCTGGCGCCAGGACCCCGAACTCCCAGGGTCAGCCGCAGTGACTCCGGAAGGATCAGGAGGCTACTGTGTGGTCTCAGAGCTATGATTCTTGTCCAAACCTGCCAGAGCATAAGAATCACCTGAAAGGGGCAAAGTCCTGAGCCAAAAGCCTTACTTGGGATAGAGCAGCTCTGGGCCAGTCAATTATTTGGGCTCTCCGAGCCACCTGGCCACATCTGTAATTGAAATATGGCAGAAAGTTGGGACCTTACCTACAGGAGCCTTACCTACACCTATGTAGATGCGCCCTTGGGAGTAGGGAAACTGGGGGTACTACAGCCACCTGTGGAAGACCTCCGACCTTTATGTTCACCTGTAGAGCTCACTCCTCTCTTTCTAATGATCAGGACAGCACCCACCACCCCCGTCCCAGGAAAATTGGGAATCCTGCAGGGCTCAGCACCGAGCGTATTGCATTGGCAGCACGCTGGTACCCTGGTGGCGGGGAGATGGGTATCACACACTTTGGGCTGCCCAGTGTGTGCTTGTGCACTCTGGGAAGCCACAAGGCTTTAGGGTGGACCAGGGTCCCTAACTTCACGGAGCAGAGGTGGCCCCGGAGAAGGTTGGGTCCTGCCCCATCCTGGGTTTACTTTTGACCTCAGGCAGTTGATCAACTGACTGCATATTTGTTTGTGTGACTAACCTGTCCCCCGACTTTGAGCAAATAGTTGCCACCTTTCTCACTAGCTCCCCCAAGCGGTGGCCACTGCAGTCCTAGTCAACCTGATGGGACGCTTTAGTGGGCTCCACCTCTCCCTTGCTTCTTCCCTCTTAACAAAACCGAAGCACCTCCGCCATCCTGCCCATCCCCCACCACGATGCCTGCTCCCGCTGTGAGGCCCCTCCCCCAGCATGAGACGTCACCCCACCCCCACCCCAGTTCTGCCACGTCCTTCCAGATGTGTGTGACCTTGGGTGACTTTTCCGGTCTCTCTCCACCTCAGGTTACTCCTCCATGAAGTAACGGAGACACTGCCTACCCACCCGGGTGAGTCGGGCGTCTCAGAAGAAAACAGCACCAGAGAGCTGGAGTGAGAGATAGAATCTGAAGATGTGGAGCAGGCATCGTGGTGGGGGATGGGCAGGATGACAGAAGTGCTTCGGTTAGACGCAGGGAAGACATGAAGCCCATTAGCATAAAGGACCTGAGAGAGCAATAGGGCAAACTGCCTACTGTGCATGGAGGGCCTGCAGGCTAGGTTCTGAGAGAGAAGAGACCCACTGTGTGCAAGCAGGGGGGTGGGTGGGGAGCTTCTGATCATAAGCCAGGAGGACATTGGTGTCCCCTCCTGGTCTGAGTCTCTAGAAGGGTGAGAACACGTTCTGTGGGTGCTGAAAAGAAACTTCCAGAACAAATGCCAGGGCCCACTGTGTGGCTGGTGCCTGCTTGTGCAATGGGAAACCTCTGCCCCTGCCTACCACTGGCACCTGAGCTCTCAGGAGAGTCTGGTTCTTGCGGAGAACACCTGAGAGCTTGGCTCTGTTATCTCCTGGGTCTTCTGCAACTTGCTTCCTGTGACTCTAGGAAGGATGCTCGGGTGGTGAGGAACCTCTCACCTTTCCAGGGGGTAAGGGAGGTTCTGGCCAAAGCAGCAATGGGCTGATTGGCCAACACACACACACACACACACACACACACACACACACACACACACACACACACACAGCACACAGCTGCATAGCTCGGCTCCTGGATCCCATCACTACAGCCGCCCTCCTGTGGGCAGGTATGAGAATGTGCAGGAAGCGTGAGAGGGGACACTACGTAGTAGAGATCACGGAACACCCCCCCAAATGGAAAGATCATTATGGCGACTGGAAGTGGCTAGATGGTCACACTCAGGCTTTGGAGAAAATGTAGCCCGTGGACATGCCTCTGCTAGATTTTTATTTTCTGAACCCTTACCACTGCCCTGCAGGCCATGCTCCCAGGCCTTCTCCATAGCATGCAAAGTGTGATGTGTGTAAGCTGTCACTTCAAACTTTCTGGTCCTGTATTTTTTTTCTGCTGGCATCCACTTGATCTGACACGGGGAGAGGGGCTTTGAAGTTTCCTTTCCAGCCACCTCCTGTCACTCTGAGTTTGCTCTTCCCACATTACTGTGTCCTGCTGGTCTCTCCTTGCCTCTCTCGTGCTTCATGCCTGCTTTTTGAGGGGCGTACTCTCTGCCTTTCATCTTTTACCTTGATCCTGAGTAAGTGGGGATCTTCATGCACATGTCCTCAGCAGTGACACCCGGGGCTTCTGTTGATTTTTTGGTCTCTCTTCTTGTCTTGTCGCCTGACATGCTGCAGTGGTCCCTACAGACTCCAAGGGTTCTTATTTTCCCTCTAAGAAGTTCTATTTCATTCCTTTCTTCACCTTGGAAGATTCTAGAACCCACATTTTAAGGAATGTCCTCAGACAAAACAGCCACCCCACCCAGGAACCCCTGAACTGTGCAGTTTAGAGATGGCCCTGACAGCTGGGCCAAGGGCGGGGCCAAACCAGAAGCATGTAGCCTTTCCTGAAATGTCTGCTCTGGACACCTTGAGCAACGAGTGAAGTCACACCGGTCAACTCCCTTCACTCTCTCCTTGAAAGTGGAGTCTTTCATTCTCTGTGAATTGGCTCCCAAGAACGCATCTGGAAAAGCAGGCTTGACACAATCTCAAGGCACCTGAAATTTATTTGGTCATAAACTGCACTCCTGGGTTTGGCAACTGGAGGCGTCCTCGTCAAAGAGGGTGCATTGCACGCGGGTGTATTTCAGACACATTCTTAAGTTGTAGGAACAAGCTGGAAGTTGACACATTCTTAAACAAACACTCCTCTGCTTGTGCATTAGCAGCACACACAAAATAGTACAACTGGGGTTGGGGATTTAGCTCAGTGGTAGAGCGCTTGCCTAGCAAGCACAAGGCCCTGGGTTCAATCCCCAGCTCCAAAAAAAAGAAAAAAAAAGTAGTACAACCATGGAATCAGGTGTGGCACATCTGTAACCCCAGGACTGGAGAGTTAGAGGCAGGAGGATTGCTGTGAGTTTAAGGCCAGGCTGGGCTATGTAGTGAGACCTTGTCTCAAAGCAGCAGTAACAATATATTGTACAGTTGAAGAAAGCTAAGTCACTAGAGGGAAAAAAAAAAACATCTCATTGATTCAACATTTGTATGTGTGCTCACGCATTCGTGTATATATGTGTGTGCATGTTTGTGTGCATGCGTGTGTGTGTGTGTGTGTGTGCATGTGCGCGCAAGCACACTCTGGAGGAAGTGCACAGGCATGTGTGTGCACCTCTGAGTAGAGGTCAGAGGTCAACCTTGTGTGTTTTCCTCTGTTGAGCTTCACCTTGGTTTTTGAAATGCAATCTCTCACTGGAGTGGCCAGTGAGCCATAGGAATTATTCCTCTTCGTCTTCCCAGCACTGGGATTCGAACTCAGGTCTTCATACTTGCATGGGAAGCACTTTAAAGACTGAGCCACCTCCCAGCCACTCAACAAAAATTTTTAAGCTGTGTCCAGGACCTAGGGGAAGGAACCAAGAGCACAGCCTACTCTGGCCCTGTCCTCCCCGAGTGTCTGAGACAGGACTGCTGTGAATCTCTGCGTGGTTCACTACCAGGCAGTGAGGTAGCGGGCTGCAAAATGGCTGGGTGGGAGAAGACTTGTCCTTGTCTAACCTGTCCCGTGTCACTTTCCTTACTGTTGTGACAAAATGCCTGACAAAGCAACCTAAGGAAGAGGTTTGTTTGTTTGTTACCCACAGTTCCCAGAAATGCATTCAGTCATGGTGAGTCATGGTGGGAGGATAGAGGCAGCTGCTCACACTCTACCCCGTCAGAAAGCAGAGAGAGTTGGATGCTGGTATGCTCAGCTGGTTTTTCCTTTTTAGGAAGCCCAGGACCCCAACCCATAGCATGGTGTTACCCATATTTAGGCTGGTTCTTCCTGACCTCAATTAATCTCACAATCCCTCATAGGTAGGCACAAAGCTTTGTTTCCATGGTAACTGTAAAGTCTAGCATGCTAAACATCACATCAGAGGGTGGGTCCGTATCTGCCCTGGAGGTCTTCATAGATGCATTGTTCTTATGCCTCGAGGAGTAAATTCAGCCTCGGTTAGCCTCGGGGGTCCTTGTCATGAGGTGTTCACTAGAGAAGACTGCTCGGACCTAGACTTAAGCCAATAGGAAATCTACTAGCCTAGCCGTCTGGTGGCTCCCCTGTGTAGCATGGAGCCTTTATCAGGGTGAGATTTTTAAGCACAAAAACACCATGTTCTGGATTGACATACTTCAGTTAGCAAGAACAGTTAGCCAGAAATGGAACCACAGAACCCCCGAAACAAAGTACACTTAGTGACTTTCCCAGAACTGTGGACATTGATGGATTAGAACTTTGTTTTAGGGCTGGAGAGATGGCTCAGCATTTAAAGGCTAGGACTTTGTTTTAGTTTTGGCAGGTGGTGACCTCTAGGTTCTGAATGGTTCTGCCATGGCACCAGATGCAGTAAGATCTCAGCCCCTGTAACAGTTCTGACTCCAACACTGGGGATGGCGTCGGAGTGACAGTAGAGATAGGCAGGTGAGGAAGGCTCAGAAGCTGAAGTCCCACTAAGGATCTGGGACCACCCAACCCTGGAAGGAGCAAGAAGCCTCCTGCCCCATATCATTCAGAGGAAGTGTGGCCCTGCCAGGACCAGATTTCAGACTGTGACTTCGGAATCTGACAGAACAAATACTTGGGGCTTGGGGCCCTGAGGGTAGGTGCTGTTCACTGTTACAGCCCAGAGCTGGGGACAAGCAGTAATGTCACATAGACGACGTTATATTAAAAGAGGTGACCCGGCCCAGAGAAACAAATAGTGTGTGTTCACGCTCACACAGGGAACTTAGCTTCTAACCATCAGATATGAGTGATTGTGTGTGAGAGTCGAGGCCAGGAGTGGAAAGGGGTCCATGAGGAGGCGGCGTGTGTGTGTGTGTGTGTGTGTGTGTGTGTGTGTGTGTGTGTGTACAGTAGAATGCATGTTGTGTCAATGTGGAAGAGAGAGTAGAATATTGGTGTGTGTGTGTGCATGTGTGTATGTGTGTGTGTTTGTAGAGAACAGTAGAATGCATGTTGTGTCAATGTGGAAGAGAGAGTAGAATACTGGGGGTTAAGGTATAGCAGGGGAGGGCTGGGGAGCATAGGAAACCCCATAATGAAATCTGTATACAGAGAGAGAGAGAGACAGAGAGACAGAGAGACAGAGAGAGACAGACAAAGAGAGACAGACAGAGAGAGACAGAGAGAGAGAACACAAAGGGGCCTGGAGAGATAGCTCACCAGTTAGGAGCACTTCCTCATCCAGAGGACACAAGATCATGTCAGGGAGCTCACGACTGCCTGTGACTCCATCTCCCCAGACGACCTCTTCCGACCCCCAAAGCTTTCAGCCTTGTACATGATACACAACACACAAGCGGGCAAAGCTTTTGTGCACATGAGATTAAATAAATCTTACAAAAAAAAAAAAAGTAAGCAGGGTGCCTTGGGTGGAAGTGGCTAGGAGGTGACATGAGGGCGCAGAACTGAGAGTGAGGAAAGGGCCCTGGGGGAGGGCAGGCTCCAAGGAGCAAAGGACACGCCAGTGTCAGCAGCAGAGGCCTGCCACAGGCGGGACAGCCACTTCCAGTGCTCACTCTCAAGTTATGGCTGTGCTCTCAGAGTCTTCTCCAGATCTGCCCTGCTGTCACCTCCTGGTGACATCAATGGTCTTGTAGGGTTTTCATTCCACCAGAAGGAAGGGACAAGCTCCAACCTGTGCCTGGGAACACCATGCAAAGGTGCCCCAGGGGAATCACTGGAGCCCAAGGGGTAAACACATAGCTCAGATGCCTGCCGCCCTCCCCCTCCTCCCCCAGTCACAGGCACCAGGTCACAGCAGTGGGTCACTTTCCCTGGGCTGAAGCAGGCCTGAGAATCCTTCTCTTACCATTCTTAGAAGCCACCATAACTGTTGACACCTGGCATATGACTGTATCTGTTAACCAAAGGGTTTTCACAGGGAGAAGGCAGAACTTGGCTGGGAGGCCTTCCAGGAACCCTCTAGAAGGTAGGTACACAAATGGAAATCTCCAAGTCACAGGCCTTTGCTTCCCAGGTCAATGTCATGGTGTGGTAGGAATGTGTGGCATGGCGGTAAATGGCTCCCCTGGGCTGAGAGATGGCTCAGTGGGTCACACCTTGCTGTGGGACACTGAGGACTCAGACTCGGATGCCACACAATAGCCTGCATCTGTGATCCCAGCTCCCATACAGCAAGATAAGACGCAGACACAGGGGAACTCCAGAAACTTCTGGATTAGCTAGCTTGCTCTGCATGGTGGTGAACAAGAGATCCTGTCTCAAACAGGGTCAGAGAGGAGGATGGACACCCAATATTATCTTTTGACACATTCGTGCATCCCACTCACATACACAAAGATAGAGGAGGAGGAGGGAGGGGAGGAGGGGGAACAAGAGGAGGGGGAACAAGAAGAGGGGGAACAAGAGGAGGAGGGGGAGGAGGGGGAACAAGAGGAGGAGGGGGAGGAGGGGGAGCAAGAGGCGGAGGGGGAGGAGGGGAGGGAGGAGGGGGAACAAGAGGAGGAGGGGGAAGAGGGGGAGGGAGGAGGAGAGGGAAGAGGAGAAGCAAAAGCAGTGGCAGGCAATTAAGAGAGACACTTGTTGGGGTTGGGGATTTAGCTCAGCGGTAGAGCGCTTGCCTAGCAAGTGCAAGGTCCTGGGTTCGGTCCCCAGCTCCGAAAAAAAGAAAAAAAGAAAAAAAGAAAAAAAAAGGAGAGACACTTGTCATTGATCTCTGGCCTCTGCATGCTCACACGCATGCATGTACACATGTGAATAAACACATATACACAAAGAAGAAGAAAGTGTCTCTTCTTCAAGGCTCCCCATGGACTCATTACCCAAATCCGTAGGACTTGGACTACCTCGAGACCTGAGCCAGGACTCAGGTAAATCTAACTACTGGACCAAGACCACCGACCCCCTGTCATCCTCTCTGCACCCACAGCCCTGGGTGCTGTTCAAAGGAGAGCTGACCAGCCTTGCTTCCCGGCCTTGACAGTCCTGGCCTCCTGAGCCCCGCATGACCTCCCCACGCTCTTCGTGGGGTTTCTACTTTTTCCAGGCCTAGCCATAAGACCCCCTCTCAGACGCCTCTTGGGAATCCCACTGGCCCTGTTCCTGCTGATCATTGCACACCGGGTTCCCCCAGTTTGAAATACCCTCTCACTGAGACAGGGGGCGGCTCATGAGAACCGTGAGAACCTGAAATCATCACAGGACCCCTCCTGATGTCGTAGGAGCCGTAAGCAGTTGCTGGGATGTGAAGACTCTTCAGTGGAGCTGCCTACAAGCTGCAGGAGACCCCAGAGACACAGAGTTTTGAGTTGTCACCCGTGCTGCGGCAGGCTTCCCAGTCTCCCACACTCCTGTGGGTAACCCTGATCTGCCATTGATTCACAGATGGCCTCTGTGTGGCCTTGAAACATGTGCCCACAAGACTACAAGGGGAAGCAGTCACTTCACAGGGAGACACTTAGAAGGAGCCAACCTAGCCATCACCAGGAAGGGACAGTCGTATGCTGCGCCCTGGTAGGAAAGATGGATGGAGGAGACACCAAGGGTCTTCCTGCCTCGAACCCAGCCTGGATCACAGCTCTGGTGCTGAGTGAGACTTCTTGGGGAGTCTATCTACCCCAGAGAGACAGAAGTGAGTGGTAGACCAGAGATGATTCCATATATGTCTGGTGTGGTAAGCCAACAAGTATATTGGGATCATTTCCAGAAGCATGGGGGCTCAAAGGCAGCTACGTCACCAACAATTCCACCTCAGCATGGGCAATACACAGATGGAGTGTCCACCCCCAGTCATCGCGATCTTCCCCTGGCTCCTCTAGCATCTCCAGGAGGGTTATGTGCAGCTGGGGCTGTGAGCGTCTCTGACCTCAGGCGAGAATCTCAGGAGACTCAGTGACCACAGCTGCTCTAAGTCTGACATAGCGGTGGCCGACTCACAGTGTTCCACAGTGGGGACTCCAGTCACAAGGGAAAGTGTACCAGGAAGCCACTGGCTCATTTCTTCAAAAGCTGTAAACTTCCAGCATACGAAGAGATTGCAGAACATTCCGGAAGGCAAGTGACCAAAGAGGAAGCTCGACCAAATACAGCTCATGACTCCGGACTCAGAAGATGCTTCACCTTCTGTCTTAGGGGGCAAGGTGGGGACAGGCATGTGACGATGGACTTGCAACAGTGTGGCTTCCCAGCTTTTATTGTACTGTGGTTATGTGTGTGTGTGAGAGAGTTTTTGGACGGGCACACTGAAGTGTATAGAGATAAAGGAGAGAGAAAAAGGAGGAGGGGAGTGAGGAGAGGGAGAAGGGGAGAGAAAAAGGAGTAGGGGCAACCAGTGCAGGATACTCATGGCTCTGAAGGTTTTTTGCTGTGGAATTCCACTTAGGTATTCTCCAGAAAGTGGCATGAAGTTTCAACACAGACACGGGGAAGCCAGGCTAGAGACAGCCTGGTGGCAATACCTGCATGGTAATGGGCCATTCTGTTCTGATGGCGGTGATAGTCACACCCATGCAACTTACCCAGTGTTACAGAGACCACACTTGCCCTGTAGCCAGCCCATGTTCCTGGCTCTGACATCATACCACAGTCGTGTAAGGTGTAACTGTCAGGGAGACAGTTCCTGCTGTGATTTCCCACACCTGTGCATTCTCTCTGGAGACCTGGGGGCCGTCTTGGCAGCCCCTGGTAATCCTATACTTATTCCAAAATAAACCTGTGGAAGAAACATCATGTGCCCCTTCCCTCCCTCCCACCCCAGTCCCTCTGTGACTCCTCCAGGACGCGTCTGCCCACCTACAGGACCTAGAGTGCTGCTGACTGTCTGTCCCCCATGGCCTGTCATCTTCACGAGAGCCGGGCAGAACCTGCCTCTTCCCAAAGGCATCCCCAGGCTCTGGAAGAGTGCCTGGCACACAGTAGGTGCTTACGGTCTGCAGATCGATAACCAAATGAGAGATCTGTGGCTAGCCTTAACTCAATAGGCAGCCAAGGATGAAGTGGAACCTTTGACCCTCTGGTCGCTCTCCCTTCCAGCTGCTAGGATAACAGGTATTAACTAAGAAGCCAGTTTATGCCATGCTGGGGACTGAACCCAGGGCTTTGAGCATGGTAGGGAAGTAGCCTACCAATTAAACTACATACCTAGCCCACAGAAAGACTTTTGGGCCACAATTTGGACAATGTTGGAAGAGTAGGCACCAGCAGCCTGTTTAACCAATCACTTTGGGCATATGACTTCAGAGTGGAGGAGGGAGGGAGGAGCTCATGGCTGGACAGTGTCACGGACCTGGCAGATTGGAAGCTGGCTCTGTGCTTCGGTTCTGATCCTCAGTGCAGCACTCACACCCCACAGGCAGAGGGAACAGTACAAATGGTGAGAGTCTCCGCCCAGGTCCCCTAGTTTCTGCTCCATCGTCTTGTTCAGTCCCTTGGTTTTGGTGGCTCCCTTTCTGACACCCGGTCCCTGAAATTTGGGAGTCATCCCTGGGATCAAGTGCAAGTTTAGAAGGTAAAGAGTGACCTGCCCTCTTTTTTTTTTTTTTTTTTTTTTGTTTTTTTTTTTTTTTTCGGAGCTGGGGACCGAACCCAGGGCCTTGCGCTTCCTAGGTAAGCGCTCTACCACTGAGCTAAATCCCCAGCCCCTGTGACCTGCCCTCTTTACCCCACTAAGTCTGCTGAGGGCGGTACCTAAGCCTCCTGTCCAGACCTTCCGGGAACCAGACAGAGACAGGGTCTGAGATACAGAATGACTGAGTAAGTACCAGAGCCACACGGAAGAGAGCAGAGGGAAAGTCAGATTTCACAGCCCTGCTGTCTGTAGACTCTGTAACCACAACACCTCCAGGCAGGCCCGTATCTATCAGTCCATCTGAATAACTACTCCTCACCCATCTGTCTGCAAACCTCATTCAACCACTCCTTCTATAGGCACGGCGGGAGGCTGGGGTTCAGGTGAGTGTGGAGGTGAACTAGCCCCAAGCTGATGCTTGGCTCCCTCCTGGGAAGCTCTCAGTCCTTTTTTTTTTTTTTTTTTTTTTTTGGTTCTTTTTTTTTTGGAGCTGGGGACTGAACCCAGGGCCTTGCGCTTCCTAGGTAAGCGCTCTACCACTGAGCTAAATCCCCAGCCCCTTCTTGGTTCTTTTTTTTCTGGAGCTGGGGACCGAACCCAGGGCCTTGTGCTTCCTAGGCAAGTGCTCTACCACTGAGCTAAATCCCCAACCCCGCTCTCAGTCCTTTTAGGAAGGCAGAGCTGAACTGTCCTCTGGATCAGTCACTGACTCAATGTCAGTGACCTACTGTGCACCTGGAGAGATGCTGGGAGCAGAGGTGCAAGAGCTCTCGGGCCAGAAGAGAGGAAGCCAGGAGGCAAGGTCGCAGTGTCACCATACAAGACCTGAGAAGAACATGGGGCTGTGTTGGTCCATCTGGGAGGCGCAGGGAAGGATGGTGACAATGGATCTGATGACCTTGGAGAACCCTTGTGGGGGAGGTGCAGAGGCCCTCGGAGAGAGGCTGTTACATAACATCATGGTTGGACCAGAACAGGGGCAGGTAATCAAGCTTTCTCTTGGCCTGCTCTGGAGACAACACCTTTGGAGGAATCTCCCAGCCCTTCTCTAGCCAAAGATAGGCACCAGAGCCTCCATGTGACATTGGGACTGGGCATGGTCCCAGCTAGACTCCTAGGGTCATTGGGACCTCAGACCACATACCTTATCCCCAGTCTCAGCTTCTCACCTACAAAGGGATCAGTCCACATGGGAGACAGACTATCTATCACAAGACCCGTGGGCATCCCTTGTCTGGAGAGCCTGGGGGACCCAGCTGGGCTGACAGGTTTGCTTGGCTTGGGCAGGAAGGGGAGCTCAGGCTTCAGTCACATGCTGCTGGACGGGCGCAGCTGACAGTTGAGGCTGAGAAGGGTGCACCCCTCTTGACCCTACAGTGCATCTGTTGTGCTGAGCCCTACCGGGGCCTGACTGAGGAGGGGACATCACTATGCACTGTAAGCTCCTCGGTGGAGAGCTGTTCAAGCTGTTCCCACGAGCTCCAAGTTCCTCCATTAGACTTTAAGTCTGCAATGTACTTTGTGTTGGAGCTTGTGGAAGGCAGAGTCCCGGAACAAGGCGGCCTTTGTCTCCTCCCGAACCCCCTGTTCTGGGTCAAACTGAGCTCCGGAACCCAGAGGCAGGAGCTGATAGAGAGGCTATGGAGGGATGCTGCTTACTGGCTTGCCCCCCATGGCTTATTCAGGGTGCTTTCTTACAGAACCCAGGACCACTAGCCCAGGGGTGGTATTGTCTGCCAGTGGGTTGGGCCCTCCCACATCAATCACTAATCAAGAAAGTGAACCAATGTTTTGTCTAAAGGCCAATCGGACAGGTGCATTTATTCATTTGAGGTTCCTTTTCCCAGATAACTCTAGTTTGTGGCAAGCTGCCAAGAAGTCAACAAACAAACGAACAAACAAACAAACTAACTAACTAACTAACTAACTAACTAACCAGGACAGTAAATAAAAGCAACAAATTCATTGGTGGTCATATATGTGTCTGTATGTGTACATGTTTATATAGATACACACACGTACATAATACACACACACACACACACACACACACACACACACACACACACACGCCCTAATCTTAAGGGGTCAGGTTCATAGTCCGACAGCTTATAATTTGAAATGTTAGTAAAAGCCTCGTTGATTCACAGAGGGGACCTTCTGACGTCTCGGATGAAGGTGATTTCGGTGGCAGCTGCCAACATGCAGGTGGGGAACAGGAATGGCGAGGCGAGGCGCTGACTACTGAAATGAGATCCGTCGCCCTGCTCCCTCGGTTCTCTCCAGTTTCTCAGACCAGCTAGGGCGGCGCTCCTTCATCTAGTGGGCAGGGTGTTGCCCCTCTCCAGGCACCTGTTGAACCACTCTGAGCGTGACCTGGGGAGAAGCTGGAGTCTCTGAGCGGGAGAGACACGTGTGGGGTAGGTGTGGCCTGAGGAGGTGGCTGCGCCTGTCCCTAGCAATGAGACTCAGGCACAGGTGGCTCAGTCACTGAGGAGCTCCACTGTTACCGCTGTGTGGCTGTGGCCTGCTGGACTTTCCCTGGTCTCAGGAGCCGAGGCAGGAGAGTCCTAACATGCAGGTCCAAGGAGGTTCTAACAGACTTCTTTTTTTTTTTTTTTAAAGATTTATTTATTATATATAAGTACACTGTAGCTGTCTTCAGATACATCAGAAGAGGGCATCGGATCTCTTTACAGATGGTTGTGAGCCACCATGTGGTTGCTGGGAATTGAACTCATGACCTCTGGAAGAGCAGTCGAGTGCTCTTAATCACTGAGCCATCTCTCCAGCCCTCTAACAGACTTCTTAAAGCCTTTACCTTGCCAGCCTGTCCCAAACTAGAGGTTGGGTGCCTTGCTTCCTTTTTCATACAAGATAAACCCACTGAGCAAGTCTGTGCCAAAATCAGGGGAGCTGGACTCTGGGGACCCTGGAGTCCCTGCCTTGACTGCCATGTGGGTTAGAAGCAAGTCCTAGAACGTGGTCAAGAGCTGTCTCTCCTCTCCTCTCCTCTCCTCTCCTCTCCTCTCCTCTCCTCTCCTCTCCTCTCCTCTCCTCTCCTCTCCTCTCCTCTCCTCTCCTCTCCTCTCCTCCCCTCCCCTCCCCTCCCCTCTTCTCTCTCTCTCTCTCTCTCTCTCTCTCTCTCTCTCTCTCTCTCTCTCTCCCCTCTCCCTCTCCTCCCTCCCCCTCCCCTCTCCCTCCCTCTCTCTCTTCCCCCTCCCTTTCCCCTTCTCCCTCCCTCTCCCTGTCCTCTCCTCCCTCCCCCCTCCCCTCCCCCTCCCCTCTCCCTTCCTCTCCTCTTCCCTCTCCCTTCCCTCTTCTCCCTCCCTCTTCCCCTCTCCCTCCCCACCCCCTCTCTGCTTCCTCCACCTCATCCCCACAACTAGATTTTTCCAGCCTCTCCTCTTTTCTCTCCCCCTGCCCTTGCTACAGTGGATTCATGCTTGCTCAGCATTTTCTTCGTGGCAGACCTGGTGTTAAACCTTCCACCAACAATCCCATGGTAGCCAGTGGAGAGGGGAGGGAGGAGCCAGAGAAGCTGCCACTGGGTGAGGGTCAGGCTCCTACTCCAGGCTCAATCACATGCTGTGTTTCTGCAGCTCCTTGGCTGGTGATCACTTGGGATGGCAACCCCAGAGACCAAAACTCAGAAACTTAGCTCAGACATTTCCCCACCTCTGGGAAGCCCTCTCTGGCTCCTCCCCCAGAGCACGTGAACTGACTCTCTCCCACACTTACCTCATAGCACTGAGAGGCACAGGCAGACTGCACCGTCTGACTCGGCCGGGTTAGGTCACTGTGCCTATAGGAGGGAGGGTTCTGGGGTCTAGGGGCCTTCCTGCTTTACCCAGGAGTAAGTGTCTGTCCCATGTTCCAGGACAAGAGGACCCTCCCCGGTGGTCATATATGCAGTGCATCCATCCCTATGCCCACCTGAAGGGGACCTACCTCCTCCTTCCTTAGATCAGCCTACTGATCTTGTGAGAATGTTCTAGGGGGTGGGGGAAAGAAAAGGAACAACAAGACCAGGGGTTGGGAGTTAAAGCTGGAAGAACTTATGGAAAACCACCAAGGAGGACTAAGCCAAGGTCAGCATGGCCAGAGCACAAAACAATTATTTAATTAAGTCCTCTCTTACAGGGAAGCCCTTGTGAAGGGACTTGGCCCATACAAGTCTACTGGCCTGGGGCAGCGCCCAGCTCACCTACTCTCCCCAGCTCCCCAGTGCCCCTCCTTGCTGTGAGCACCCAGGACTCAGCTGTTTGTATCCAGAAACTCCATCTGGCCCCAGGAGGCGTGGCCACCCTAGCCCCGCCCCCACACTCCCTGCCAACATCTGAGGGGTAGCCTCCAGCACTGCCTGTTTAAGGATATTAAATAGTTAAAGTCCTGACTCAGACCTGAGATGGCTCAGCAGGAAAGGTGCTCACACCCAACTGGACAGCCTGAGTTCGATCCCTGAGATGTGCTGGAAGGAGAGCCAACTCTGAAAGTGTTTGTCCTCTGACCTCCACACATGTGCCATGCTGTGTGCATACGCATGCATATATGTGAACACACACACACACACATACACACACTTATAGACTATGGAAGGCATGGAGGTCCTTGTACTCACAGATAAGCACCAAAGGACCCAGGAATATTAAACACATAGAGTTGTTCCTCCAAAGGAAGGGACGGATAACCTATTATCTGCCCAGAAGGCTGGGAATGGACAAGTTAACAGCCTGGCGACCTTTGCACTATCTGTGTGGCTGTGACCACACCGGATCCTTCCCCAGACCTTTCCTGTGAGCCTGTCAGTCTATAGAACCTATCTTTATGGAAGATGGCACATGTACTTTACAAAGAGGTTTGATGTAGTCACACTTTTGCTTTATCGTGCAGACGGGATTGAGTTCATTGTCACCGGGAGAGTCTTCACCCCACTGTGCTGTGCTTAAAAATACCTACAATAATCTACCTGGGGCCAGACTCCTGGAGTTCAAGCCAATACCAGCTACTTAGCCTTGTGGAACTGAACTACCTTCTTGCCTCCCAAGGATCATCACTCTGCTGGGTGAAGCCCTCCTCCCCCTCCCCCTTCCCACAACAGATATGCACGCCACACACATAAATGAATGGAATAAAAAAAAAAAATCCAGCAGTGACTTGAGCCTGATAAAGGAACTTATTTCTGCTACATGGTGGGCAGATTTATTCGGGGAAAAAAAGAGATGAATATATGCCTTCTGCAGGCAAAATCTGCAAAAGTCACCTAGAAGCTGCGGGTTCCTGTGACAAGGATGCTGAGCGGGGACCCAGAGGTGGTCAGGGGCTTCCGCCAAGTTACCGCCGCACCAGGCTGGGCCACTCTGGGGTTGGGAGTCTGAAGTCCCGTTTCCCAGGAGCTCTGGAGTCCCGTTCTGTGGAATGGAGTTTGACGTCTAGGGTCAAATTCTTTTGCTGTTTCCAAGGGGTAGTGTGTGGAAAGCACAGGAAAGGCCCCACAAAGGCTATAGAGGAAAAGGGCAAACAATGCATGATTGATTGTGGGCGGGACTTGCAGCACCGGCCTGTTAAATTCCTGTCTGCCCGAGACCCACCAGGAGCGCCAGAAAGGTGTGTTTTGCAAAGACGAAACCCTCAAGCCCCTGCAAGGGCTCCAGGCTCCCTGATTAGTCACTGACTCGCCCATTACCATTCTATGCATTCCGCAGAGGGGAAAACAGGTTTGTCAGTCATTCCCTTAAGGCTACGTAGTAGGCAGCTGGGATTTACAGACAGGCCCCATTGGCTCCAGAGCCTGAACTCCAACCCCTCCTCTGCTATGATTCAACACCTCCTGCTGAGCCCGAGCTAGCCCGCTCTGATGAAAGTTGCAGGCCTGGACTTTAACGACATATACCAAGGCTGGCAGACAGCGGACAGGCTGGCATTGGTGCCCGCCTGCTCCACAGTCTATGAGGGATTTAGCCTTGGGTACCCTAGAAGCTGGACCATGCCTTCCTTTTCCATGACCCCAGGGGAGCTGCTGCTGTCATGGCTGCCGTACACCTTGTGAGAATGTTAAAAGTCTGGGCAGGTTCTTGGTGTATGCCAACCAGCCCCTTTGTATGTTCTGTGAGGGTGTTTTGCTGGGCAGCCCCCTGTGCAAATAACCTCCCTAAGATCTCCTGTCCTCCTCAGCAGCTCCCTGTGGGTCCTCACAGCTGAAGTGACTGACCCTGGGGACCATACCCTTCACCCACCCCCGACCTGGTGCCATCCTGTCTCCAGCCTATAACCCCAGGGAGCACCTTCTCCTCTGCAGATTTCAGTTCTGGGCTCAGTATCCCCTTCCTGTGCGGTGCCTCCCTCACCCTCACTGGGAGCAGCTCCTGCATCCTGCTTGTCAGTCCTTGCACAGGCCCTGGTATGACTGTGGCCTCCTTGTTGCTCTACCAGGTGGCTGGTTTGGACTCCCTTCTAACAGGATGTCAACCCCGCCTGTGGAATTTGTTCCCTGTGGTGTACAGTAAGGACCACCAGCTACTGGCTGAGTAGTTCGATTCAGTAGATGCTACAACTAATGCTGAGCTGGGGGTGAGGGTGGGGTGGGGTGGGGTGGGGGTGTCTGGGGGGGCCACATCAGTCAGGCAACCTGCTCCCTATAGTACTGTCTGGCAGAATGGGAGAGAAGACGAGACTTGCAGGGCACAGGAAGAACCACCGGCCTAAGCTAGAAGGTATGATGGCAGCAGACTAGAAAGGAGCCAATGGTCAGCCAGGTTTTGGGCTTAGGGTCTTCATCTGACTTGCTAGGCACTCCGAGGGATTGTGATGTTCTGATGTCGTCCTCATGTGGCCAACATAGGTATGACAGCTGTTTAAGCAACCGTCTCGCCTCCACTCACCAGCCAGTCTCCACTTCATGGAAAGTGCCTCTGTTGTCCCTTCCCAGGCTCTGCCACATACTTGGAGTCACCTTCTGCAACAAGGATACAGCCCATCAGAACAGATGTTCTGCTTGAATTCCCTCCCTGGCCTCCTGTGACCATCACAGGAAGTCTGGATGCCTCAGCACAGCATGGCAGCTCTCCCCAGATGGGCTCCCGTTTGAAATGAATCTTCTCAGTCTGCACCTGCAGCTCTCTCCTGGCCTCAACAGCGCTCCTGCCTGCATTTCTCTGTTCCTTCTTTAGTATGCTGGGTACTGAGCTGAGGGCCTCAAGCACACTAGATGCTGTCCCTTAGAGTCATATCCTTGGCTCTCCTACCTACCCGATTCATCCGGCTTATTCATTCATTACATGCTACAGCCACAGGGACAGCCCTGGGGACAGCCACGGGTTGGGGTGGCAGCTATAGGGACAGCCACAGGTGCAGCCATGGGATAGCCACAGGGACAACCATGGGGCAATCATAGGGACAACCACGGGGGTGGGGGCAGCCATCAGGACAGCTACAGGGACAACCATGGGGCAGTCACAGGAATGACCACAGAGGGGGCAGCCATGGGGACAGCCACTCCTCCCACAGATCACCATACATGCCCTTCTGCTGCCAATGCCTCCAATTGCATAGCCTGAACTTTCTTGATCCTGTCCTTAGGAACTCCTCTGACAACCTGGTCTGTAGGGTCCTCATGGTATCTGGTATGTGACAGCTGGAGCCTTTGTCACCAGGACCATGGAGAAGTGGGCTTTGTTGGTATTTAAATTTTCTGCCTGGGCTACTCTGATGGAAACTAGGTTCATTGCATTTGCAGATGGAGCCCCATCCTCTAGCCCCGGGTCACTGGTGAGCAATGCCTGGCAAAGATATGCTACATGGATGGAAGGCTGGTGGGTGGGTGGTGGACAGGTGATGAGTGTGGGTAGGTGAGTGGTGGACTCATGGAGTGGGTGGGAGGGTGGGGCGATAGATGAATGATGAGATAAAAATGGGTAGGTGGGGTAGATGGATGAGTGAAACAGGCGATCAAGAGATGAGGAAGATCAAGAGAGGGATAGAAGGAAGAAGGAATGGATGGGAAGATGGGCTGGATGGCTAAAGAGATGAATGGAAGAAGGGGGAAAGGATGGGTGGATCGGTGGATGGGTGGATGGATGGGTGGGTGGATGGATGGGTGAATGCAAAGATAGGTAGATTGGTGAATGGATGAACAGACGGATAGATGTGTAGCTGGATGAGAAGATGGATGGATGGACAGATGGATGGGTAGATGGATGGATAGATGGATGGATGGATGGATGGATGGACGGATGGATGGATGGATGGACAGATGGATGGGTGGGTGGATGGATAGATGGATAGATGGATGGATGGATGGGTTGGTGGGTGGATGGATGGATGAATGGGTTGGTGGGTGGATGGATGGATGGATGAATGGGTGGATGGATGGACAGATGGGCAGAAGGATGGGCAGATGGAAGGATGGATAAATGGATGGATGGAAACATAGATGATGGATGGGTAGGTGGACGGGGGATGGACGAATGGACAGATGGATAGATAGAAGATTGGATGGAAGGATGGGCAAATGGAAGGGTGGGTGGATGGGCAGGTGGGTGGATGTAAGAATGGACGGGTGGATGAACGAGTGGATGTGTATATGAGTTCTCAGATAAATGAACAATCAGAAGTATGGATGAAGAATCATCTTTTCCAATTCCCTGCATGAGGGTAGGAGAGACAACTGTGCCCATCCCCAGATTCTGACGAGAATGTGAGGACATGAGTTCCCTGAGCCCCTCTCTGGCCTGCATATGTCCTGCCCAGCGTATGTCATAAGGACAGGTCTCGACTTTACTTCTCAAGCCTAATTGCCATTTTGTCTTCTCTGGCTCAGTCCTGGTCTTTCAAAATTTCCTCTTCACACACATGCTTTCTTCCCTCTCGTGTGTCTTCTTCAGAGAAAGAACGCCTTCTTCCTCTCACCTGGGTACTCCTTGTGAAGCTTCTGTCGCAGGACCCGCCCCTCTGCACAACAAGCAAAAAGAGAAAGGTTTTAGGAGCTCAGGAGCTGTGCCAGTCAGTTTCTGGTTACAGCTCTGTGCAGAAGTTTTGATGTTATTTTGAGGGACAAAGGGGATCTGAGAACAAAGAGTTTGGGAACTACTGTATGGACCACAAAGCTCTCTGACCACTGGCCCAGGAGAGAGCAGGTTGAAGGAAAGACTGTGACTTAGGGTGGTCTTGAGTCCACAGTTTATTCTGTGTGTGTATGTGTATGTGTGCATGTTTATGTATGTATGTTTGTGTGTATGCATGTGTGTGGTGTGTGTGCATACATATGTGAGTGTGCTGTGTGTGCACGCTTGTATGTGCACGAGTGTATGCCTGTGTGTGCTTAGAGGCCAAAGAAGGACATTAGTATCCTGCATTTCATTCTCTACTTTGTTCCTTAGCTAGACAGTTGTTCAGCAGTCCCCCTTAGTCTGTCCTATGCACCCCAGCACTGGAATAGCATACCTGGCCACACCCAGCTTTTTAAAAAAAAAAAAAAGTAGACTCAGGTCGTTATCTTTGCTCAGCGAAGGCTCTCACCCATCTCTCTAGCCCAGCAATTAATTCTCAAATGGCCCAATAAAGCACATATGTCCCTTTCTATGGGGTGTGGGAGAATAAAGAATTGTTTTAACGGTGCTGGGCCTCAGTGGTGGTTCCAGTAATGTTCCTGCGGCTTTTTCATATTCACGAGGTTACTCTGAATATGCAGTTTAAAAACTAGGTTTTTTTTTTTTTTTTTTTTTTAACAATGTCTCCCGGTTACTGTGGCACATGCGTTCTTAAACTCTGTTGAGAGCATTGTCCTAAGGGAAGGTGAGGGGCTTTAAGATGTTTCTAAACTCAGATATAATTATCACCAATTATTTCTAAGTGACAGCCCTGAGGTCAAGACTGGGAGAATTCACTTCCACCTGGGAATCTGGAGGTGTCCCTGCGGGAGAGGAGGCATGCACAACACACATGGGCATGCGCAGTGCATGCACACACAGGTGCCTGCTCAGACACATACATGCGCTTTTTAGCTCATGGTGGGGCGGGTTCCTGACCTGATTCCTCCCCCTTCTGTGTCAGGGATAGAGGTGACACACACTCACTGATGAGCTGCTGTGTGTCAGACATCGAACCTTAGACTCTGCCCATGCAGTAATCAGCCCATTTACCACCCCAACCCCATTTTACAGATAGAAAAACTGAGACTAAGAAAGTCTGGTGAGAGAGCAAGGGCACCCAGGAAGGAAGCAGCAGGCTGTGAACAGTTTCTGATGTTCTGGGATGCAGTCTTGAAGACTCTCTAGCACTTGTCTGAACTGGTTTGAATGACCCCAATCTTAGAAATCATAGAATCAAGTGAGAAAGATCAGGAGACCAGAAAGGCCATCCTGGGGTTGGGATGCAGCTCAGTTGACCGAGTGTTGCCTCATTGCACAAAGTCCTGTGTTCTATCCCCTCATACAGAAACCCAGCATGGTGGTTTATGGTGTGGGCCTGTAATTCCAGCAGGTGAGAGCAGTAGAATCAGACGTTTAAGGCTATCCTTAGGGGGCTGGGGATTTAGCTCAGTGGTAGAGCGCTTGCCTAGCAACCGCAAGGCCCTGGGTTCGGTCCCCAGCTCGGAAAAAAGAAAAAAAAAAAAAA